>NC_048220.1:65812770-66146419 GCF_002007445.2 Ailuropoda melanoleuca | reverse complement strand
TATTATATATATATTTTAAAGATTTTATTTATTTGAGAGAGAGAGCACAAGTGGAGGGGACAGAGGGATAGGGAGAAGCAGACTCCCCACTGAGCAGGGAGCCCAGTGTGGGGATTGAACCCAGGACTCTGGGATCATGACTTGAGCTGAAGGCAGTCACTTAACTCACTGAGCCACCCAGGTGGCTCCTATTTTTTATATTTTGTATTAGCAGGTCTACATAAATAAAAGTGAAGTTAGAGTTTTAACGTAGTATTTCTAAATTAAGAGCTAGGATTCCTGAATCCTCAAAATCTCTATAACATGAATTAATTTCTTATTGAAAATGAGTCATCATTTGATTAAATAATTCACCTATGATCACTTTGGCTTTGACTCACCAGGAAAAGAGAAGTAGACAGTCGTAGGTACTTAGAAGTGAATGAATTATTGAGGGGGAAAAAAGAGGATTTTAAGTTTTTTTTCAGCACAGTCTCTGGGTCAGTTAAGATAATTGCCAAAGTCTTCACTTTTTCTATAAGTGTTACTGAGTCAGTTGTAAGTGTTAATCTTTTTTAAACTTCTTGATGTCTTCATCTTTCTTCTAGCCTATATGTGTTAGATTTGGCCCCTATCAGCATCACTATAGTTACCAGTAACTTTGGTGAAGCTCCTCCCTTTAATATAGGATTGCTTTAGGAAATCTTTTTTTTTTTTTTTAAAGATTTTATTTATTTATTTAACAGAGAGACAGCCAGCGTGAGAGGGAACACAGGCAGGGGGAGTGGGAGAGGAAGAAGCAGGCTCCCAGCGGAGGAGTCTGATGTGGGGCTCGATCCCGGGACTCTGGGATCACGCCCTGAGCCGAAGGCAGATGCTCAATGACTGAGCCACCCAGGTGCCCCTGCTTTAGGAAATCTTATTTCTTTCTTATTTCTCCAGCAGTAATAACAGCACCTTTATCAACTGTTATTTGCATTATTTGAGAAATAATTTTTAGCATCACTAATTCAGGCTAGCCAGCACATGTTGAGGACCACACAGTATATATACATATGCACATACACATATACATTTACACATGAATGCATACATATAGTTTTCTTTTTCTTTATTACTCATATTCCATTTTGAATTGTACTAAGCCAAAAATAAGAATTGTCCTTCATGCTGTTCATTTTTTTAAAGAGGTGGAATTAGTTATATCTTCACTATGTAAATTCATAAAGTATAGAACATTGGAAATTCATACTGTTGGATTGTTCTGCTGGGGTATTTAGAGGATACAAGTGTAAAACATTTATAAGTATTAACATCTCGTCTGTTTATTGATGAAGTATTGTGACATTTTCAGATGCTTGATTTTACAATTTACATTCTTATTTTGGTCAAAGACTTATAAAGGTCACAACTTTTTTTTTTTTCCTTTGGACTGGGAAAATGTAGCTTTATTTTACCCCAGAAGGAGAGTACTATATTAATCTGGTGTTTTGGTTATGGCCATCATTTACATTTTGCTCATTTAAACAATTTCCTTTGTTTTTGATGGAATATGAGAACTTGCTTGTGTTCATCAGAGTCTCCATTAACATCTGGTGCAAGTCCACTTAAGAATGGGACTTTTCTTGAAGTTCTTGGGTTGAGAATCTGGTCCTAGATTAAATACTTTCTAATTTAGATGTAGGTGTTCTTCACTTAGTAGAATAAACCTACATTTCTTCTTGTTGGATGAAAAAGGAGAATATTGATACAATTAAATTATTTTTTGTTTGATCTTATTAAAATTCACTTGTTAGTCTACTTGTTTAGGAACTTTCCTTTGGATAAGTGATCATGGTAAATATGTGAAAATGAGACAGTGAATTTGACAACTTTTTCAAGTGGATTTGACGTTCTTTCTTTAGAAAAAGGAAAATATGGAAGTGTTCATTAACAAAAAAGTGGAGACTTTTTTGTTATATCCAGTCTTAAATTATGCAGAAGAAACAACTAAAAACTAAAATTGTAAACAACCTGTAGTTTTTGAGCATGTGTAAACTGTTATAATAATATGTATATATATACAGTTCAGTTTTTAAATAGGGAGACCACATCTTTTCTATGTGATTCACATGAGTTTGATAGGATCTATATATGACTATAAATAATAGTGAATGTGAATTTGTCTCTTAAAAACCCTATGATTCTTAACATTGAGACTTTAGAGACAATAATGTTCAATTTCTCTTTCTATAAATAGAGAAGGTTTTTAAAACCTCATCTAAGAGAAATGTCAACTTGTACATAGTCCTCACTCATGAGTAATATTCT
Source organism: Ailuropoda melanoleuca (assembly GCF_002007445.2). Lineage (NCBI taxonomy): Eukaryota > Metazoa > Chordata > Mammalia > Carnivora > Ursidae > Ailuropoda > Ailuropoda melanoleuca. Next base: position 66,144,130 of record NC_048220.1, on the reverse strand, counting down.
AGAAATTGTTAGTTTAGATTTCTTAAATGTTATTTTAAAGATTTTATTTATTTGAGAGAGAGTGAGCGAGAGAGCACAAGTGCGGGGGAGGGGCAGAGGGGGAGGGAGATGCAGACTCCCCTCTGAGCAGGGAGCCTGATGAGGGGTTTGATCCAGGACCCCAGGATAATGACCTGAGCTGAAGGCAGACGTTTAACCGACTAAGACACCCAGGCGCCCTGACTTCTTAAATATTATTTTAGTCTAATTTTTCAAATAGTATATTGTATTTTAAGTGTTCTGCTGAACAAACTGTGTAGTAGCAGTTGTATAATCCTTTTTTGTAAAATATCACACATTTCTTGTAGTCAAGTTTGATACTTTCCTTTTGTCAATCATTAAGAATTATTGGGCAATAGCAACAGAAATGGGGTTCAAAGTTGCATGTCTAAACAGAAAACATTGTTTCAGAGGGTCTTCCTTTGAAAATTTTAATATACACTTATGTATACTTTCATATTCTTTTTTAAAAAGATTTTATCTACTCATTTGAGAGAGAGAGAGAGCACACAAGCATGAGCGGGGGAAGGGTGAGAGGGAGAAGCAGACTCCCCACTGAGCAGGGCGCCCAATGTGAGGCCCGATCCCAGGACCCAGGGATCATGACCTGAGCCAAAGGCAGATGCCTAAATGACTGAGTCACCCAGGTGCCCCTACTTTCATATTCTTTAATGGATATGATAAATAGACTAACAACTAAGTTATTACCAAAATATACAGTGTCAAATAGAAATTAAGGGTCCTCTCAGCATCATAAAGTGTGGGCAGTTTTTTGAGTATATCTTTATTTCCCTATGTGTGAATGTTAGTGTGGATATATATCTTCAAGTTTTCCATTTTAATGACTTACTTAGAGGACTCACATTATACATTTACCTTGAGATTTGGCCAAAGAAAGGAACTAAAGTATTCCATTCAGTGAATCTGTTCTGGGAGTGAATGTGCTGGGAGTAAATCTTCTGTTCCTTTTGGTTTCATCTCCTTTATATGTGCTAGGCTGAGTGTGTTTCTAGGGTTTAGAGACACATTATCTATTTCTATATATCTACATCTATCTTTATATATACACACACATATATATGTATACAGGTATATATACGTATATATGTATTTTAATACAATATGAAATGCAAGCCAACTAATTCATCTGGTATTCAATGAAAGAAAAAAGATAACTGGCTGTGAGAGGAAGTATGTTGGTCTTCAGTGTTCATTGTGCAAAAGGATTTTGACTATATGCAGATTTTTCTTATGTGTGGACTTTAGATCTTTATCCCTGAGAAAAAGATCATTTAACTAGTGGTTTTTTCGTTTGTTTAAATTACAGTTTTTATAGTCTGCTAAACTGTTTTAATCTACTTTAAATCTACTTTAATAGATTCCTGAACTAGCCCATATAATGGTTTCTTAGATGTATCTTGTAGGAGGCCCGAAGAAGCATAATATTTTGGGTTTAATTGTCAGCTTTTTTTTTTTTTAAAGATTTATTTATTTATTTATTCGACAGAGATAGAGACAGCCAGTGAGAGAGGGAACACGCAGGGGGAGTGGGAGAGGAAAAGCAGGCTCATAGCAGAAGAGCCTGATGTGGGGCTCGATCCCATAACGCCGGGATCACGCCCTGAGCCGAAGGCAGATGCTTAACCGCTGTGCCACCCAGGCGCCCCAATGTCAGCTTTGACTTTGATTCCTCTTTAGGCCCAGACCAGTTCCTTTATTGCTAGTCGTACCCTATATTTTTCTGTGGATGTTTTGTTCTAATTTTTATATGGTGTCCCAAGTACTTACAACATACATATCATTTAATTTTGCCTGTCATGTAATTGATACTAAATATTTGAAGAGTATATGAAAAAACCATGTTATAGATATAGTGGTTTCCATTTTAATGACGAAGAAACTGAAGTACAGATGGAGGCAAATGTATTTTCTTAGATGACAAGATCTGGGTTGATGTTCCATTTCTGAGATTACATGTTTTGAAAATTCTTGTCTTTTTAGTCTCTTTTTTCTCATCTGTAAAATGGGGTTTTGAGGGTTATTGGGAGGGTTGAATGAAATCATCAAGGTGAAAGTTTTGAACTGTAAGTTTTCATACAAATACAAAGCCGGGATTATAGTATTCTACTATATTACTAATTGTAAAGCCATCACTTTAGTAATATATCGGAAAAGAACAGGTCAGTGCTCTTTCTTCTGTTTCCACACAACCTCAGGTCTGGAGATACTAGTTTGGCATCATGTTACTAATATTTATCATAAATGCAATTTTGCAGAACTCTTGTTACCATGAGGCCAAACTTTAGAGGTCACTTTATGCCTGTAATATATTGTAGAAGTCCTTTGAATGAATGTTTCTTTTCATTTTTCCCCCTAATTCAAATTTATTCAGGTATGTAAACTACAAAAGCAGTTACGTACTAGGTTACCTACATGGTTTCATTCTTTCTTCTTTAACCTGGTGTTTTCCAGAATGTGGAATAGTCTCGGTTACCAGTTTGTTTATTTCATTCATCTCTATTGAAAAGAATATAAACTTGATTAGTTATGACATGTTAGTTTTATGGCATGAGTATATGAAATAAATTATCTAATTATTGTTGCCCAGTAACATTCTAAATCTATAAGAAGAATACCTATTTCATATTTCTTAAATTTGTTTCCCTTTCTGATGTGGTTTTTGAGGATAGCTCTTTTTATTTTTTTGTCTTAAATATCTAATTCAATGTACTTTGGAACAATGGGATTACACTCTGAAACCGACAATAAACAAATAAGCTAAAAAAATTTAAACCGTCACAGGAGAAAACGTGAAATGGAACTATGTAATCAAATAAATGGGAAAAAGAGGTTTGAGAAGGATTGTAGAAGACTGACAGGAGATATCACTAGTGTGTTTCTTACCTGGTGGTGGTTTTCTTTCAGGAAAAATCTTATCAGCTGGAGACTTGCTCTTTTCTTTGAAGTAAGCTCTGGTTTCTCTGAAATCAGATTTTGTATTCCCTAGGCTCCACTCTGCAATGCCAGCGCAAACATACATTAGCAGCTGTACAACACTTTAAAGAGTTAGCAAGAAGGTATCAAGCAATTACTTATTCAGTCTTAGACATTTAGAAGTTTTTATTTTTTTTATTTTTTTTATTTTTTTTATTTTTTAAAGATTTTATTTATTTATTTGACAGAGATAGAGACAGCCAGCGAAAGAGGGAACACAAGCAGGGGGAGTGGGAGAGGAAGAAGCAGGCTCATAGTGGAGGAGCCTGATGTGGGACTCGATCCCAGAACGCCGGGATCACGCCCTGAGCTGAAGGCAGACCCTTAACCGCTGTGCCACCCAGGCGCCCCTAGAAGTTTTTAAAAAAATTCTAAAGTTTTAGGGAGAAGAAAAGTAAGACAGTCTAAATACACTTCATGGAAAAAAAATAAAATGATAATGTAAATTAATTGAAAAGATTGCATTCTATCAGTGGGAGAGTCAGGAAAATATTCCTATTGTTTTTATAAACAAACGACATGATGTTTCTTTTTCTAGTTTGGTAGATAGTTGCTAGTCTAGTGAGTCTTTTGTATAGTGAAGTAATTCTGAATAAAATGGTGAGATCTCTTTGATGACGTGAAGGGCTCAGATTATTCTGTTCTAGTTTCTAAACTTCACAGAGGTATACTGCTGGTTTAATACCTAGTATTGCTGTTATGCATTTCAATTATCTCTAACTTTATATGACTGTTTGTGGTACAGTGAAAAGATGGAGTTAGAACATCTGGGTTACAGTCCTGGCTTTTCTACTTATTAGTTTTGTGTGTGTGACAATTGATTTAACTTCTTTTGCCCTTGGTGTCCTCATTTATAAAATAGGGCTAATAATACTTACCCATATAACTTATAGGGTTACTATCTAGCTTAAGTGAGAATTTATGTGAAAATGCCTTTAAATTGTAAGGTGCGGTTAGATATACCACTTAAAGTCCTTTCTTTAGAATGAAAAGGAGTATAAAGGAAAAAGGAAAAATTAACTTGTTATTATTTCTGTTTACTAACATTCGTATGAAAGAGAACAATCATAATCTTTATTAGGTAGGGCGGGAATACTCCAGAAAGGAATACTACTTTGTCTATTGTCAGTAGAGGATTAGAGAGAAGTTTAGTATAGGATGTATATTCTTATATTTGAAATTGATTTCAGCTCTAGAATCTTGTAATCTTACTTTTTGATCTTTTTGTTTACCTGTATACCATGTATGAAAATAATTTTAGTGTCTATGTAGTTGTGTGCAGTATATTTACATGTAATGTGTGTGTGTATATATATAGTGTCTGGGCAAACCAAAGTATTGCAACAGGCATGTGAAGAAGATAATTCCTTTTGAGAAGAAAACTTTACTCATTCATTCATTTTTGTGTTGTTTTTTGTGCCAGGTACAAGTTAAGTGCCCTAACTCCAATATTTGACTACATTAATTATGAAAAGTTGGCCGTCAGTTTGTTGATTGCATGATTATTGGTTTCTGTTCATATTATGAGCCATTTCAGCAGATCCTCAAAATCTTCGCTGGATGTAGGTATTATTAAGGATGCATTCTGTTTTCAGTTTATTACTTTAAATTTATACATTAAAGAGACAAAATTGGTATACAAAAAGATAGAAGTGGTGTATTTCTTAGATGTACAGCTGCAATTTGAGGAATGTCTTCTGATGTTATGTTTACAGTCAGTCACCAATTTTTGAGGCCCAATAGCAAACAGGAGAGATTTTCTGAAAGTGAAAGAAACAATCAGTATTTTGTTCTTGCTCTTGTTCATTTATTAACAAATATTTATTGATCACTTTCTCTAAATCAGACAGTATGGTAGATGCTGAGAATAAAACAGGAGCAAATTATAAATCTAGTGGAGAACATGAACATTAATCAAATAATTTCAGAATTAAATTAAAACACTTAAAAGTTCTAAGAGAGGTATGTAGTTTTGTGAGAAGAGACAACAGTTGAGAGAAATAGAAAAAGTAATTAATATATATTTGAATGATAAAAAGAATTACACCCTATGTAATCAATAACATTATTATGTTTATCTTATATGTCACAGACTTCTAATGGTGAGAGTTTTGATAAAATTACAGATGGAAGTAATTTTCCACTGGCAAGGTATACTTACACAATTTTGATGTAGTAAGGAATTATATAAAATAGTTTATAAAAGTTATGTTAAATATAAAAACTGGACCATAAGAGTAAAACCCCATGGTTTTATTTTATATGCTTGCAATTTGTGGAATAAATCCATATGCTAAATTATTATCTCTTTACAAATGTCACTTTCTTGTACACAATGTTTCTTTGCCTTGAAATGTAGGAAAATACAACTTTGGAAAGATAGCCAAAAATTCTTTTCCTAAGATATTAATGTAAGCATTAAGAATTTATATTATTTTTTCATTGATGTTTTTACTTTTTGAAACCTACCTTTATAAGGAGAACCTATTAGTTTTACTCTAAATTTGTCAGTTTTGCTTTGTTACGTGAGCTAATCATACTGCTGTTTGAATTCAGAACTTGCAAGAAATTTGAAAAATTAAAGATTTTTAGTTCTGTAAAATATTTCTTTTTTAATTTTTTTAGATCACAGCTTAAACCTAAGCTTGAAATTCCTTAAAATTAATTATTTGGCATTTTTGATTGCTAGTAATACTGTTGTATAATGTTAGTAGATCTGCCTCTGTGTTTAATTCAATGTCAGTCGCAAGAAGCCCCAACTGAAATATTTCAAGTGCTTAAATGGAATAAAAGAGGTATTTTAATAACATTTAAATTCTTACTGATAAGCGAATGGCAGGTAATTTACAAATAATCTCAAGTTTATATGCTATCAGTGTTTCCTAAATTTGCAGGGAAATTGACCAGACTTTATGACAGTACCTCACTTCATTACTCGTAGAACTCCCAAATAAATTTCATTTTTTAATGGGTACTGGAGGTAAAAATTACTTAGTAGGTTAGAAGCTGGGAGGAGAAAAATGTATGTCTTTGAGTTCTATATTTTAATTATGAGAATAGGGCCCTTATGTTCATTTTTCTCCCGTCTTGTTTGGCAGTTTTCAATTTAGATTTATCAAAAAGTAACAAATTTTTTCATGTTCAGTATTTGGTATAGAATATTTAGTATTAAGTGTTACTAGAAATACCAAGCTGAAAATACTTTTTCTCTCTTCTCTTTCAATCCTTGGACTTAAAAAAAAAGTGTTCCTTTAAGTAGCCCTGTATTTGACAACCAGCAGTGTTATCCTGGCTTTGAATATATAACAGAAAATGAAAGGAAGTTGAATGTTTCAAACGACATTATAATTTTATATTCAAATACACGGTTATGTTATCTGTTAACTCCTGGTTTATGGTGTTCTTCATGAGGGTTAACTGTTATAATTAGGATTAATGAATGATAAAATGCTTCCCCCCCTTTGAGTAGGGGGCGTTCTGTTCTCTAATTTTCAATGCTTGTACTCCGAGCTTAAATTTTCCTCCATGCTATTTTTAGGGTATGCACTTCTTGGTTGTAATCATTATCAACTTTACACGATGTGACCAATATCATTCCGTTAATGTTCAGTAAGAATACTGCCCACCCCCATCATGGTTGGGAAGTTAATTTCTGGAGTATTTGTTAAGTTCTATATATATATTTTATGATAAGTAACAGAAATCAGAAATGTCTTAATAATTTTGCCACAAAATAAATTAGAAAGTGAGAGATAATTACCACCATTTCCTGCCTTTTGTACCACCATCCAAAATAACTTAACCTCAGAGTCTTACTATTTAATAATAGTCATGCTGCTTAGTCAGAACAGATCACAAACAGTTAAACTTCCCTTCTTTGCTCTGGATGTTTCTGTAACACACTTTGTGATGTAACTAAAAGTTGTGTGTGTGAATAGCAAAGGAGAGCCAATTCTTCCACATTCCTTGGATGCATGATGATGTGGGTAGATCACTGAACAAATTGAGATCTCAGGTTAATGTTACACATGTGAGTAGTTGTATTTGCCTTTCTTTCTTAATAGGATCTTCAGTATTTTTGTAAAATGAGGCATAAATATTAGAACAAAGCATAAGTTTTACATTTTCGTGAATTAAAAACATTTTTTGTGAGGAAAGATGCAGTTTTTAAAGAGAATCACATATTTGTTGAGGATCTTGTTTTATCCACAAGAAAATTAACGACCTATTAGAAGAGCTTCCAGCTTTCAAAAATGAGGTTCTTTGAGAGCCATGCATCACTGACTAGCTGATCATACATTTAATCTTCTATTTTTCTATTTGATAGCAGCAGTAAGGGAATTTGGATTTCAGGTGTGCAGGTTTTTGACACTTTGATACAAAGGAGTGATTATTCTAAACAACTTATTAAGTATGTATGTAAAAGAAGAAACGAAACTGGATGAAAAGTTCCCATCTTAAAAAAATTGACAGTGAATGCAGAGATTCTCTGGGTCATCCTGTACAAATGAGCAAACTTGGTGAATAGAACACAGAAAGTTAATACAAACTGGTATTAGAAGGTTAATATGAACTGCATGGAACCCTGGTCCAGTGCTATTTTCACCATTTTATTTAATATACTTTTAATACGTCTAATTAATCTATAAGACAAACGTACAGTCATTTCCACTTGGTATATTTAGAATCTAAATAAAATAACACATTTTTGAAATTTCACTTTGGACCTTTGAAAATTACTTGTAAAAATCAAGTTAGAAACTAAGCAAGTATATTGTGTCACAGTTTTTGCTGTGTTGTTTGCTTTCCTCAATGTTTTATATATATATATATATATAAATGAATATAAATATATATTCATTGAGACTATATTAGAGTTGATCACCTGGGTTTAGATCTATAGGTATGATAAAGATTTAAACACTGTTTACTTTCAAAAAGTTATTTAAAAATTTAAATTAATACTTCAAAGAAATGAAAATGAAACATTTGAAATAGCAAATACTAGAAACAGTAAATACTTCAAACATACTGAAAAAACAGATTAGTCGATTTTATCAAATAGTATTTTGACATATTTGCTTTATATGTTTTTGTTGTTTTAAAGAAATGAAAGATCCCAGAGACTGTTAAATCCCTTCACATTCCTTTCCCACCCACCTCACTTCTCCAGGAGTAACTACTATCCTGAAGTTAATGTGTTTTCTTCCTCCAAGTTTTTATGTTTCTATGTTTGTATGTATAAGTAAATCATATAGACCTGCTCTGTCAATAAGGTAGCCACCAGCCACATTTGACTCTTTAAATTGAAATTAATTAAAATAAAATAAAATGCATTCAGTTCTTCAGGAACGCTAGCCACATTACAACTGTTTAATATCCGTATGTAGCTTAGGCTACTGTATTGGATGGTGCAGGTAGAGAACATCTTCTTCATTGTGGAAAAGTTATCATATAGACCATTGTTTGCAATGTTTTAAACTTCATACAAATGATATACTATTCATTTTCTGGAGCTTATTTTTTTCATTCAGTATTATGTTTTCGAGATTTGTCTATAGTGACACATGGATTTATGGACATTTAGACCATTTCCAGTTTTTAATTGTTAAAATAATGCTGCAATGAGCACTTTTATGCATGTTTCTTTTTTTTATGTGTGAAAGTTTTTTTAGGGTATGCATTTCTTGGTTGCAATCATTATCAACTTTACACGATGTGACCAAATCTTTCCCTAAAGTAGCTATATCAATTTATGCCTCAGTCAGCAGTACGTAAGATTTCCTTTCCTTTACATACCAGCTGATACTTAGACTACAGACTATATAGACTATATATTAAAACAAATGTTATTTTATTTTAATTTTCATTTACCTCACATTTAGTGAGGATGAGCAACCTTTCATAAGTTTCTTGGCCATTTGGAATTTCTTTTCTGTGAATTGCCTATTTCTATTTCCTTTTTGTTGTTATTTTCCTTTTGATTTAGAAATTCCTTATAATAATTCATTTTTGGTTGTGTGCATTATAAATGTGTCCCATTTTGTATACTTTTACTTTGTTTATGGTGTCTTGATATATAGAAGTTTTAAACTTACCGTGTAAAAAATTTTAGTCTTTCACATTAATGCTTGTACTTTTTTGTATCTTGTTTAAACAAGCTTTTCCTTAGTTTATGCCATATGGCTAATTTCCTGCTTTTTTCCCTAAAAGTGTTACAATTTTGCTTTCTAGGTTTAGGTTTTTAAAATCACCTGGGATTTATTTTGTGAGCCAGCAATCTAATTTTTCCCCATATGTGTAAAAATTTTCTCAGGATCATTTTTTAAAATAATTTTTCCTTTTCCCAGTGATTTGTATTGCCAGCTTTTTCATTCATCAAATATCCATATATAGATGCATCTGTTTCTGGGTTCTCTATTCTGTATGGTTGATTTATCTTTGTTTATCCTATATCATATGAATTATAAGAGCTTTATAATATGATGAAGCCTGTTTAAGGTAAGTCTTGCCATCTTGTCCATCTTCTTGAAAATTGTTCTATTTTCAGTATCTTCTCTTACATGTGAATTATAGGGTCCTATTGTCAAGTACTGTTAACAACCCTCCTGGGATTTCTACTGGAATTAATAGAGTTAATGTGAATAGACATTTTCATGAAACTTAGCCTTCCTGTCTACCAACATAGTATATCTTCCCATTCATTTATGTTTCCATTTATGCCTGACAATAAAGTTTTATAATTTCCTTTATAGGGGTCTTACTCTGATTTTGTTAGACGTACTCTTAGGTACATTCTGATTTTGTTTCTATTGCTAATGAGATCTTTTATTACATTTCTACTTGGTTGTTGTTTGTACATAAGAATGCTATTAATTATTTGTATTTTGATCTTGTATCAATAACCCTGTTGAACTATCTTATTAGTTTTGGCAATTTATAGAATCTCTGGGATCTTTTATGTAATAATGTTATCTGAAAATAATGACTATTTTTTTTCCCGTCCTTATGCTTTTAATACTTTTAAAGTTGGTTAGCATTTCCTATACTTTAGGAAAGGTTGGATACAAGCAGTATGTAGTGACAAACATTCTCACCTTGTTTCTAACTTTAAAGTAAATGCTTTTAAAATTTTCCCATTAATTATCAGGTTAGGAAAATTTCCTTGTACTCTTAACTTGCTAAAAGATTCTTTACAAAAGGTGATGAATAGACATTGAATTTTTTTCCTTTATCTTTTTAAAAGATCATATGGATTTTCTTTATATGTTGATGTGGGAAATTACGTTAATTAATCATTGAGTTCTTGGGCTAAGCCTTACTTGATCATGATGTAGTTTGTGTAGGTACATGTATGTATTATGTGTGAGTACATATATAGATATGGAGATGATGTATAGAGACACACTGCATTATAAATTGATCAAATTTGCTAATATTTTGTGTATAATTTCTTTTTTTGATGTTAGTAAATTTGAACGTCCTATTGTGTTTTCTTACACAGTTTTTGTCATTTTGAGCATTAAGATTATACTGGCTTTATAAAATGGCTGAAGAGCTTTCTCTTTTTTTTTTTCTATTCTCTGGAATGTCTTATTTAAAATAAGCGTTATCTGTTTAAGATTTGGTAATACTTGTGTATAAACAAGAGACTTGGCCTGATGCTTTCTTGTGGAGAGATACTTTGCTGATGATTTAATTTTTTGATGTTTATGAACATATCCAGGTTTTCAATATTCTTTTTTTTTAAATGATTTTTTATTATATTATGTTAGTCACCATACAGTACATCCCTGGATTCAATATTCTTCTTGAGTCAGATTTTGGGTATTTATACAGAATGTCCCAAAAGTCTTAGTGCAGTTTTAAATTTGAATGACTTAAAGGGTATAAATGCCACAGACTTGTATAGTTATTTGGAAGTTTATTTATATTTCTTTTTAGGTTTTATAGTTTTTGAATCATAAAATTTTCAGTTAGTGTTTTCCATCTTTAGTCACAGGAACCAAAACAAAATACTGTAATTAAGCATTTATTACTAAATTTCTTCGTAGATTTTTACACCTTTTTTTTCTTGTGCAACTTATGGAACAGATCAGTTTATTAATTTGTAAATTTTCCCTTTGTGTTGGAGATTCTGAAGACCACCGCTCAGCTCATTGATTCACTAGGAAGACTCATAGAATTCAGTATAGTTGTACTCTAGGCTGTGATTTATTATAGCAAAAGGATACAGAGCAGTATCAGTCAAGGGGAGAGGCGAATGGGGCAAAGTCTGGAGGAAACCAGGCATGAGTCTCTTAAGAGTCTTTTCCTAGTGCCGTTACAGGTTGTACTTAATTCCCTCAGTAATGAGTTGTGACAACTATGTGAAATATTTAAAAGGAAAGCTCATTAGAGATTCAGCGCTCAGGGTTTTTTTTGGAGGCTGGTTGTGTAGGCATCTTCTGCCTGGCATGTACCAAAATACTATAGAAGGAGAGCAGATGTCAAGCATAAACCACATTGTCCACTGTACAAACAGGTTAGGCACACGGAGCAGTCTTATCAGTTCTGAGATGGTGGGAATTCTGCTGAAATACAAATTCCCAGACAGCAGCCAAAGGCCAGTCTTGCAAACACACTTTTCTAAGGATAGCAGTTTCAATCTTGATATATTAACTCCTTTTTGTACACCTACTTTCAGGATTTTGCTAATTGCATCTGAGGTGTTGTTAAATGTGTTACTTTGTGTCAGTTTCCTGTAAACCAGTACTTAGATCTTAAGAGACTACACAGGCTTGATTTTTTTTTGGCAAGAATATTTCATAGGTGGTATTGTATACTTTTCTTTTGTATCACACCAGGAGGCATATAACATGTGGTTGCTCTTTTTGTGTGTGTGATGTTAAGACTGACTAATAGTTTTAGGTATTGTTGGCCTGATCTGTACATTGTTAAGTTCCCCCTCTGCTCTTTGCATAATGATTTTAGCACCTGTTGATGATCATTGCCCAGATTCATCCTGCCATTCAGAGTTGTAAAATCTAACTTTCTTTTTCATATATAATTGCCCTCATCAACTATTTACTTTTTCTGAGGTACAATTAATAAAGAAAAGACAAGAAAATATGCGTGATTTTTTTCCTTTTATTTACTAGTTTTCAGAATGCTAAGTTGGTTCCCTGGCATCCTGCAAAGGCAGTTATGAACATTCATTTTTTATTATTGCTATGAACATACGGATTTTTAACACATTTGATATTTTAACCCACTGATATTATCTTTTTCCTAAAGTTGTCCCATCTTTTGCCATCTCTTTAAGTTAACTACTGAGCCCTTTTGACACAACACCATCAGCTGTTGATGAAACTTTGTTTTCTGGTACAGTAAGATATTTCAGGCTCATATTGTCTGTTTTCTACCCTAGAACTGGGATCAGTATCTACCCTAGTTCCTTTTAGTGCAAAAATTATATTTAGAGACCACAGTTTAGATAATGGGGTCCTCAGTGGCATGGACTTGTCACTGTTTCTAGGCCCTTTTAGTGGAAATATGAACAGCTAGGAAATACAAACTTTTTTAAAGAAAAATACGAGTATAGCCTGATATTTCCATTTCAAATTTGGGATTACAGGGGTTTTTAACTTTTCTTGGTTTTGTATTTGTATGATTTTTTCTTTCTTTTATGCTGAAAATGTTGATTCCTGGTGACCTTAATATAATTAATTGCTCTTTGTATATTGATATCAGTATACCAACACCAATGCCATTACTAGTATTATGGTTACTGATATAGTTTATAACTTCTTTGCAGTTCTTTGGTCCTTGTTGTATATCCCACTGATGATTTGTAATCAAATTACCCTGTTTTTTTTTTAATAATTTTTATTTTGTTATATTAGTCACCATACAGTACATTTCCAGTTTTTGATGCAATGTTCCATGGTTCATTATTTGTGTATAACACCCAGTGCACCATGCAATATGTGCCCTCCTTAAAACCCATCACTGGGCTGTCTCAATCCCCCACCCCCCTCCCCTCTGAAGCCCTCAGTTTGTTTCCCAGAAATTACTCTGTTTTTAAGTCACTTGAAATAATTGTTTTCTGTGTGTTTGTTAAACCCATCGACTTGGTACATGGATTAGTTTGTTTGATTTTATTTTCAAATTTGGGGAGCACTTTTAAAATTCTTGATTCAGTTTTGTTTTATAATTACATCAGATATTTACAATTTCATATTAAAAATCTAGAAAATAAGATAAATTTGGAAAACTCTGGCTTCTATCCTTCCTTCTACTCTTTTTTCTTTCCCACAGATGAGTAATTTAGTTAGCTTTTGACTGATATCTTTTTTTAAAAATGGAACCAAATGTGTATGTCTATGTATTTCTATTTCCTTTCTTAGATAAAGACATGCATACTATTCACACTGTTCAGCACCTAGCTTTTTTCATTTAATATTTCCTGGAGATCATACCATAATAGTATGTAAAAATTCCTTATTCGGTTCTGTTTTTTATCTGGCATGGGATTACCATACCATGCGTGTAATGTAAATTCAGACCTCAAACCTATCTTCAGGTTTTGCTGTTTCATAGGAAACTTTTTTCCTACACAGAGCTTTTGGCAGAGAGCCAGCTTCCTTCCTTCTCTTCTGGGCTTGTGAGCAGAGATTTTGTTTTTGTTTTTAACACTTTTTTATAGAGTGAGCAGTCTTGATTATCTGAACTTTTTACTCTGGTATCCCAGTTATTTCATTCTAACTCCCCTACTTGTGTGGGCCCCATATTCTGTCCCTACATACAGACCTTAAAACCTCAGCTACTGGCTCTTACACCATTTCTACTCTGTGCTTCTCTAAGTTGTCATGTTCTCAGCTTTGACTCTTGTAACTCTGGCTTTGAGTTCTCTCTGTTTTTGGAGCCTGGATATTTCTAAGCTATGTATTAATTTTTTGGTTTTATTCTTTCCACCCTTTCTTTGTGTTTGGAGCAGGAGAAATTCACTTTGTTATGTTCCCAGAAGTAGATCGACAGCATTTATTTTCTATCACTCATGTCTGTCATCCCTTTTTTGTAACTAACTGGCTGAAGGAATACACGCACACATTCACAAATATGAAACAAGTTTTTAAGACATATGACTAAAATTATGGCATTTCCTACCAAAATGTTCCCCCCTTTCTCTCACTTGAAAAGATTATTAATCTTCTGTAATAGTTATTATAGGTGTTTTTTAGTACATTCTCTTCCTTTTCCTCTTCTCTCTCTTACTTGTTTTCCTCTTTTTTCATCTCCCTCTAAATCAAAGAAAAATCTGTGTTAAGAATCCAGGTCAACTAATCTTAGTGCTTTTTTCAAAAGGGCAATAAATAAAGTCATGAGGCTTTTACATAACATTATGGTGAATATAAATTCTTTTTAGTAAAATAGAAAAAAATTACCTAAGTATAATTTGTGCTCAATTGCAGATTCTTGGCTCAGGGTATTTTTTAAGTTGTTGAAGAGCCTTTATCCAATGATATTCATTCCTGTTTGATTTTATGTTTTTGTTTCACTTGTGCTGCCCTCTAACTTGTGTCTTCCCTGGTGCTTTCTTTTATATTCCTTTATTTGCAGTGCAGTTGTTTCATTAAAACTATATCAGATACTGGCATGCCATGGAGGAACGTTTCTATTTCATACATTTCACCTACATCTTTTGCTGTGCATTTTTGCAAATTAAAATATAGAGGCAATATTAATATGCAGTAAACAGCTTAGAAATGTACAAGTCATAGTTAAATCTTCTCCAGATCGCTTAAAGAGGTTTGTAGCTTTCAGACAAATTCTCCTTTGGGGATGACATATTTACTTAGAACTTTGACTAGAGGTAAGAATTTTGCAAAAGTATTGGAAAAATTGTTTCAACCATTTTTGAGTTTCTTAAGTGATAAAAATAATAGTAATTTCATTCCTCCTTGTTTTTGTTAGCTTTTAACTCATATTATGTATAATGTTTTAGCCAGATGAAAAATAATGCAAGAAAGACTATTAAATCTTTCTTTAGACTACTTTAAGTGGCTCCAAGGAAAGTTAACTTTCAGCGTATCCTAAAGGATATTATCATTACAGTTTTCTTTTTTTTTTTTTTTTGTTATAAGACTTACTTGTAAAGAAACTGAAGCATAGGGGCGCCTGGGTGGCACAGCATTTAAGCGTCTGCCTTGGGCCCAGCGCGTGATCCTGGCGTTGTGGGATCGAGCCCCACATCAGGCTCTTCCGCTATGAGTCTGCTTCTTCCTCTCCCACTCCCCCTGCTTGTGTTCCCTCTCTCGCTGGCTGTCTCTGTCAAATAAATAAATAAAATCTTTTTTTTTTTTTAAAAGAAACTGAAGCATAATACTTCATTTCTTTTTGAAAAGAGCACTTAGAAAATCTAGTGGAAAAATGGCACACAGTGTTTAAACCTGTGCATTGATTAGCAAATTTAAAAGTGCAATGTTTTCTAACTGACCCTTGATTCAAATTATATGAAATCATGTAGTGTATACATTATTGACATGTTTAATGAAAACATGAATGCGAGAGAACTAATAAGAATTTTATCTTTTTTTTTTTTTAATTTCAGGCTATGGCATTTCCTTTCTTTTCTTTACACATTCATGATGTCATCTGTGTCAAAATTTTATCAACTTAGATTTATAAATATCTATTACATTAAATGTACTTGAGTATAGTATATACATTTGGATATGAATTTGTATGTGGGGACAATAAAACACACATCAATTAATAAGTAAAAACAATTCAGCAAGATAACAATCCAAGGTCCTGTATTTGTCACTGTTCCACAGTGATGTGGAATGAAGGAAAAAAAGCTCCATTTTCCATCTAATTAAATTTTCCAAAGCAGTATCTTTCATTCACATGTTTAAAACAGGAGCATGTCTTTTCTCAGAACCTGTAAACCAGCTAGTTGAAAGATTGACAGCTTTGTGAAGAGGACACAACCTTATATTTGGTTAAAGGCAGCCCGGGTTTTAATTACAGCTCTGGTGATGAGAATGGGAAGGTTTCACACAAGCAACCTAAACTGATAGCATGATATCTCCATTGCTCTCCATGTTGTTTCCTGCTTCAGCATTTTTCATATATGTCCTACATTGCATTAATAGAAACTCAGCCCAGGAAACTGGGTTTTGAGTTACTTGGTATCTATCACAGTCTGTCGTAATAACTACTATGAATCACTGAGGCATGTGGAAGAATTTTATCTTTAAAAAAAGTACTCTATTGAATGTATTACAAAAATTTAGGAAAGGGCTATGTTTTAGAAGTACACTAATTTGGACGGAATATTTCAGAATCATTGGGTTTCTTCTCATGTAATTTTTTCTGTATGTAAGCTGCCTTATTGAAAATTGGCACCATTTAATGAAGCTCTGTATATTCACAGTAAGAGAAAGCTAACTAAAGCAAACACTTAGAAAGTGACCTATGTACATGCATATTGCACATCCTTCTTTTTCTGTCAAGGAAGTTACTGTCTCTTTACCATGCATCTAGGAATCTTGAATCCTTATAAAGGGATCAGAATCAGGAGAAAAGTTGTTGTCCTTTGAGATACCTAAGATGAATACTCACTTAATACAAAAAGAAAAGTATCACAAAAGTCATGGTATATAAATTAAGAGTGACTGGAGCAATTATTTTATATGGCAAAGCCAGAAGGATATTAAAAAACCTTATAGGGGCACCTGGGTGGCTCAGTGGGTTAAGTATCTTCCTTCAGCTCAGGTCATGATCCTGAGGTACTGGTATCGAGCCCTGCGTGGGGCTCCCTGCTCAGTGAGGAGCTGGCGTCTCCCTCTCCCTCTGCCACTCCCCCTGCTTATGCCTGCTCTCTCTCTCTCAAATATATAAATACAATCTTTAAAAAATAAAAAAATGTTATATTTCTGTTTTCAACTCATGAACAAATGAATGTAGCAAGCATGTTTATCTTTTATTATTTTTTAAAAGATTTTATTTAGGGGGAGGGGGAGGGGCAGAGGGAGAAGGAGACTCCCCGCTGAGCAGAGAGCCTGATGCGGGGCTCCATCTCAGGACTCTGGGATCATGACCTGAGCTGAAGGCAGACGCTTAACCCACTGAGCCACCCAGGTGTCCCAACATGTTTGTGTTTTAAACATAATGCATATATTAAGAGGATGCCTTACTATTTCTATATAGTCAAGGTAGGGAGACATAGTAGAGAAAGAAAGAAGTGCTTGAATAACAACAATTTTGACAAAAATGGGGCTTTTTCCTGTAGGGCCAAGACATTCCATGTTCCCAATTCTGATTTCTGATTGAATAGACTTCTTGCAAAAATATATTTTCCTGGACTCTAGAATTTATAGAGTGGGCTTAGCTAGCATTGCCAACAGCAATTTCTTTTTTTCACAGACAAGTCTGCTTGATCAAAGCAAGACATAAGCAGAACTCTCTAATTATTTACATAAACACAAAATGAAATGTGGGTTTTGTGTTTACTTCATATTACTGTCTATAAATGAATAAAGGAATTCAAAGTTTCTTTTTGTGTGCTTCACTTTGATTTTATTAACTTTCAGGATACCTAATAATGATATTTAGCAAAGAGATACTTAGTCTTGGAGAAATAATTCATTTTTTTCAGCATGAAGATATTGAATTTCTTTATGTTCAGATCATAGTAATGTTGTTAGCAATAATACCATTTATCTATAACAATTTTGAGAAATGTATGCTGTTTTTGTTTATAGTGCCCCAAAATATTCTTTACTTGTTTTTTTTTAACATTTTTTATTTACATTTCAGTTAGCATACAGTGTACTATATAGTTTCAGGTGTACGATATAGTGTTTCAATACTTCTATATATCACCTGGTGCTCATCACAAGTGCACTCCTTAATCCCCATCACCAATTTAACCCATTCCCCCACCCACCTCCTTTTTGGTAACCGTCAGTTCCCTACAGTTAAAAGGTTAAAAGTCTGTTTCTTGGTTTGTCTTTCTCTCTCTCTCTTTTTCCCCTTTTGCTTGTTTTGTTTCTTAAGTTCCACATATGAGTGAAATCATATGGTATTTGTCTTTCTCTGACTTATTTCACTTACCGTAATACTCTCTAGCTCCATCCATGTCGTTGCAAATGGCAAGATTTCATTCTTTATTATGGCTAAGTAGTATTCCTGTGTGTGTGTATGTGTATGTATGTACACACCATATCTTCTTTATCCATTCATCAATTGATGGACACTTGGGCTGTTTCCATAATTTGGCTATTGTAGATAATGCTGCTATAAACGTCAGGGTGTATGTATCCCTTTGCTGGATCATAGGGTAGTTCTGTTTTTAACTTTTTGAGGAACCTCCATACTGTTTTCCAGAGTGGCTACACTAGTTCGCATTCCCACCAACAGTGCAAGAGGGTTCCCCTTTCTCCACATCCTTGCCAACACCTGTTGTTTCTTGTGTCGTTGATTTCAGCCATTCTTTTTTTTTTTTTTTTAAAGATTTTATTTATTTATTTGACAGAGAGAGAGAGACAGCCAGGGAGAGAGGGAACACAAGCAGGGGGAGTGGGAGAGGAAGAAGCAGGCTCACAGCGGAGGAGCCTGATGTGGGGCTTGATCCAATAATGCCAGGATCACGCCCTGAGCCGAAGGCAGACGCTTAACGACTGCGCCACCCAGGCACCGCGATTTCAGCCATTCTGATAGGTGTGAGGTGATATCTTGTTGTAATTCTTTACTTGGTTTTAAAGTTGTAAAATAAATTCAGAAAATTTGTTTGAGGAGAGCATTTCCAAAGTAATTCATAACTAGTTGAGCAAGTAGCATTTTGAAATAAATTTATTTTCTCTTAAAAATTAGTTGTCCAGTAATAGCATATTTGTATGTACAATTATACCTATTACAAAATTTTATATGATACAAATATTTACATATTAAGGATTAAAAACTTTGGGAATACATTTTTTCCCCCAAATAGAATGAAAAGGTATTAGGATTCTTAACGTCTCTTATCTTATGTGGTCTTGACCAAGCCTAAGTTCTCCTGTCTCTTGATGAAGCCTGTAAACATTTACATTTCCTTACAGAAACTGTGTACTTTTAAGGATCACATCTTAGAATTTTGGAGAGGTCCTCACCCTGTTTGCATTTTCCTTATGCACTTGTCTTTATTTTCTCACTCTAAAATAATTGTAGTTTAATGCTAGGTTATACGTATAATTGTACTTTTTTTATGAGAAAAGACAAAAATGAAACATTAGAGAAGAGATTAAAATAGAAGAGACTAAAGTGCTGAGAAAAGCCTCTTATATGAAACCCTGTGGAGACTGTAGATTAAATTCATGTAAATACAGTATCACTACTTGAAAAATTCGTGGTGTTTGAAAGGATCAAAGAAAACCACACTGAAACTTATAAGCAGTTACTTAAGTAGACCATACAATATGTGACCTTTTGTGTCTGCTTTTTTTCACTTAGTGTAATGTTTTTGAGGTTCATCCAAGTTGTAGAATGTGTCAGTTCTTTGTTCCTTTTTGTGGCTGAATATGCATACACACAATGCATACATACCCCAATTTGTTTATACATTTATCCACTGATTGGCATGTGGGCTATTTTTATCCTTTGGCTATTGCGAATAATGCCACTATAAACATTCATGTACAAGTTTCTGTGTGGACATATGTTTTCATTTCTTTTAGGTATATACTTAGGAGCAGAATTTCTAAATCATATGGCTATTCTGTGTTTAATTTTTTGAGGAATAGCCAAATTGTTTTCCATAGCAGTTGAACCATTTTGCGTTCCTACCAGTAATGTACAAGGGGTTCTATTTCTCTGCATCCTTGCCAACACTTATTATTTTTATTAATTTATTCTTTGATTAAAGCTATCTTAAGTGGATATGAAGTGTTTTTTCATCATGTATTTCTTCAATGACTAAATACTGAAAATCTTTTCATGTGTTTATTGGCTGTTTTTATATCTTCTTTGGAGAAACTATGCAGGTCCCTTGCCCACTTTTTATTTGGGTTTGTTTGACTATGTGTTGAATTATAAGGGCTCTTTATATATTCTCATTATTAATCCTTTATCAGGTATATGATTTGCAGAAATTTTCTCCATTCTTTAGGTTGTTCCTTGGCATTCTTGATAATGTTCTTTAGGGAACAAAAAAGATTATATTTTTTATGAAGTCCAATTTGTCTTTCACTTTTACTGCTCCTGCTTTTGGTGTCAAATCTATGAGTTTATTGCCAAATCTGAGGTTATGAAGATTACCTCTGTTTTTTTTCTACTGGTAATTTTATAGTTTTAGCTCTTATATTTAGGCCATTTATTTGAGTTAATTTTTGTATAGGAAGTGAGCTATGGGCCCACCTTCATTATTTGTATGTGGTTATCCATTTATCCCTGCACCATTTGTTGGAAACTGTTCTTTCCCTGTTGAATGGTCTTGTCAAAAATCAATTGGTTATGGGTGATTGAGTTTATTTCTAGACTCTCAGTTCTATTCTTTTGGTCTCTATTTCTGTCCTTAGGTCAATACCACACTCTTTTGGGTAGGGTAGCTTTATGGTACATTTTGAAATTGGGAAATGTGAGTTTTGCAGCTGCATTTTACTTTTTTTTTTTAATGTTTTTTTTATTATATTATGTTAGTCACCATACAGTACATCCCCGGTTTCTGATGTAAAGTTCGATGATTCATTAGTTGCGTATAACACCCAGTGCACCATGCAATACGTGCCCTCCTTACTACCCATCACCAGTCTATCCCATTCCCCCACCCTACCCTCTGAGTCCCTCAGTTTGTTTCTCAGAGTCCATAGTCTCTCATGCTTCATTCCCCCCTTTGCATTTTACTTTTTGAATATTGTTTTGGTTACTCAGAGTCTCTTGTAGTCCCATATAAATTTGAGGAATTTAGTTCTCTTTTTGGAGTATTGTTATCTTAACCATATTCAGTCTTCCAGTTCATGAACATAGGATGTATTTCCATTTTTTTAAGAGCTTTTTTAATTTCTTTCAGCAATGCTTTATAGTTTCCAATATATAAGTATTTCACTTTCTTGGTTAAATTTATTCCCCAGTATTTTATTCTTTTAAATGCTATTGTAAATGAAATTATTATTATTATTATTTTTAGATTTTTAAATTTATTTATTTATTTATTTTGACAGAGAGAGACAGCCAGTGAGAGAGGGAACACAAGCAGGGGGAGTGGGAGAGGACGAAGCAGGCTCCTAGCAGAGAAGCCTGATATGGGGCTCGATCCCAGAACGGCGGGATCACGCCCTGAGCCGAAGGCAGACGCTTAACGACTGTGCCACCCAGGCGCCCCAAAATTATTTTCTTAATTTCCAGATTGTCCATTGTTGCCATGTAGAAACACAACTAATTGTGTTGATCTTGTACCCTATAACTTTACTGAATTCATTATTTGCTCTAGTAGGTTTTCGTGTGTGTGTATGTGTGTATGTAGAGTCTGCAGGATTTTGTATATGTGGAATCATGCCATTTGCAAGTAGAAATAGTTGTACTTCTTTCTACTTCTAAAAGGCTTTCTCAATTTGGATGCATCTTATTTCTTTTTCTTGACTAATTGCTCTGGCTAGAATGTCCAATACAGTGTTGAAGAGCAGTGGTCATGCATTTTTGTCCTGTTCTTGATCTTAGGGGGAAAGCTTTCATTCTTTCACTAGTAAGTATTATATTAACTATGGGTTTTTTATAAATTCCCCTTACTGTGTTAAGGAAATTCCTTTTATCCTAGTTTTTGGGCATCTGTATCATGAAAGGGTTTAGAATTTTGTCAGATGCTTTTTTGGGCATGTATTGAGATGATCGTGTGTGTGTGTGTGTGTGTGTGTGTGTGTTTAATTCTGTTAGTGTGGTATGCATTACATTGATTTTCATATGTTGAACTGCCATTGCATTCCCAATTTTTATCCTGCTTGGTGATGGTGTATAAGTTTTTTGTTGCTGTTGTTTTTTGTTTTAAGTAAGCTCCATGCCGAGCGTGGAGCCCAACATGGGGCTTGAACCCATGACCCTGAGATCAAGACCTGAGCTGAGATCAAGAGCTGGGTGCTTAACTGACTGAGCCACCCAGGTGCTCCAATGGTGTATAATTTTAGAATGTGCTCTCAGAGCTTATTTGCTACTATTTTGTTGAGGAATTTTATATATAGTCATAAGAGATATTGGTCTATAGTTTTCTTATGGTGTCTGTGTCTGGCTTTTGTGTCAGTTTAATGCAGACCTTATGAAAAGTGTTAGAAAGAGCTTCCTCTGTGTTTTTTTGGAAGAGGTTAAGAAGCAATGTTGTTAATTCTTCTTTTAGGGATTGATAGAATTCACTTGAAGCCATATGGTCCTGATTTCTCATTTGTTAGGCTGTTTTTATTTACTGATTCAATCTCTTGTTACTGGAATGTTAAGATTTTTTACTTCTTGAGTTAGTCTTGGTAATTTATGTTTCCCAAGGAATTCATCCATTTCATCTAGATTGTCTAATTTGTTGGTATAAAATTGTTCATAGTATTTTCTTATAGTCCTTTTAATTTCTGTAAAATTAAACTACAGTTCCTCAAATGTATATGAAACTGCAAGAGACTTCCAGTAGCCAAAACAGTATTGAAAAAGTAAATATGTGTCCCTGCTTTCATCTCTTATTTCAGTTATTTGCATTTTTTCTTTTTTCTTTCTTAGTCTAGCTAAAGATTTCTCATTTTTGTGATTTGTTTTTTCAAAAACTGACCTTTGGTTTCATTGATTCTCTTTTCTCTATTTTCTTTCTCTTGGCTATAATCTTTATTATTTCTTACCTCCTCTCAGCTTTGGGTTTTGTTTGTTGTTCTTTTTCTAGTTCCTTAAGGTGTGAAGTTGGGTTGTTGATGTGAGATCTTTTTAAAATGGAGGTGTTTACAGCCATAAATTTTCCACAGAACACTTTTTTTGCTGCCCCCTATACGTTTTGGTATGTTGTATTTTTATTTTCATTTATCTCAAAGTATTTTTTGTGTCTCCTAGTGATTCCTTACTTGATCTACTGGTTGCTTAAGAGTATGTTGCTGGGGCGCCTGGGTGGCACAGCGGTTAAGCGTCTGCCTTCGGCTCAGGGCGTGATCCCGGCGTTATGGGATCGAGCCCCACATCAGGCTCCTCTGCTATGAGCCTGCTTCTTCCTCTCCCACTCCCCCTGCTTGTGTTCCCTCTCTCACTGGCTGTCTCTATCTCTGTCGAATAAATAAATAAAATCTTTAAAAAAAAAAAAAAAAAAAAAAAAAAAAGAGTATGTTGCTTAATTTCCAGGTGTTTGAGTTTTCCATTTTTCCTTCTGGTATTGATTTCTGGCTTCATTCCATTGTGGTCAGAGAAGATACTCTGAATGATTTTGATATTTTTTAAAATTTGGAAATTGCTTTATGGCCTAACATATGGTTTATTCTAGAGGATATTCCAGTGCAGTTGAGAAGAATAAATATTCTGCCATTGTTGGATAGAGTGTTTTGTACATGTCTGTAAGGTCTAGTTGGGTTTATATTATTATTCAGGTCCTCTCCTTACTGATTTTCTGTCTAAGTGTTCTATCCATTATTGAAGCAGCCTGTTGAAGTTTCCAAATATTACTATATACTGTCTTTCTCCCTTCAATTCTGTCACTGTGTTTGCCTCATATATTTTGAGGCTTTGTTGATTGATGTATATATGTTTATAATTTTTTTAAAATTATTTTTTAATTAAAGTATAACATAGTATTATATTAGTTTCAGGTATACAGTATAATGATTCAACAATTCTATACATTACTCAGTGTTCATCATGATAAATGTACTCTTAATACCCTTTATCCCTTTCACCAATCCCCCCTTCCACCTTCCCCCTGGCAACCACCATTTTGTGCTCTGTATTTAAGTCTTTTTTTGTCTCTTTTTTGTTTTGTTATTTAAATTCCCCATATGAGTAAAGTCATATGGTATTTGTCTTTGTCTGACTGACTTATTTCACTTATCATTGTACACCCTAGATCCATCCATGTTGTTGCAAATGGCAAGATCTCATTCTTTTTCATGGCTGAATAATATTCCATTGTATATATACACCACATCTTCTTTATCCATTCACTTGTCTATGGATACTTGGGTTGTTACCATATCTTGGCTATTGTTAACAATACTGCAGTAAACATAGGGGTGCATATATCTTTTTGAACTAGTGTTTTTGTATTCTTTGGGTAAATACCAAGTAGTGAAATTACTGGATTATATGGTAATTTTATTTTTAATTTGTTGAGGAACCTCCATACTGTTTTCCATAGTCGCTGCACCAGTTGCATTCCCATGAACAGTGCATGAGGGTTTCTTTTTCTCCACATCCTCGCCATAGATGTTTATAATTGTCATATCTTTGTGATGAGTTGATCCTTTATCACCATAAAATGTCTTTCTTTGTCTCTTGCAACAGTTTTTGATGTAAAATCCTTTTGTCTCATATTAATATTGTGAACTGGGCTCCCTTTTTGTTACTATTTGCGTGTAATACCTTTTTCTTTCCTTTCAGTTTCAACTTGTGTCTTTGGGTGTAAAATGAGACTCTTATATGCAGTTTATAATTGTGTCATATATTTTTTTAAATTCATCCTATCAATAGTTGTCTTTTATTTTTTCAAATTTTTATTTAAATTCTAGTTAGTTAACATACAGTGCAGAGTTGGTTTCAGGAGTGGAATTCAGTTATTTATTACTTATATACAAGACCCAGTGCTCATCATATCAAGTGCCCTCCTTAATACCCATCACCCTTCTAGCCCATCCCCCCTCCACCTCCCTCCATCACCCCTGTTTATTTTCTATCTTTAAGAGTCTCTTATGGTTTGTCTCCTTCTCTCCGCCCCCCCATGTGTTCATCTGTTCTGTTTCTTAAATTCCACATATGAGTGAAATCATATGGTATTTGTCTTTCTCTGACTGACTTATTTCACTTAGCATAACATACTGTAGTTCTATCCATGTTGTTGTGAATGGAAGATCTCATTCTTTTTGATGGATGAGTAATATTCTAGTATGTGTATATACCATATCTTCTTTATCCATTCATCAGTTGATGGACCTTTGGGCTCTTTACATAGTTTGGCTATTGTTGATAAGGCTGAATAGCTGTCTTTCAATTAATGAGTTTAACCCATTTACTTTTATAGTGATTATTGGTTATAAAGGACTTATTTCTGCCATTGTGCTATTCATTTTCTATGTGTCATGTCTTTTTTTGTTTCTCACTTCCTCAAGTGCTGCCTTCTTTTGTGTTTGATTTTTTTTTCTAGTATACCATTTTGATTCCCTCTTCATTAAAATTTTTTTTATTTGGGTAGAGTTGACACATTGTTACATTGGCCTTCAGATGTATTCCTTTCTTTTTATGTATATTTTTAGTTATTTTCTTAGTGGCTACTATGGGGATTACAGTTAACATCCTAAATTTATAAAAATTTTGTTTGAATTGATACCAGCTTAGCTTCAATTGCATGCATTAACTCTATTCCTTTCTAGCTTTATCCTCTCTTTTCAAATTGTGTCTTTATGCATTGTGTGGCCATTAACATAGATTTATAATTATTATTTTGTGTGTGTCTTTTAAATGATATAGGAAATAAAAAGAGTTATATACCAAATACTAGGTTTTATATTTATAAATAATACTAAATAATCACTTTATCAGTGATCTTTATGCCTTTGTATGGCTTTGAGTTACTCTCTGGTATCCTTTCATTTCAGCCTGAAGTACTTCCATTAGCATTACTTACTAGTAGTGAATTCCTTTTAGCTTTTGTTTATCTGGGAATGTTGCAGTTTCTTTTTCATTTTTGAAGCATTGTTTTGCTGAATACCGAATTCCTGGTTGACATTTTTTTCCTTTCAATTCTTTAAATATATGGTCCTCCTGTCATTTGGCCTTCATCGTTTCTGATAAGAAATAGGCCATTAATCTTTCTTGAGGATATCTTGTCTTTGATGAATTGCTTTTCTCTTGTTGCTTTCAAGATTTTTTGTCCTTCCACAATTTGATGATAATGTGGTGTGGATTTCTTTGTCCTCCTTAGAGTT
The DNA here is from genome assembly GCF_002007445.2 of Ailuropoda melanoleuca. Taxonomy (NCBI): domain Eukaryota; kingdom Metazoa; phylum Chordata; class Mammalia; order Carnivora; family Ursidae; genus Ailuropoda; species Ailuropoda melanoleuca. The sequence continues at coordinate 66,117,989 of NC_048220.1, read as the reverse complement.
GGTTGAGATTATTGGATGTGTATATTTCTATCTTTCATCAAATTTGGGAAGCTTTTGGACAATATTTCTTCAGAATTTTTTTTTCTGCTTCCTTTTCTTTCTCTTCTCCTGGGAGTCCCATAATGTATATATTGATATGTTGATGGTGTCCCAGACATCTCTTAGGCCCTGTTCATTTTGCTTTGTTTTTATTTTTCTCCCCAGACTGGCCAATTATAATTGCTCTGCTTTCAGATGTGATGATTCTTTTTTTCCCTTGCTTATATTTGCTGTTGAATGCCTCTCATGAAATTTTTGTTTTATCTTTTGTACTTTTTAGCTCCATAATTTTCTACTTTGATCTTTTTAATGATTTCTCTTTGTTGATATTCCTTATTTGTTCATACATACTTTTCCTAATTTACTTTGGTTCTTTGTCCATGGCTTTCTTCAGCTCACTGAGCATATTTAAGGTAGTAAATTAAAGTCTTTGCCTACTAAGTTCAGTCTCTGGGCTTTTTAGGATAGTTTCTGTCAACTTCTTTTTTTCCTATGAATCAGTAATATTTTTCCATTTGTGTGCTTTCTCATTTTCTTATTGATATCTAGACATTTTGAATATTGTAATGTAATTCTAAATATCAAATTCTTCCCTCTACACCAAGGATTGCTATTGTTACTTGATGAAGGCTGCAGTCATTCATTGGTTTAATGACTTTTCCACATTTTTTTTTTGTAGACTGTATTTCTTGTCATGTGTGGTCACTGAAGTATGTATTCTGTTACCTCTTTGGTCAGCCAGTGACCTGACAGAGATTTCCTTAAATACCTGGATCCAATGAGGGGAAAAATTTTTAAAGGGGTAGTATGTCTCTGTGACTTCCTTCAGTGATGCAAGCAGAGCAACCTGATGGGTTGAGCCAATGGCCAGGCCTCTGTGTTGGTCACACAGTGAACTGCTGTGTAGATCAAAACACAGTAAACTTTAGTTTTTAGAGGAGAAGGTCTTTAGTGTCTGCCCTGATGCCAGAAAGCTGCATCAGGAATTTAGGCTGTTGTCCCAATGGTTACTTTTGGCAGGGCTTATGGATTTTAGCTGCTATGTGTAATGCTGAAATTCACTAAAACTTAGTCTCTTTCTTCATCAGGTACTCCCCTGGATGCTACAAGTGTTCAACTAGACTCCAGAGTTCTGAAATAGTTGTTTCTAACAGGTGTTTGTTTTGTTTTTGTTTTTGTTTTTACCAGCTTGATAATCGTTTTGGTGGAGGGATGATTCTAGAGCTTCCTACTCTGTCATCATCCATGACACCACTCCCTGCTGAGTTCATTTTTAAAAGTGTTCCAGTTCGGCAATAAGTTTCATGGTCGCCCATTGGTAAGTAAATGACAAGAGCAAGAGAAAGAGATAAAAAGAATTTCTTATAGAAAGTATAAACCATGAGGATCATCAATAAATATTTATTGACTTCTCAAAGAAGATAAGCTGTCAGATGAATGCTATAGGTTTTTCCTAGTTTTAGTTCTATATAGTTTCTGCCCATTAGGAAGTTTTTGTACTAGTCTAGCATGGGTATAGTGAATGCCTTTTTGTTAGGGTTGACCAATCACATTGATTTTTATCATGAGTTTAGATACAGGGTATTATAACATGTAAACTAAGAGGTAGAATCTGTGGAACAATTGCATGTCTTGCTCCTGAAATGGGTACCATATTGTCTTCTTCCTACTTGATCCACTTCTCAAATCTGTAGGTGGGTCATGAACAATTGCTTCATGGCTGTGTGCAGTCTGCAGGCCTTATGTTATGTAGGACTGCTATAGACAATGCTCTTTAATTGGGCAGAAGAGTTGCTGCATTGGCTTCCCTCCCATTTCAGAAAACTGAGTACATGCTGTTACTTCAGCATTTTGTCAATGCCAGCTCGAGGAGCAAGATCCTGAGATTGAAAATCAAACTAGGGGCTCCAAATGGTGATAAAGACCACTGCATTTTGACTAGTGAGTCTGAATATATTTATAATCATATGGAGGTGTTTTTTTGAACGTGGGTTAGTATGCATTTATTCATTCTGGAAATTTACTAGACTTCACCTGATTTTAGAGTCCCCATTAAAGTTTTTGGTAACTACTTGGAAAAGCATAATAGAGTACATTTGGGAAAAATGCTTTCAAGGGGAGATCTTGCATTGACTGGCTGGCTGACTATCTCTCCATCACTCCCACACAAACTCAGAATGCTAGAAGTGATAGCAAATTTAATGTTTTAAAATATAAGTGAATAAAAGTGGAAAAGTGAAAATGACTTGTTTACCTTTGTTTTTTGCTGTGTATTAAACATGCATACATTAATGTTAGTGAAATTAAAATAATTTCCTATTTCTCTAAGTAGCCACATTTTATGGTTGAATTTTAAACTGTAGAAGGGCGTTGTGATGGAACTCCCATCAGAATATCAGCTGTATCATATGAAAGGACTGCATATATTATCTTAATAGTGTTAAAACTTCTTTAAAATATTTTTAATTATAATCATTTAATTATTTGTATAATCATCTACAAACCAAAATAGTTTTAATCTTTTCCATAGTTTTCCATGTGATTTTAATGCTGTGTAGACTAGTATTGGTGCTTGAATATTACTTTTGCTAGCATTAAAATTGTTAACACCGTAGCTTTGTAAAGCATATTTGAATATTTAATTATGTTGCTATAAACAGCTTTGCTAATGTTATATTTTCAGTGAATATGATGGGCCTTCTGTTAGTGCTGGCATTTAAACAATCTTGCTTTCTATTTTCCTATTGTATATACAATGCAAAGTATTCCCACCTGAGGTTTCCCCAAAATTTCACTTGGGAAACAGAACAAATTTGAAGGATGTTTTCTGTATGTTGCTCAAATCAAGCTTTGCTTTGAATCAAGCCAAATGATGAAAACATAGTCCAGCCTCCTTTCCAGCAGAATGCAATTACCTCTAAAGCCTATAGTAAAAAGACCAACTAATTGAGAACTCTTGTCTTTGTTTTCAGTTAGCAAAAATTCTTAATAAGAATGTCCATTTTCTAAATTCAGAAAGGTGGGTTTATTTTTAATGAATTAAAAGTTGGGAGCTCTGAAAATTAAATCATATGCAGGTTACTCTCTTCCTCAAGGGGACATATACTACTGCTGTGCTCGTGTGAAGTAATAATGAGATACCATAAGCAAACAGTAGATGATTCATGTCAGATGGTTCTTCAATAACGTTAGGGGGGAAAAAGCAGCTGATGTATGGGATATTGAAGGCAGATTAAGTTGTTAATGTATATTAGTATATTCTTAATTTCCTTTTAATTGAAAAAGACATATTGACTTTAATTAGAACCATTTCACAGGAACTGTCAATTAGCACATGTCAAACTAGTTAATTCAGAACAGAATTCTTTTAATTAGGGTCTGCTTTCCTTTAACTATGGGGCCAATGAAATCAGCCTTTCCTTATCTAGATTTTAAATGTCTCTAAGACATATAATACAAATGTAGACTCTTATCTATTATTAGAAGCCCATATGGATAACATTAAAATGATGATGCTGGCATTGTTCATGCAGCACAAATCAGAGTCCCTTTATGACTGTTAGAAAAAAAATGGCTTTGAACAAAGACTATTTTAAATACCAGATTTATCCTACTTTAAAGAGACTACAAAATTTATGACATGCATGTTCACATTTAAAGTATTATTTAATATGTCTGCTCAAATAAATGGGCCTATTCAAACGTTTTGTGTGTTCTATCAGCCGAAGACACATAAAACATTGTCAAGCCATACGCAACATTTTTTTCCTTAAATGAACTGTAATCAAAAAGGGAAAACAGACTGAATGATTTTTTTTTTGCACAACATAAAAATAGCATTGTTAACTTTCATTGCATCCAAAGATTTAATACGAATAGTTGATACAGTGACTAAACCACTAGTAGTGAGCTAATGTGATCTTAGTAATCAGGCAGTGTAAAATCTGAAACTTGCCTTTTTCTTAATGTAGTGTGGAATTGGATCATCTTAGTTACATCTGGCATGAGGATGAGCATGTACAGTGAGCTTGGTGGGGCAGGGCTGTATGGTGTTTACCTACAAAATAGGTATACTCAACATTAGAAGATTTTTTTAAAATGATTTATTTATTTATTTTAGAAAGAGAGAGCGTGCGTGAGCGTGCACGAGCGTGGGGGAGGGGCAGAGAGGGAGAGAATCTTCAAGCTGACTTCTTTTTTTTTTTTTTTGGAGCTATTAAAAGATACTGGTTTTTTTTTATTTTAATGATTTTTTAAATTATGTTAATCACCATACAGTACATCCCCGGATTCCGATGTAAAGTTTGATGCTTCATTAGTTGCGTATAACACCCCGTGCACCATGCAATAAGTGCCCTCCTTACTACCCATCACCAGACTATCCCATTCCCCCACCCCCCTGCCCTCTGAAGTCTTCAGTTTGTTTCTCATAGTCCATAGTCTCTCATGTTTCATTCCCCCTTCTGATTACCCCCCTTTTCTTTATCCCTTTCTTCCCCTACCGATCATCCTAGTTCTTATGTTCCATAGATGAGAGAAATCATATGATAATTGTCTTTCTCTGCTTGACTTATTTCACTTAGCATTATCTCCTCCAGTGCCGGTCCATGTTGCAGCAAATGTTGAGAATTCGTTCTTTCTGATAGCTGAGTAATATTCCATTGTATATATGGACCACATCAAGCTGACTTCTTGATGAACTCAGAGCCCAACACAGGGCTTGATCTCACGACCCATGAGATTATGAGTTGAGCTGAAACCAAGAATTGATGCTTAACCGACTGAGCCACCCAGACTCCCCAAAAGATTTTAAGTGGTTATAAGGGAACATTAATGTGAAATCTAGCTTTCTTTATCAGGTAAGATTTAGCCACTATTTTACTGAGTTAGAGTAAGCAAGGACTACAGGAATTAATAAAACAGAGTATTTAATAAACTAATGTCTGGATTCCAAAGATAATTATCTAGTATGTAACCTCATATTTGTTCATTTTTGGTAGGTACATTTAACTTAATGATAACCATAGTGTTCCTTTCTAAAGTGTGCTGTAGTATAACTCAGTAACTGCATTTGTGGCAGTTGAATTAAATGAGCAATTGTAGTAATCTACTTTTAGTTAACAGGCAAAACAACAAGAGCAGTAAAAAAAAGATGAAAAAAATGCAACCCAAAAAACCCCCTTTTTTCCAGAGTTGACCTCTTTCTTCTGAACTGTTGTTCTTAGAGGTACCTCAGCTCTCTACTGTGTGTTTGAGAGACACAGCTTACATTTAGCAGTTCCATATTTTGTTTAAATCTGTAGCTTTTAACTTTTTTTGGTGCCATGTAGTCACTTCAGTCTGTTATTAAAGATATTAGTCCTCTTACCAGAAAAATGGGCATGGGCATACATGCACTCAATGTTTAGGGTGGGAAATCTTAATAAAAAATGATTTGGTACAGCTTGCTAAAGGATGAAACCTCAGTTGTAATTGACTACTTATAGTGTCACAGGCACTGTTCTTGGTCTGGGAATGTAACAGTGAGTAAGATGAGCTACCTTGACATCTGAGTAACCGTGACAAATTATTTAAACATTTTCAGAAATTACTATGTGATTCTTTTTTCTTTTTTTAAAACTTTTTTACTTTCTGAACTGGTTAAAAATTGACCTATTTAGAAATCATATACAAGTTTTAAATGTGACAAGATTGACAATTTTACATAAAAATTGCCTGAAAAATATAATTATTAAAACAGTAGATGAGACTAATTTTATAAGCTTAATTCAACAGATTTTATTAATCATTTCCATCTTAATTGTAATTCTATCTTCGGTAATAATCTTAGGTGATATTAATTAATACTACAGTTTTGGTGCATATTTTTTTTATTTACTTAAATTATATAATTTATGATTATTTATGAAGAAGACATAAGGCATACTGATAAAATTTTTACAAGTTGGTCTCTAGATACTCTTAATTCCTTTGTATCTTCAGAGGGGTAATTTTTGGGGTGTGTATGCACACGCATTTAATCTCTATGAGTCTACTGTAGAGCTTTTGAATATATACGTATAAAGTATACGTACTTGGTGTGCTTTAGTCCCACTTTGCTCCTTGATTGTAGCAGTTTAAATTGCTTTGTCTATTTCAACATATATAAAGTTGACCTTCGGATCACTTATCAGCAACAAAAATTTTGACCTTTGAAAATTTACAGGATACACGAGCCTTAACTTGGTTTAATGATCTTAATGGTATAGATAGTGTAGATTTTAAATATTGGTAAAAATAGGCAAAGATTATTCAGAGCATATGTTTGTGAATTAAAACCATAGCTACTTAACTCTGACCTGGTTAGCAGCATTTTAACAGATTATTTAAATTATTAGGAGCTATTATTTCAAGTAGCTTTATCCAAATAGGAAAATTATAGAAATCACTGGAATGCTTTATGTAAAGGAAAGTAGCTTTCAGAATAAAATTTTTAATTGTTGGATTTTAAGAGTTAAATGGAAATTTTCTTAATTATTTCGTCCACTTCTAGATCCTAAATCAATATGGTATTGATTTTACTAGGGACTAAACGCACCATCCTGTATGTGAGATTTCTTTCTCCATATATATGTAACTATCCCCACCCCTGCAACCTCTGACATACACACATCTTTTCTACCTAATGATCAACAGTTTTCTAACATATTAATTATATATTATAATTTAGTAAATTTAATTTTTTTTATCTTTAGTGAGAGCATGTTCATGTATCTTTTGGGAAGTGACAGGGAAATATTGTACATATATATATATATTATCAGCCATTCTAGATTAGTTCAGTTCAGTACCCCAAAATTTTATTAAACACCTCTTATTTTCAGAAACAGTTAATAGTAGGCATTATCTTGTTGAACATTAGTTAAAATGTTTATTTGCCCTTCTCCTGACTATGTAGAATCTGTTAAAAACTAGTAATTTTCAGTAAACTAGCAGTTGCCTTTTTCAAAATTCTTTAGTGCTTTATAGTTGAAGGTTATTTCATTTCTTTCACTGATATCATTAGGGGTTCCGGCATATGGAAAACCTGGGTTCAAATTCCAGTATCAGTATTTAGTATCTTTGTAAACTTAGATAAATTGCCTAACTTCTGAGGTTCAGCTCCCTCCTCTGAAAAATGGGGATAATAATACCTACTTTATAATATTGTATGGATTAAATGGAATATGTAAAGGGTTATTAGCATCTTGTCTTTTACATACTCAATAAATACTGGTTCCTATCCCTTTCTCAGTTTTGTTGTACTAATTGCCTCTACTGAGAAATTTATTGTTAAATAAATTTACCCCTGGATGGAAATACAAATTGTTAACATGAATTCTCTACTATTTTGATAGTTAATAGATATTAACAGGGGAAATGTATCTCTGTCCTTGGTGCTTCTGGTGAAGCCAGCTGATGACAATTGTCTACTTAAGACCAGGAGTCCTTTCTTCACCATTTATGTGAAATATTTTATGACTATCAGTCAGTGAAATGGCTTTTAACAAAAGCCATTTGTTTATAATAGTTCAATGTAGAATATTCAAATATTCTTTTTTTTTCCTTCAGTCAGCTGTACGCCCAATCTGGGGCTTGAACTCATGACACCAAGATCAAGAGTTGCATGCTGTACTGACTGAGCCAGCTAGGCACTCCCAAATATTCCAGAACAGCAATATTAGCTTCTAAAAATGTAAAAAAGATATATAAAAATAGCCTATAATTGTACCAGCTAGAGGAAATCACTGTAAATATTTTGGTGCACTTTCTATGTATGTGCTGAGAATTTTATTAGGTCATTACATTTTATTCATAATTGTGATTTAAATGGCTGCACAGTATTCATTTTTTAAACTAAGTTCTTTTTGAAGTTTGCATTGTTTCCTGCTCCAATAAGTAAATTTAGAATGTACATTTATATATATATATAAATTTTATATGCATTTCTTAAAGATAATTCTGAGGAGAATTATTGGTCAAAGAAAATTAACATTAACATTTAATATATATTAACCCAAGTTGCTTTCTAGAAAAGTGTCAATTTATACTCCCACTATCCCCAAATATGACCTTCTTACAAAAGAGTGAATTGATTTTTGAATATACAGTTTGGCTAGTTGTTAAGTCAGTTGATGAGTGTATAGTTTTTGGCTAATTGATTTTCGCCTAATTGATTCAGTTTGGCACTAATTTAGGAAGAGGCCAGATATCATTTTAAAAGTAATGTTTAAAGTAACATTTGGTGTAAGTGGTAGCTGGTATGCCAATTTGACTTAGTCATATTTTGATTTTTATATATTATGAGGTCTCTTTGGGGCTAATTTCTATAGCAATTTTTAGAGGAAAATGAGATTCTTCTAATGTGCAATTAAAGTATTTGCATTATTGGTAATATATTGAGAGAAACTTAAGGGTAAAAGTCAGCTCATTTTATTTTGTAGTAAAATCAGAAATAGGAAAAATATGCTAACATGATAATATCTAATGAGGGAAATGTTCCATGCAGATGTCTGTTTTTCTATTAATCCCTAAAATGACTCCATGCTTTTATTTATATGGGTAACATCAGATACAAACATGTTACTAGGAATATATAGCCACTTACAAAAAGGATAAAAATAATATGAGTTTAGAGTTTTACTAAATTGTGTTTTAAAGGTGATTTAAATCTTTAGATAATGTAAGATTTGAGATTTCAACAAAGATATAGTCTGCGTATGCTACTTCCTAGAGTGATTTAGGTATTTTTCTCTTGTTTAGCTGCATTTACCACAGCTTGTAACATAGGGAAATGAGAACTGGGTCCTGTATGATGGATCTTTTATGGGACACAGAGAAATATGATTTTACTTAGTTATTTTTTAAGCCTCTATCTAGGCACACTGCAACCAATATTACATTTATGATAGTATACAGATAATGGCATAAGCTCTCAAGCTAACAAAAAGGGCATGGAAAGGAAAAGAGAAAATACAATTTTTTGTTTTTGTTGTTGTCAGTAGGAATTTTCATGTTTTCTTTGTACATTGGGCACCTTTTCATTTTTATTGTACTACACCGATAGCATTGCTGCATTTCATTAACACCAACTTAGTGAAAATGAAAAAAAGAATATTTTGCTGCTCTTACTATTGTTCTAGATTTCTGTCCTGTAAATACTTACCTTTTAAAGTTACGAGTTATTTCAGAATAGAAATGATTTAAGGACATGTATTTTGTTTGAAGCTAGATTAGGCTGCTAAATAAAGTAAATTTGGACCTTTCTCTTCACGGTTGATAAATATGTTGTGGTATTAATACAGGCAAATACAAACAGTTGTTATATTCTGCACTTGTCATTTTCTCTACTGAATACATGTCAGTGAAGGCACAGCTTTGGTAAGGGCTGGGGAGAGACATATACAGAAATGATCACACTTTTGCATTGGTAGTAGCATCCTTCCGTCTTGAAACTCACAAAACAAGTAATAAGATCACACTGCTAGCTACACATATTTTATACAAACTCTATCAGATTTGGTAGTGACAGAGACAGGGAGTGTGGGTGTAGGGAGTTGGAAAGGTGAAATAGGGAAAGATGTAGACGAGAGTAATGCTCTAGGCATTTGATTTTTAATTTGTAGAATCAACTTTTTTTTTCTCTTAAGTCTTGAACTTATGTTTGTAATTGAAGTTAATTTAAGCATAGTTACCAAAAATAATGAAATAAATCATTGATGACTTGATACCTTGTTTGTTATTGAATATTCTGATTAGGTGTAAGTAGGTCATCATAAAGTTTATAAAGCTTAATGCTTTGTCATTTGTGAATATGCCTGATATTAAAAAAAACATATTATTTGCTTGGATTTTTCTTTGCTCTCGAGGATAAAGGGCAAAACATGAACTTCATTATGTATTTCTCCTAAAATTTTGATTTACAGTTTACTTTCTCAAGACTCAGTTTGAATTACAGAGATCATGTTCTACCTGTAACCTCTTATGGGAGGTTTCCAAATGAGTAAGTTGACCTTCTGGGATAAGAAATTTTGGGAGGTATTTGAAATTAGTAGATGCTATTATGTTGGCTGCTGCTAATATGTTACAGTTTATTCTTCAAAAAGCCCAGTTGAACGCAAGTGTCATTTGATGAGGGGTAGGGATAGACAATCATTTATAAGGCTGATGGTACTGTTTTGTCAGTTTTCTTTCCTTTCCTTTTCTTTTTCTTTTTCTTTTCTTCTTTTTTTTTTTTTTAACCTTGATAGGCACCAGGATCAACTTAAAAAAAGGTAATGTCAGGCTTAGGATTTTAGCAGATATACTTTAATGGTTATGTCATGAGTTTTTGAATGGAGTGTGAGGATAAAAGTCAAAGATGTTGATTGTTTTTTGTAAAAGAGGGTGCCTATAGTTAACAATATGATAGTTGAACTTTAAAATATGTTAAGAGGATAGATCTCTTGTTAAGTGTTTTTAGAACAGAACAAAAACAAAGACACAAGAGAAATACTGGGAAAGTTTTGGAGATAATAGATATGTTTATAGTACCTTGATAGTGGTGATGGTATTAGGGGTGCATGCATATGTCCAAACCCACCACAATGCATACATTAAATATGTGCAATTTTTTAATATATCAATTATACCTCAGTAAAGGTAAGCAATGCATGTTGGTTGTATTTTAAAGATATATTCTGGAGAAGGAAGAGAAGAGAATTAAACAGATGAAGACAAAGCATTCAATTCTTGATGTAAGAGTTTGTGAAAGGGAATGGCTTTATGATTCTCGGTTTCAGTCTGTTGCCTTCATGATGAGTGTGATACTGCTGATAATGATGTTGGTGTTCTCCTTGGCATTTAAAGGAATATCAAATATATTCTTAATAGTTTCTCATTAGACAACTTTTCTTCTGCTGAAACTACTGACTCACAGAGAAAAAAAGCTCTTTGAGTGTAATCTATAAGTGAAAAACAGTTTATGACAGAGGAAGCAAAAGGGGAGGAGGTAAAGAGATGGCAAAAATGGGTAGACACTGAGAGTAAACATTAGAGGAAGGAAGATGAGGGAGAATATGTGGGGTTAAAAAAAAGATTTTTCTCCTTTTTAACTAGCTGCAGCCTGGCTTCCTTTTGCATCCACCTGCTGATCATCTCAAGCTACTAAAAAACTGATTCTGGTGCTAGTCCTGTTCCTCCAGACTTTTGCCTTTTCTGTCCACAGGTATTCTAGGTTCACATGGCCATAATAACTATTACTGGTTTGTATTCCTCATTCCATTGTCATTTATTTGAAACCTTTCTTGAATATTGAAATATTCCCCACTTAGTTAACTAAACAGATTCACTGTCTATGATAATTCAGTGTCACTTTATGCCAGGCATGTTCTAGCTCTGGATGTGTAACAGTTAATGAGATGAAGTCTCAGTTCTTTTCAGGCTTACGCTAAAATAGAGAAGTATATATTTGATTTTCTGTGGGGAGAAAAAAAAGCAAGTTAAGGGGATAGAGAATAATGGACTGTGCTACTTTGGAAAGGGTTGTTAAGGAAGTTTTCTCTCTGGAGGTGATATTTAAACAGAAATCTGAGTGATGTGAGGGAACAAGCTATATGAGTTTTATGGCAGTAAGCCCCTGGCAGCAGGACGAGACAAGTGCATAGACTTAGGTTTGATGTCTTCAAGGGTCAGCAGGAAGTGCAGCGGATGGATGGGGAGAGTGGTAGGAAATGAGGTTAAGAGTTGGGCAGAGGCAAATAATGAAAAGGCTGATAGACCACAGAAAAGTTCGTGGATTTTATTCTAAGAGTGATGGCAAGTCATTACACTTAGAGGGTTTAGATCAGGGAGGCAAGGTGGACTCACTTCATGCTAGGAATATTTTTTCAAATGAGAGCAGAGCTGCAGGATATCAGGAGAATTCTTAGGCACTTACCCAGTTGCATTTATTAATATAAATACAACAGTAAAAATGGAAGTGGTTGTTCAGGGACGGCTTACACTGAGTGACATTACTGAAGGTGTGTTTTACCTTTGGAAGAGTACTGCAGTACCACGATGGGATAGATGACTATTTTCCCAGAAAGATTTCATTGATTTGTTCTAGAGGCCAGTAGAAGTGAAGTCAGTGGTAGTGAATTCAGCAAATATTTTTGTGGGCTTATTAAATATTGGACACTGTGCTGGATGCTGTTGCAAATGTTAGGCTGTGCAGGTATTTGTCCCCATTGTATAGCGAAGGATATTGAAGCTCAGATGTCCTATTGTGCCACAGCTGCCATAACTACTTGGTTATCTGAATATTCACACTAAAATAGGCTCTTTGCCTGAATTGCTGGAATTAATTGCAACAGTGTAGATCTGGGTATTAATCATGTTTAATCAGACAATGTGCTGTTAAATTTCTAAGAATATATTGAAGGGGTAATTGAAAGCCTTGTCTTTTATTTTAAAACACGTACTTTCTAATTATTTTCTGGGAATTAAAGAACTACGTTTGTGGTCATTTTAGAAAAATTAGAAATGCAATTTTTTAAACACACACATTCACACACTGTGACAACCTCTCTGCTTCCACCTTGTTAATGCCTCAGATAAACCTTTTTCCCAATGTTAAAAATGGATTCTGGTGGTACTGTTATTTTATTTATTTATATAGTTGGAGAATGAGTAAATTTTACTTATTTTGTTTAGTGTTACCAATCATTTACACTTGCCCTAAGATAATTTATTACTTGCAAAATGAGTTTAGGAAAGTTAATAAATGTGTTTGGTAATTCATTCTATCTAGTGAAATTGTTACATAGGTCATCTGAAGAGCTTAGTTCTGTAGTCTCTTGAGTAATAGTAATTTGAGGTCTTATGCTCTGATAGCCTATCTTTAGGGCGTATTACTAAATCCAATATTTATTTGGTGTAATTCATCCAAAGAAAGAAAAGAAAATGCTTCCCCCTTGCCTTGGTAAGTTCCCCGCTTACAACAGAGGGTAGAAGTCCATCTGTCTACAATGTCAGATGTTCAAGGGATATACTTCTTGTTATTTTTTTGAAACTCAGTTTCTAGTTTGAACTTCTGCCCAGGTGAATGAAATTTTAATCTTAATTAGGGGTCTCTTACTTTTCCGTTTCTCTTACCTCTGCTAATTCTTGGATGGAAGTGGTGGGTCCTACTAGACATCTTCATCTTTTCACAGTGGTGGCATTTATAAAAATGCTCATCATTTCGTTTTATTTCTGAAGTTATGGATCATCATAGGTTGCTGCTCATTCCTCATTCTCATCCACAAGATATTAGCTGGCAACTGTTCTTAAGAATTTCCATGCTACTGATAACATTGTAATCTTTCTGTGGTCCCCAAACTCCACTGAGATATGGAGAATTCTGTGAGACTGGCCATTGTCTAAGCTTTGCTGGGCCTGAGTGGGGCCTGGGAAATTCTGAGGATAATACCTTGTTTGCCTCTTACATTATCCTCTCAGTTCTGTGGGATATTCTGTACTTAGGAAGTAGGCCACAGATTGCCTCTGTTCTCTTGTAAGAACAGTTGTCTAAATCCATCATTTCTTTGACTCTTCTTTTCCCCATTCAGGGACTTTTCATCAAGTCTAGAGGGTGAGGAAGTCTTGTTGTTCTTTGTTTTTAGAGTGCTCTCAATCTGTTTTCTGTGCCAGATATTACAAATACATGGGCTGAATTTGACCCACAGGAGTGCATTTTACTTGGGAAGTATTTCAAAAACTGGGAAAATTCACGTAAAAATCTGAATTTCCAGATTTTTGGGAATGGGGCGGAAGGAATGATCTGGCAACACTGGACCCACATTTCTATATGGTAGAAATCAGCTGGAGCTGTATAGTGCTCCTTAACAGGGTTTGCTCATTCTAATCCCCACATTCCCTTTTTTGTTTTACTCACCTGCCTGACTTGGTAAGCATATGTTTTGAATCCTTCCTATTATTCAAGGCCCGGGATTTTGAAATTCATAGGTTAGGAAAAAGACTCCTTATTTCTACTTTCTGCTGTCACTGCTTTTCCTGAGGCGGAAGAATCTAAGAATAGGGGAAAAATTAGCTAGTGTTTAAAAACTGTTAAACCACCACAAGATATTATCAGAATTTTATTTTACTTATTTAAAAATGTTTCGTCAAGTTGATTTTTAAAATTCAGCTTTATTGAGGTGTAAATTATATAAAGTTCATCAGTTTTAGAGATGTAATCCAAACTGTTTTCCAAAGTTATTGTATCATTTTACATTCCCACTAGCCATGTATGAAAGTTCACCTGCTCTCCAGTCTCGTTATCATTTAGTGTTATCAGTGTTTTAATTTCAGTCACTTGTAGTGGATATGTTGTATCTAGTAACATCTCATTGCGGTTTTAATTTGCATTTTCCTAATGATTAAAGATGTTGAGCTTTTCATGTGCTTATTTTCCATTTGTATATATTTTTTTGAGAAGTGTCCGTTTAAATCTTTGGTCTATTTTAGGAAATTGAGTTCTTAACCTTATTTTCAAATTATAAGACCTCTTAAGTATTATGGATTAAAATCTTTTATCAGTTTAATCTTTTGCAAATATTTTCTCCCATTTTCTTAACAGTCTTTTGAAAAGGAAAAGTTTTTACTTCTTCTCTAAATTTTTACTTTTGATAAAAGCCAATTTGCTGATTTTCTTTTTTTATAGTTCATGTCTTTTGTGTCCTGTTACAAGAATTTGACCGAGGGTCACAAAGATTTTCTTATATGTTTTCTTCAAGAAATTTTATAGTGTTTGCTCTTATGTTTATGTCTGCAGTCCATTTTGGGTTAATTTTTATATAAAGTTTGAGGTGTAGGGGTAGAGTTTCATTTTTTTACATGTGAATATGTGGTTGATCCAGCTCTCTTATTTATTTATTTATTTATTTATTTATTTATTTATTTTTATTTTTAAGATTTTATTTTATTTATTCGACAGAGATAGAGACAGCCAGCGAGAGAGGGAACACAAGCAGGGGGAGTGGGAGAGGAAGAAGCAGGGTCATAACAGAGGAGCCTGATGTGGGGCTCGATCCCATAATGCCGGGATCACGCCCTGAGCAGAAGGCAGCCGCTTAACCGCTGTGCCACCCAGGTGCCCCCCGCTCTCTTTTTTAAAGAGACCACTCTTTCCTCATTGCATTAATTTGATGCATTTGTTGAAAATTGGTTGATCATAGATATATTTTAACTTATATTCTGTACCATTGATCTATATGTCTTTCTTTTAGTCAGTATTAGACCATCATGATTATGATAGCTTAAATGTTAAGTCTTGAAATAAGAGTCCTCTGACTTTGTGGTTTTGTTTTGTTTTTTCAAGGTTCTTTTAGCTATACTAGGTGTTTTGTATTTTCATATAAATTTTAATTTAAAACAATTTTAGAAGGTAATCTCAGACAGCAAAAAAAACAAAAAACAAAAACCAAAAAAACCCCAAAGAAAAAACAAAGTAATCTCTATCCCCAACCCACAACCCCAAGATCAAGCGTTGATGAGTCAGTCAGGCACCACTTTTCATATAAATTTTAGAATAAGCATGCCAATTATTATAAAAAGGCTTATTAGGATTTTGAGTAGAATTGTATCAAATCTATAGATTAGTTTGGGGGAGAATTGGATCTTCATAAACATGGTATATCTCTTCATGTGTGTAGATCTTTAATTTTTATCAGCAGTGTTTTATAGTTTTCAGTGTACAGATCTTACACACATTTTGTTACATTTATTCCCAATTATTTCCAGTTTTTTTATTGCTATTGTTTTTTTTTAAAGATTTATTTGGGAGAAAGAGAGCGTGTGCGCAAGTTGTGGGGGAGGGGCAGAGAGAAAGAGGAAGAAGCCGACTCCCCAATGAGCGGGGATGCGCGCGTGCGCACCCCCACCCCTCCCCGCCCCATGCCGGACTCGATCCCAGGGGCTTCATCCCAGATCCGTGGGTTTATGACCTGAGCCAAAGGCAGTCCTTAACCTTAACCGAATGAACCACCCAGGCGCCTGTTTTGTTGCTCTTGTTAAACGGTATTGCTTTTTTAATTTCAGTTTTCAATTGTTAGTGGTCTGTAGAAATAAAGCTGATTTTTGCATGTTGACTTTGAATCCCAGTCTTTTTCTTATATGTATGACTTTAGTAGTAGATTTTTTCCCTAGATGTCTGTTATCAGGTTGAGGAAGTTCCTTTTTATTTCTAGTTTGCTGAGAATTTATTATAAATGTGTGTTGTAGTTTGTCAGATGTTTTTTATTTTTATCTTTTGAGATGATCACATACATATTGTCAATATGGTGAATTACACTGATTTTTCAAAAGTTAAATTTTACATTTTTGAAACAGATGCTTTTTCTATATTTTTTGAGATTTTTTT
The DNA here is from genome assembly GCF_002007445.2 of Ailuropoda melanoleuca. Lineage (NCBI taxonomy): Eukaryota > Metazoa > Chordata > Mammalia > Carnivora > Ursidae > Ailuropoda > Ailuropoda melanoleuca. Next base: position 66,101,569 of record NC_048220.1, on the reverse strand, counting down.
TCCTTTGTGTGTGTGTGTGTTTTTTTTTTTTAGTTAATATGATGGATGAATTACACTGACTGATTTTGAATGTTAAACCAACCTTGCTTTTGTGGGATAAATTCCATTTGATTATTATGTATTGTGGGATTCACTTTGCTAAAATTCTGCTAAGGAGTTTTGCATTTTTTATTCATGATGGATATTGGTTTTCGGATTTCTTGCAGTATCATTGCTTGGATTTTTAGAATGAGTTGGGAAGTGTTTCCTTTGATTCCATTTTCTGGAAGAGTTTGTGGAGACTTGACATTTCTACCTTAAATGTTTGATAGAAGTAATCATTGAGGCCACATGGACCTGGGATATTCTTTGTGGCGGGGTTTTAAAAGGTGTAGGAGTACCAAGCTCTGGTAATTTGTATTTTACAGGGAATCTGTCCATTTCCTCTGAGTTGTCAAATTTACTGGCATAAAATAATTTATGATTTTTTCTTACTATTGTTTTAATGTCTGTAATACCTATGGTGATTTACCCTTTTCTATTTCTGTTATTGGTAATTTGTATCTTCTCTTTTTTTCCTTGACTAGTCTAGCTAGTTTATAATTTTTATCAATCTTTTGAAGACCCAACTTTTTATTTTATTGGGTTTCCTTTATTGTTAGACCTTCTTCTATTTTACTGCTTTCTAGTCTTTATTATTTTCTTTCTTCTGCTAATTTTTGATTTAATTTGCTCTTTATTTTTTTTCTTAAAGTGGAAGATACTCCAAATATTTTGTTGTTATCAATTTGTAGTTTTAATTCTGTTGAGAGCAGAGAAATTACTTTGCATATTAATTCTTTTAAATTTATTGAAACCTTTTTTATGGCCCAGTTTATGAGATGTTTTGGTGAGTATTTCATATCTACTTCAAAAGAATGTATATTTTGCTATTGTTAGTTGTAGTGTTGTTGGTTCTATACGTGCCAATTAAGTCAAATTGGTTGATAGTATTGATAGCTTTAGTGATTTTCTGTGTATTTGTTCTATCCAGTTATTGTAAGAGGGGCATTGAAATCTCTAGCTGTAATTGCAAAGTTGTCTAATTTTTTCAAGTCTATTAATTTTGCTTCATGTATTTACATGCTCAGTTATTAGGTACCTACACCTTTAATATTGTTTTGTATTCTTGATGCAGTAATACTATCATTATGCAATGTTTATTTTTATAATTGGTCATATGCCTTGAACTGAAGTCTATCCTATCTGCTATCAATACAGACTCTCCAGCTTTCTTTTATTTATTTATTTTTTTAAAAGATTTTATTTATTTATTTGACAGAGATAGAGACATTTAGTGAGAGAGGGAACACAAGCAGGGGGAGTGGGAGAGGAAGAAGCAGGCTCCTAGTGGAGGAGCCTGATGTGGGGCTCGATCCCATAACACTGGGATTCCGCCCTGAGCCGAAGGCGGACGCTTAACGACTGCGCTACCCAGGCGCCCCATCCAGCTTTCTTTTAACTAGTGCTTATGTGGTATATTTATTGCACTTTTTACTTTTGAACTATGTGTGTCTTTATATTTCAAGTAGATTTTCCATCTTTTTTCCTTCCTTAATTTAAACCCAGTCTGGCAACCTCTAATTTAATTATTGCTATGGTTGTAAATATATCATCTTTCTATTTTTTCCATTTGTTTCATCCTCTCTTTTGATGATTTATTAGCTATCTACCTCTTTGGTTTAAAGTTCTAGTGATACTGTGTGTTTAAAATACATCTCTTGGGGCGCCTGGGTGGCTCAGTCGTTAAACGTCTGCTTTCAGCTCAGGGCGTGATCCCGGTGTTCTGGGATCGAGTCCCACATCGGGCTCCTCTGCTGAGAACCTGCTTCTTCCTCTCCCACTCCCCCCGCTTGTGTTCTCTCTCTCGCTGGCTGTCTCTCTCTGTCAAATCAATAAATAATCTTTAAAAAAAAAAGTAAAATACATCTCTTTAACTCATCAGAGTCCACCTGTAAATAATATACCACTTCACCATATAGTGTAAGAATTTCACAACAGCACTGTTTGTTTAACTTATTCATTTTTATAAATACTATAATACATTGTAATTGTTTTGACTTAAATAATCAGTTATCTTTGAAGGAGATTAAAAAGTGTGAAAAAAAAGTCTATTATTTTTGCTTACGTATTTATATTTCTGATACTTCCCATCCCTTTTTGTAAAATTACATTTCCCTCTGGTATCATTTCTTCAGGATGAAGGGCTTACTTTAGCCTTTCCTATAGTGCCAGTTTGCTAGCGTTGATTTCAGGCAGTATTTACCTGTCTACAAAGGGTCTTTTCTGAAGATCTTTCTTCTGGGCACAGAATTCATTTTTGGGTTTGTTTTTATTTTCAGCACTTTAAAGTTGTCACTCCATTGTCTTGAGGCTTGCCTAGTTTTTGATGAGAAGTTCTTCATCATTCTTTATTTTCGTGCACAAAATGTCTTTTCTCTCTCTCTCTGGCTGCTTTTCAGACTTTCCCTTTCTTTAAACTTGTTTCTGACAGCTTGATTATGTTGTGGTTTGGATGATCACTTATGGTTTTCTTTTGGTTTATTCTGCTCAGGATTTCTTGAGTTTTCTTTATCTGTGGATTTATATTTTTCACCATATTTAGAAAATTTATGGTGATTATTTAAAAAATATTTTTCTCTTGTCTCATTTCCCCCTGGGACTACAATTACAGGTATATTAGTCTGCATGATATTTTCCTACAGGTAACTGAATCTCTGTTCATTTTGTGAGGTCTTTCTCTGTTTGTGCTTCATTTGGGATAGTTTTGCTGTCTTCAGGTTCACTGGGTTTTTGTTTTTGGTTTTTCTGTGTTGTTTTTATTTTTGGTTTTTGGTGATCTTTATTTGGTGATTTATCCCACCCAAGATAATTTTCATTTCAGATTTTATAACTTTCATTCCTAGAATTTGAGCCTTTTTAAAAATATCATATCTTTCTTTGATATGTTCATGTTTTGCACTACATTCTTGAACATAAGGAACATATGATAGTTGTTTTAATCTACCTTTCTGCTATGCCACCATCACTGTCATTCTGTTGATTTTTTTCTCTAGGTTTCTATGGATTGCTTTTTTTCTAGTTATGGGCCATATTTTCTTCTTTAATCTTATCGATCAGATGCCAGACATAATGTATTTTATGCTGCTGGGTGCTGGATTTTGTTATATTCTTTAAAGAATGTTGGATTTTGTTCTGGCATGCAATTAAATTACTTGGGATCAGTTTCATACTTTTGTGGTTTGCTTTTGAACTTTGTTACAGTTTCCAGAGAAGCCTTTAGTCTAGCTCTTAGTCTCACTAACTTAAATTTGCTAAATTAGTCTCAGTGCCAAATGCTACTGATACTTCATGTGTTAAGTTGTCTCTTCACTCTGGCCTTTATGAACTATTCTTAGCTCAGTGTAACTGTGGGAATTGTTTGATGTGTTGTTTTTTGGTGTTTCTTTCCTTTGCCTTGGGGAGTTTGACTATGCATATGCAGATCAATATTCAGCCAAAGATTTGAGGAGTTCCTCTGCACATCTTCAGAGCTCTCTTCCTGTTTAGCTACCTCCTGCCCCACAGATTCTAGCTGTGTCAGATTAGCCAGATGCCTTTGTTTTTCTCTTAAACTAAATGCTTAAGGCCCTGTTTGTATTCCCTGTCTCTGCTCTTAAACCTGGAAAATGCTTCCAGGTAGTAAGGGCAACTGGAGGGCTCAACTAGTTTATTTTCCTTCTTTCAGTAATTGTAGTTCTATCCTGTGTGTTACCCACTATCTGAAAACTTGTTTTATATATTTTATTTGGTTTTCTAATATTTATGATCATAGGGTAGTTTCCATAGCAGCTAATCCTTCATGGATGGAAGTGAAAGTCCTTGTCAAATTGTTTTAAGAGTTTTGTTAATGTTCTTCAAAAGTAACTACGTTATTATCATTTTTTGTACTTTTGATAAAATATCTATGAATTTTAATAAAGTTTTAATGTATTCCATACTATAGTATACTTAATTGCTTTAAAGCAGTATATTTTTTAATAGAAACAATTTTTAGTTATCTTTATAATTGAAGATAAGACATGGTAGGCATTATATAAAACACTAGGTAATTTTAAGTTAATTTCCAGGGATCTTTGGAATGCATTATGTGATTTTTGAGGCACAGTAAAATTACCTTTCAATTGTGTAAATACATGTCAGTAAAGTCTTTCCCTTCAGAAACTTCAGCCAAAAGTAGAGGATTCACCGCCCTCAAGTGTGCTTAATCAATATCAAAATTATATATTGATTAAGTTAATATTTAAATTATTTTGTATTGGCTGAGCATACCCCATGTGTTTGATAGGGAAAAGGGAAGTATGATTCTGAAATAAGTTCAGTGGTAGGGAGAAGCCAGTTTAGAAGTAAAATTTGTTATAGTCATAATCAAGAAATGACCATATATTATACTTTTAATTCACCAAGAATTCTATGCTGTCAGTTTTCTTCAAAAACCTTCTTCTAAAAAAACTTTTGTGAATTAAATTTAGATAGTCTTTTTAATATGGTTGCCAGGTTGTCATCATTATGTTAATCAACTCAGATTTCCAATTTGTTCCTATTTTGTTAAAATGGAGTAATTGGTGATTCTGTCTTAACTAGAAATATTAATTTTCTTGTTTGTATTTGTATTTTTTTATATTTTGTTTTTATTTTAATTATTTTATTTTAAGTTATTATTTTATTTTAATTCCAGGTAGTTAATATACAGTTTTATATTAGTTTCAGGTATATATAATATAGTGATTCAATACTTCCAGACATCATCCTGTGCTTATCAGGACAAGTACATTAATACCCATCCTCTCACCCATCTCCCTTCTGGTAACCATCAGTTCTCTATAATTAAGAGTCTGTTTCTTGATTTCTCTCTCTCTCTCTCTTTATTTTTTTTTCCCTTTGCTTGTTTGTCTTATTTCTTAAATATGAGTGAAATCATATGGTATTTATTTTTCTCTGACTGACCTATTTTGCTTGGCATTATACTCGCTAGCTCTATCCATGTCATTGCACATGTCAAGATTGCATTCTTCTTTATGGCTGAATAATATTCTATTCATATATATATATGTATATATATGCACACACGCACACACACACCCCATATGTTCTTTATCCACTCATCAATTGATGGACAGTTCGGCTTCTTTCATAAATATAGGGTGCACGTATCCCTTTGAATTAGTGTTTTGTATTCTTTGGGTAAAACCCAGTACTGCAGTTGCTGGGTCATAAGGTAGTTATGTTTTTAACTTTCTGAGGAATTTCCATACTGTTTTCCACAATGGCTGCCCCAGTTTGCATTCCTACCAACAGTGTATGGGTGTTCCTCATTCTCCACATCCTTGCCGACACCTGTTGTTTCTTATGTTGTTGATTTTAGCCATTCTGACAGGTAGGAGGTGATATCTCATTGTGGTTTTGACTTGCATTTCCCTGATAAGTGATGATGAGTATCAATTCCTGTGTTCTTGGCCAGCTGGGAGTATTTTTTAAATAACTGGACTATCATCTTCCTGAAAATATTTGCTAGATTATTACATGCACTAGTGACAGCTATAGGTAGAAGATCATAAATGCAGTCACTTCCTTAGTGTTAGAAACCACAAAGATCAGCTGTACAAGTTGTTTTACAGAACATGAATGTCCTACAGTATATTAAGAGGTTTGTTAAAAGAGTTCCATTGTTGGGTGCCTGGGTGGCTTAGTCGTTAAGCATCTGCCTTCGGCTCAGGTCATGATCCCAGCATTCTGGGATTGAGCCCCACATCTGGCTCCCTGCTCGGTGGGAAGCCTGCTTCTCCCTCTTCCTCTCCCCCTGCTTGTGTTCCCTCTCTCGCTGCCTCTCTCTCTGTCAAATAAATAAAATCTTTTAAAAAAAAAAGTTCTATTGTTAAATAAGTTTGGGAAACTTTGCTTCCTATATTTCTCTCTAGGATTTGGGAAATCTTATAGTAAACAAACCTGTTTGATTTTGTTTTACTCAACATTTCCCACAGTTTTTTGACTACCATTCCTAACCACTTTCTATCCATGAACGCCTCTTTGCACCTCTTGAGACACTACATCTCTTGAGAACACAATTTTGGAGATGCTGCCTAGATGATGGTGATATATCTCATTCACTTACATTGTAGCTATATCTGGACCAATGGAATTATAAAAAATGTTAAAACTTGATTGAGAGTTTGGAAATACTTTATCAGCTGAAGACTTTGTTTGAGCCAAATTAGTAATTCTGAAGTACAGGTTTTCTGAGCAACTTTCTTTCTTCAAAATAAGAGTGTTCTGAAGTGTTATAAAACCAAACCTTATAAGGCATCTTAGAGAAGAACCAACTCTTATAAAAAATAAACTTTTGATGAGCAAAGTATAAATGAGAAACACATGAAATAAATTGCTTTTGAAGTATACCTGGAGCATATAAATTTTGAGAAATGGATTAAAACAACTTTGACTAGACCTGTTTTGGATTTTGTTAAATTCAGACATTAAAAAGTTTCAGATGTGTATGTTCCTCATGAAAAGTCATCCATTCCTAACTTAAAATTCCAGAAAAGAATGATATAAAATGAACATTTGTGTTTAGAATGTGCTTCACAGAGCTTTTTAAAAATTTTTAAAAAGATTTATTTATTTATTTTAGAAAGAACCAGAGGAGGGACACAGGGAGAGGGAGATAGAAACTCAAGCAGACTCCCTGCTGAATGTGGAGCCTGATGTGGGCCTTGATCTCATGATCAGGTCTGAGATCTCATGACCCTGAGATCATGACCTGAGCTGAAACCAGGAGTCAAACACTCAACTGACTGAGCCACCCAGTTGCCCCAATTCACAGATCTTGATATGCTGCAAAGCAAGTTTTTTGAGGTTACTAGTCTACTCACACTTTTAATGGTCTATCAGAATTATCTGCTGTAATTACAGGTTGGACCACTAATCTCCCAGAAGTATTTTGTTTTGATATTTTATTTTTTATTTATTTTTGTTGATGAACAGAGAAGGGTCTTTAAAAAGTTGTTTCCTTTAGGTGCCTCCCACTCCAGCAGTTTGATATTTGGTCTTAGTACAACAGGCCTCTGGAAATAGAATTTCTTAGGTTGTGTTTACTCTGCTGGATTCAAACAGTAGAGTAGAAAATATTGTAATTCTGTAGAAACAATTGCTCTTGCTTTTTATAAAGTGTACGACTTACAATAAAATTGTTACAAAGTGGTGAGATTTATAATAAATTGTAATTGATTAGTTTTAATAATCATAGTACCTTGTTATTATCTCTCAAGTAAAGGTGAAGAAATGTTAGGTTTAATAAACACACTAGGAGGTGACCATTAGGAAAAGATAGTTAATGAATGGTTTGGTGTTAGTATTTTACAAGGTTAAAACACATTTCCTACTGTACAGTAACAAAGGAGGAAAGTAAGGTGATCTACGTTGTGGCTGTATATAGGTCTTAACAATTATACCAAATGTTTGGCATGTTAGTTGAAAGAAAGAGAATATTTTGGTAAATATAGACTCTGTTCAGATTTAATGAGAGCTTTTGGCATGGTCTACTTTATGATGCTTACAAGAAATGAGGGTAATCTAGCTTTACAATAACCCATTATTTTCCAGAAGCCCTGGGTAAATTTTACTGTCTGTCATGAATATGCTTGTTTACATATTGTAGTTTCAGGAAGTCTAATTCTTATATTGAATCCTAGTTTCCAAGTGTGTAGAATTGCCCCCTTAAATGTTTTATATAAGTAGTTTTTAAAATCCTAATTTTTGTATCCATTTATGTAGTAGCAATAAAGTTTTTACAGAATATATTTGTGTATATGAGAGTCCTTCCTATATTTTCTACTTGATAGAAGTGTTTGTTCTTAGCTGCCTTCCTGCTGTGATGGTTAATTTTATGTGTCAACTTGACTGGGTCACAAGGTGCCCAGATATGTGGTCAAACATTATTCTGGGTGTGTCTGTGAAGGTTTTTTTGGATGAGATTAACATTTGAATTGTTAGACTGGGTAAAGAAGGTTGTTGTTTTTTTTTTTTTTTAAAGAATAACAAAATTGATAGACTGTTAGCCAGACTCATCAAAAAAAAAAAAAGAAGAGAGGACTCAAGTAAATAAAATCAGAAATGAAGGAGGACAAATAACAATTGACACCACAGAAAAATAAAAAGGATTATAAGAGAAAGTTAAGAACAATTATATGCCAACAAATTGGACAACCTAGAAGGAATGGATGAATTTCTAGAAACATTACTGTCCAAAACAGAATCAGGAAAAAATAGAAAATTTGAACATACTGATTTGTGTTCAAATCAAACAACTCCCGTCAAACAAAAGTCCAGGATCAGATGGCTACATAGGTGAATTCATCCAAACCTTTAAAGGAGAGTTAATATCTATCTTTCTCAAACTATTACCAACAGTAAAAGAGGAAGGGAAGCTTCCAAATTTCTTCTGTGAGGACAGCGTTACCCTAACACCAAAACCGGATAAAGACACTACAAAAAAAAAACCAAAACAAAACTCAGGCTAATACATCTGATGAACATAGATGCAAAAATCAAAATATGAGCAAGCCAAATGCAACAATGCATTAAAAAATTATTCACCACAATCAAGTGGGATTTATTCCAGAAATAAAGGCATATTCAGTATTCACAAATCAATCAGTGTGATACATTATATCAATAAGAGAAAGGATAGAAACCATATGATCATATCAATAGAAGCAGAAAAAGCCCCTTACAAAGTACAACATGGATTCATGATAAAAACTCTCAACAAAGTAGGTTTGGAGGGAACATATGTCAACATAATAAAGGCCATATATGAAAAACTCACAGCTAACTTTATATTCAATGGTGAAAAACAAAGAACTTTTCCTTTAAGGTCAGGAACAAGACGAGGATGTCTGCTTGCACCACTTTTATTCAACATAGTACTGGAAGTCCTAGCCACAGCAGTCAGACAAGAAAAAAGTAATAAAAGGCATGCAGATTGGTAAGGAAGAAGTAAAACTGTCACTATTTGCAGATGACATTATACTATAATAGAAAACCTTAAAGACTCTACCAAAAAATTCCTAGAAATGGTAAGTGAATTCAGTCAAGTAGTAGAATACAAATTAGTATATATATATATATATATAAATCTTTTGCATTTCTATATACTAATAATGAATTAGCAGAAAGAGAAATAAGAAACAAAAATTACAGTTGCACCAAAAATAATAAAATATCTAGGAATAAATTTAAATGAGGAGGTGAAACATCTGTACTCTGAAAACTATAAAATATTGACGAAAGAAATTGAAGATGACACAAACAAATGGAAAGATATCCCATTCTTGGCGATTGGAAGAATGAATATTGTGAAAATGTCCATGCTACCCAGGGCAATCTACAGAGTTAATGCAATCCCTATCAAAATACGAGCATTTTTCACAGAGCTAGAGCAAATAATCCTAAAATTTGCTTGGAACCCACAAAAGACCCTGAATAGCTAAAACAATCTTGAGAAAGAGGAACAAAGTTGGAGGGACCACAATTCCAGATTTCAAGATATACTAGACAGCTGTAGTAATCAAAACAATATGGTGGGGCACCTGGGTGGCTCAGTTGGTTAAGCATCTGCCTTTGGGTCAGGTCATAATCTCTGGGTCCTGAGATCAAGCACCATGTTAGGTTCCCTGTTCAGTGGGGAGTCTGCTTCCCCTCTCCTTCTGCCCCTCCCCTCTGCCTGTATGCACTCTCTTTCTCAAATAAATAAATAAAATCTTTAAAAGAACCCAGTATGGTATTGGCACAAAAATAGACACTTAGATCAATGGAACAGAATAGAGAGTCCAGAAACAAACCCACGATTATATAAAACAATCTATGACAAAGGAGGCAAGAATATGCAGTGGGAAAAAGTTTCTTCAACAAATGGTGTTGAGCTAGCTACATACAAAAGAATGAAACTGGACCACTTTCTTACACCATACACAAAAAATAAACTCAAAATGAATTAAAGACCTAAATATAAGACCTGAAACTGTAAAATCCTAGAAGAGAGCACAGGCAGTAATTTCTCTGACATCAGCTGTAGCGACATTTTTCTAGTTATGTCGGGGAAAAAAAGCAAAAATAAACTATTGGGACTATATCAAAATAATAAGCTTCTCCAGAACAAAGGAAACAATCAACAAAACTAAAGGAGAACCTACTGAAGGGGGAAGATATTTGTAAATGTCATATCCATAGAGGGTTAATATCCAAAATATTTAAAGAACTTATACAACTCAACACCCAAAAAAACAATCCAATTAAAAATGGGCAGAAGGTGCCGGGGTGGCTCAGCCAGTTAAGCAACTGACTCGTGATTTTGGCTCAGGTCATGATCTTAGGGTCATGGGATTGAGCCTCAAGTCGGGCTTTGCAGTCCCAGTGGGGGGTTTGCTTGAGATCCTCTCTCCCTCCCTTTGCCCCTCTCCCCACTCATGCGCATGCGCACTCTCTCTCTCAAATAAATCGGGGGGAAAAAAGGGCAGAACACATGAACAGATGTTTCTCCAAAGAAGACATACATATGGCTAACAGACATGTGAAGAGATGCTCAACAGCACTAATCATCAGGGAAATGCAAGTCAAAACCAGAATAACCAGAGTGAGGTATCACCTCACACGTGTCAGAAAGGCTAAAATCACGGGCGCCTGGGTGGCTCAGTTGATTAAGTGTCTGTCTTTGGCTCAGGTCATGATCCCAGAGTCCTGGGATCTAGCCCCGCATTGGGCTTCCTGCTCAGCGGGGAGCCTGCTTCTCCCTGTCCTTCTGTTGCTCTTCCTACTTAGGCTCTCTCTTTGTCTTTCTCTCTCTCTGTCAAATAAATAAATAAATAAATAAATAAATCTGAAAAAAAAAGGCTAAAATTTGAAACACAAGAAAGAACAAATGTTGGTGAGGTTGTGGAGGAAAAAGGAAGCCTTATGCACTGTTGGTGGGAATGTAAACCAGTACATTGTGGTACATACTGTGGTAAACAGTATGGAGGTTCCTTAAAAAATTAAAAATTAGATTACCATATGATCCAGTAATCCCACTACCAGGATTATAAAAACACTAATTTGAAAAGATATATGCACCTCTATGTTTATTGCAGCATTATTTACAATAACCAATATAGAGCAGCAACTCAAGTATTCATCGACAAATGAATGTATAAAGGTGTGTGTGTGTGTGTGTGTATGTGTGTATGATGGAATATTAGCCTTAAAGTTGACTCCTGCCATTATAGCAACATGGATGGATCTAGAGGTTATAATGCTAAGTAAAATAAGTCAGGGAAAGCAAACACTCTACGATTTCACTCATGTCGAATTTAAGAAACAAAACAAAGGAAAAAAACAAAAAAAAAAAAAAAGAGAGAAGACAGACTCCTAAATACAGAGAACAAACGTGGTTGTCAGAGGGGAGGTGGGTGGAGGTATGGGTGCAATAGAGAAAGGGGATTAAGAGTACACTTATCTTGTTGAGCCCTGAGTAATGTATAGAATTATTGAATCACTATATTGTACACCTGAAATTAGTATAATACTGTATGGTAATTATGCTTGAATAAGAAAAAAGATTGCTCTCCCCAATTTAGGTGGGCCTCATCCAATCAGTTGAAGTAGGAATAGAACAAAAAAGTGTGTAAGAAGGAGCTCCTTCTGCTTGAATGCTTAAGCTAGCACATAGATCTTTTCATTTTGAGACTGGATCTGAGAAATTGGCTCTGTCTTCTTGGATCTCCAACCTGCTGGCTTTCAGACTAGAATTTACGCCATTGGCTCTTCTGGTTCTTAGGCCTTTGGACTTGGACTGGAACTACACTATTGGCTATCCTGAGTCTGCAGCTCGCTGACTACAGATCTTGGGACCTTTCAGCTTCTATAACCACATGAGCCAATTCATTATTTTTAGTGTTTTTTCTCTCTCTCATTTAGTGGTTCTATTTTTGTGGGGAACCTGGACTAATATATCTGCTTTCCTATCTATTTGATTAAGCCTAAAGTAGAGCTATGCAAGTAGTGTACTTAAGCTATCAGGTTGTTATAAAGAGTTGAATTGCGAGAGCTGGGAGAAGGAGAGGGAGAGAGACAATCTTAAGCAGGCTCCACCCCCAGTATGGAGCCTGACATGGGGCTTGATTTCTCAACGCTGAGATCATGAACTGAGCCAAAATCAAGAGATGGACGTTTAACCAACTGAGCCACCCAGGCACATGTTATTTTGCTTAGCCATTCCTATCAGTATTTTTAACAATGTCCCATCACTATTGAGGATAGATCAAGAGAAAAGGCCATGAGATTAGTCCTTTCTTTGTGAAGCTGAATATACTACATTTAATAACAGTTTTAAATATACTGAAAACCATTAAAATGCTCTTATATTTTTTTCACTGCATGAAAATAATTTTTGTCTGTCTAGTCGGGTGATTCTGGAGTCTATGAACAGAAAGCCAAGTAGGCTTATTTGGTTTATTGATGTTCTAAAAGGAGGTGACGTTTTATTTTAGAAGTTGTAGTGAAATCTCTGTTATAGGTAGGGGTCAGCAAACTTTTTCTGTAAAGGGCCAGATAGTAAATATTTTAGGTTTTGTGGGCTATATGGGCTCTGTTGTAACTCTGTCATTAATCTTTCTGGTACTTTGTCATTATAGAGCAGAACTAGTCATAGGCAATATTTAAGCATGGGATTGTGGCTGAATTCCAGTAAAACTTTATTTATAAAAACAAGTGGTGAGCAGATTTGTCCTGCAGGCTCTAGTTTGCTAACCCCTGTTACAAAAATTATCACTACTATTTATTGAGCACTGACAATATAGTGGGCAATGTTAAAGGCACACTGCATTGTTATTTATTTAATCCTCACAACAGAGAGGAAGCTGAGGCTTAGAAGGTTTTAAGTTATCACTCCAAGATCACATAGCAAGTTGCATAGTCATTACTGGAACCCATATTTATCTCCAAATGTGATGCAAAGGAAAACGCTTTGTGAATTTAAGAATTTTGCTTTCTTATTTTCTAAAAGAACCAGGTTGGTTAAAATATAAAGTTCGGGAGCAGTGATCTTATTGGAAATCATTTTATAGCTGATGGTTCAGATACTGGGCAAGAAAATGCTGAAAATTTAAATTGATATAACCAATTTCCACGTCCCTGGTTTCTCTCTCAGCTATTCATACTGCTGGGATCATAGGCATTCTTGAAATCTGCCATGGTGTACCAGTTGCCTTAAAGGTCTCTCCTTTTTTACTTTGTTGGTGGCTAAATTGGCTGTTCTGGGCAAGGTCTTGGAAGAAATCTTAGAAGCATTCTAAGTTTCTCTTCTTAAAATTCAGAACCAGAGGCCAGAAATACCTTAGCTCTTTGGAGAGGATAGTGGGCAAAGATGAGGATATTTGATCCTAAAAAGTTGATGAAGAAATTGTCCAGTTGAGCTGTCATCTTACGTTTATCGTCTTAGTGCTCCATGGCCTGGAAACAAACTTGATTTGTGTAAGAGATTATACTAAACTCTGCCTTACATGAACAGGTCTTTGGGGGAAAAAAATGCATTTTTTCTTTTCTCATCGAAACTTCCGATGGCCCTGAAAATGTAAGCCTAGCAGTGGGAGGACAGTTGAAATTATGCAAAACATCAGTGATGTGGCATGTCAGTGTGTATGAGTATGTGGTAGGAGATAAGAAAAGCTCTACAATCTAAGTTCCTCTCCTTTTTTTTTAAGACTACAATTCTCTTTGTGATTTTTAAAAGCCTAATCTGATTATTTTTTAATTTGTGCTCAACAAATTATTTAGTACTTACCATGTGCCAGGCATGAGGCTACCATTGAGGATACAACAATGAGTTTGACACACTGTGTTCAAGGAGATTGCCATCTAGTTGGAGAGATAAATAAATACATAGATAATTTGAGTACTGTGTCTTAAATGCTAAAACATGAGTGAGCACACAGGTAAGACATCTAACCCTACTTTAGTTAGACTTTAGGAGGTAAAGCTTCTCTAACTGGACTTAGAGAAGGCTTCCTGGAATAGATAAAATCTAGACTAAGTCATGAAGAGGAGGAGTAAAACCAGGCATAAAGCCAGGATGAAGCTCATCTGAATTTTCTCCAGCCCAATCAACATAATTTACCTGAATTAAGTGTGAACATCAGGCATTTCAAAGAAAAAGAGTCCTCTTTATTGAGTGCTATGAATCAAAAAGAAAAGATCTATGTGAGACCAATCACCCACCCCAGCCTTAGTTGCAGGAAGCCAGTATTTGCTTATAGCCTGAACATCCTCTTCATCAGAATAAATGTTCCTGGCAACCAATAAATAATAAAATAATTATGAGTTACAACAAAAGTGAGGAAATTTGTGTATAAGCCAGAAAGATCATTGTTTCAAAACTTCCATAGTATGTTAGAAATTATAAGGGGTAGCTATGGCATAGAGAGCACATAAAGAATGAAAATAAACTTCATTAAAAGTTTAATAATGGATATGTCAAAATGAAGAAGAGCTGTAATGCTTACAATATACAAGTGTTTGTATGTACAGAACCTGTGGCTTTTGGGCAGTTTGGAAAATAATAAAATGAAGAATGACTTCTTATGGACAAAGGAGATATAGGAATAAAAAGCACAATTGTTACAAAAATGATCCTTTCTTAGAGATTAGGAAAAATTAAAATTAAAAAAAGATGTTAAATGGAAGATGATCTGTAATTTTAATCTTTGTGGGTGCAGTATGGAAGGAGGTACAACTAAATCAAGGAGGAGAGCATGTTGACAAAAGGAACTGTGTAGGCAGTGTATAAACAGGGTGCTTCCTAAAGTTCTGTCACAGAAAAGGAGTGAAACATCAGTGGTGGTTGAGATAAAGGAGAAGAGATTAAATTAAGTTAATTTTAATGACCACTTATAGTAGTTATTCCTCTCTAAGATATGATAAGAGCAGCCAAATCTAGTGCTCCAGCACACGAGGTGGTTGGCTAAGAGTCAGGGAGAGGTGTTAATCTACTTGGTGTAGCCTTGGGTAGCTGCACAGGTACCCTCTGTTCCAGGTATTATCTGTAGCTGTCTGCAGAATTCACACATGGAGGACCAGTGGTCTGCTGGCTTTTAGAACATTCTGTATTTTAATCATCATTTTAATTCTTCGAAAATAGGAAACAAATATAGAAATGTTGGTATTTCAGTAGTTAATGACCGCATCTGTCTTTTGATTGGTGTTTTCATTTAAATCATCAGGCCTAGTGATGATTTCCCCGTCACATATTTTATTAAAAGGATTGCCTGTCAAATGGGCAGAAGACATGAACAGACATTTCTCCAAAGAAGACATACAGATGGCCAACAGACATATGAAAAAATGCTCAATATCACTTGGCATCAGTGAAATACAGAGCAAAACCACAATGAGATACCACCTCACACCAGTCAGAATGGCTAAAATGAACAACTCAGGAAACAACAGGTGTTGGTGAGGATGCAGGGAAAGGGGAACCCTTTTACACTGTTGGTGGGAATGTGAACTGTGCAGCTATTCTAGAAAATAGTATGGAGGTTCCTCAAAAAGTTAAAAATAGAGCTACCCTACAATTTAGCAACTGCACTACTAAGTATTTATCCAAAGGATAGAAAAATAGTGATTCAAAGGGACACATGCACTCCAATGTTTTATAGCAGCAATGTCCACAATAGCCAAAAATGTGTTAAAAGCCCATATATCCATCAACAGATGAATGGATAAAGATGTGGTAAGTATACACAATGGAATATTACCCAGTCATCAAAAAGAATGAAATCTTGCCATTTGCAACGATGTGGATGGAACTAGAGGATATTATGCTAAGTGAAATAAGTCAGAGAAAGACAATACCATATGATTCCACTCATTTGTGGAATTTAAGAAACAGATGAATATAGGGGGAGAAAAGGAAAAATAAGATAAAAACAGGGATGCAAACCATAAGAGACTCTTAACTATAGGAAACAAACTGAGGGTTGCTGGAAGGGAGGTGGGGAGGGTGGTGTAATTGGGTGATGGACATTAAGGAGGGCACTTGACATAATGAGTACTGGGTGTTCTATGCAACTGATGCATCACTGAATTCTGCCCTTGAAACTAATAATACACTATATGTTTAATTAAATTGAATTTAAATGAAAAATTAAAAAAATGACTGTATCTGACATTTTTTATTCTTGTAATGGACTAGATTTTAAACTCTGGATACACAATTCTGCCCAATGTAAAGCACAGGTATTCTGACAAGTAATAATAAGAAATAAGATTTAGTATTTTTATTTTGTAAAACAGTATGCATGCATATAGTACCCATGCAAGGACCCAGAATATAAGGCTGATTAAACAACAATCAAATTTTAGTAGAATTTACTTGATGGTTATATCTTCCTTTTCAGCTGGAATATGGTATCTTAAAGATCAAATTACTCATTCTGGGAACAAAGACTTTTGAAAGCTGTCAGCTAACTGACAGTTATGATGAGCATTTATTTCAGGCTTATAAAACATATTAATTAAACTTGTTCACAGCATGGTGGTCCAAAGAGGTTTATTTTATTTTTGAGAGATACTTTGAATAACTGAAGAGCACTGGTAACAGGAATGCAAAGCTACAATATATATATATTTTTTACTTCAAAATGAATAAATACTTTTT
Organism: Ailuropoda melanoleuca; assembly: GCF_002007445.2. Classification (NCBI taxonomy): domain Eukaryota; kingdom Metazoa; phylum Chordata; class Mammalia; order Carnivora; family Ursidae; genus Ailuropoda; species Ailuropoda melanoleuca. The sequence continues at coordinate 66,084,828 of NC_048220.1, read as the reverse complement.
TCAGGCTTAAAGAATGAAGCATATTGCAGGAATCTGTTTATTACAAGACTATTTGCAAAAGACCTGTGCACCATTCATTGAACCTTGAAAAACACTTGAAAATATGGGTTGCATTTGCAAACTTCAGTGTATGACATGGAAAGCTGGCAAACTGCCTGGCTTCTACTTAAAGGATTGTCATTCTGGGAAAAATAAATTTCTCTAACTAGACAAAAGTCAATGTTTTCATGTTTTACTGCAATCAAACTGATAGAGCTGACAATTTAATGTCTCAACACTTAAAATATCTGTGGATAATCAGTTACCTCAATCAATCATAAACACAAATCCTTCTATTTTTGAAGCTTATGTGTCTGTGCCTGAGATGTAAAACAGTTTGGTGAGCCCCTTCCCCCACAACACCTCATCATCGATCCCCCACCATTTTCCCAATATTCCTGATTTGTCTTTAGCTACTCAGATATTTATACACATTATGCATCTGGAAATAACTTTTAACAACTCAAGTGTGATCAAATTTAGAAACTTTTCTTTCACTGTCCTGTTTTATTTAATTTTTATGTGTAGTTTATAGACTGTATGCCTGTCAGAAAAATGTGGAAGTGTGCTGGCATTCTGGCTGAAGACATCATTACGAGTGAGAAAAATGCTCAAGGCTTTTTTCAAAGCGGGTGCTGAAACATACATTTCCTTTCTCTGACTCCAGGGGATGCTGGTAGCTACCCCAAGCAGACAGGTATTTTGGGGTCAAATGGTGTTGTGTTGGCCCGTTAGGATTTCCTAGCAAGCACACTCAATGGCTCGCTCCTGGAAACTAATCATAATGATGATGATGATAAAGCAAGGGAGGTACTGACAACAACTTAAAAAGCTGCCTGAGGAATTGGATTCCAGGTTGCTCTGCATTTGGCAGAGCGGACAGGTTCAGTTCACTGAGCTTTGGTATTGATAATGACGGGAAACTTCAGACAGTTTTAGAAATCTGTTTCTATTAGGATATGCCATGGTGTTTCTGCAACTCAAGAACAAGTTTACTGGGGCACACCATTCTTCTTTTAACATGGTAAGACTTGATGTGAGTGGTTTTACATTCCTAACAGATAATTACTCTGAACACTCAATAAGCCAGATTCCTTGTTTGAAGTATTCTTTTATATATTTTTGTATATGGTGTATATGTGGGTATTTGTATATATAGACATATGCATTCACCACCACTGCTTCTTTTTTGTTTCTTTGATTATTTGGGGCTTTGCAATCAAACTAAGCAGAATTTTAGGACCCTTGGGGCAGCATCTTTTAGTTCCCCGTCAGGCTACATTGCAAAACAATCAATCTTGCTCTTGCACTCACTTGGCGGAAGTGCCACGACACGAATTGTGCAGTGCTTTGCTCTTGCCATGAAGCCTGGGTGACAAAAGTTTTTACAAGAAGCTGACTGTATTTGGGGTTATGAATATGCAATGACTCTCATTAGTATTGAAGCGCCAGAGCAGGGGCTGACATCCCCCGCCACTTTGAGTTGCTGCAGAATCGGCTAATGAATTGTCTTGCTCTTTCACGCACACAGTCTGCTGTTGTGGCTCCTAAGTTCCAAGGGGAGTTGCCCAGTTTGTGAAGACCATTGACTGCAGAAATTAATTGTCAAGAACTACTCTTGATTTTCTGAAATAATGTTTAGACAGTGTTTAGATTGTCAAAACAGAAAAATGCTGAACTTTGCATAAGGTAATATCATGAATAGGAAAATTTAGAAAGAGGCACGAAAATGTATATATGTTCTTCTGTTCACCACTGCGTGTAGATATGCTTCCATCTGGATCATTGTACAGTAAGTGCATCAACGTATAGGTGAAATCAAATCCATAGAAAGCTGGCATTCTTTTGGTTTGTCTATTATCCTTCTAAATAGAACAAACAGATGATAGGAAATTTCCGAAATGAATAGGGTTGAAACACAAAGCTATTCCATCAACTCTTTACCATATTCTTTCTTTCTTATTCCTCATTCTCTGCCAAACATTTTGCAGCTCATACACATACCATCTTTCATGAATATGTTACTGATAAGGATATGTTTCTAGCCACTGATTAAGATATCTGAGCTGATTTGTAGTGTGTAAGAAGATGCAAAAGTGTGCAGAAACCATTTAGAACAGTCCCTTTTCAGCAGCATAAATTAAATGTGTTTTTCCACACCCCTCCTCCCTTGAAATTTCCTTTCAACTAACAGAGAACTTCCGTGGCTTGCTGCAGATTGTAAAGAATGGATTGAATTGAGATGGATAATATATGCTAAAAGGTAAGGGATATGTTGTAAACTGTGCAAATAAGGCAACGAACAAAGAGTAAGTCTTTACATTAGGTGTTTGTTCTACAGTCATTTATTTTATCTGCAATGTAAAGGCATCTCTGGCAAAGAAGCAGATACATTATTTTTGTAGAGCTTTAGAGGGTAGTGTTATTATAATATTTGTTTGACCCATTGCTGGAAACAGGAAAAAACTAAAGCCCAAGAACATATACACATAAGAGTACCAAGTACGAGTATAGCTTAAAATAGATGCAGTCTGACAAAAGTGGCCCAACTATCATATGTCAAACACTTGTTACCTCTGCTAGACTTAGTAACTGCACATGACTAAGAACAAATCAGTGATAAAATCTCAAGAAAGATAAAACCAGTCTGGACCTTTGCAAAGACCATCAGTCATTCTACAGACCTGTAATATTATTTGTTCAAGTAATCCTTGGCTTCCTATTTAATGGACATAATACACTTTCTACTCCTAGATCAAAGTCACCAAGGGGCATCTTTTTTTTTTTTTAATTGGACACATCTTAGAACCAATGAGATCTGATCACATAACAGTTAACTGAATTATTCAGTTGTATTCCTAAATGTGCATTCTTATACTTCACTATCAGCATAAGTCTTAAAAACTTAGTGTTTTAAAGTACCTGATGTAAAGGATCTTTATAATTACAAGAATTTTCTTATTTCTCTATGCTGTTTTTTTAGGTATCCAAACATTTTTCATCAAAAGGCAAAAGGTCTACCTGGGTAGGTTAAAATAATCAAATTCCATATTCAACTCATACAGAATACACTACGATTTTTAAATATAAAAGTGGAAACAGATCAGTTGAAATAATTATATCTAAACATAGAGTATTCAAATTTAATGGAAATATTAACCAATATCTGTTACTATGAATATGAGAATCATAAGTGAAAATTTTTTAGTTTTAATTGCAACTATGGTAGTTTTGATTTGGCTCTGTAATTAGCAACTGCATTCTAGACTTTGTGACTGCTGTGATAACATTATTTATGGAAGGTTTATCCAAATATAATTTGGTGCTTGTTGCTTTTATTAAATGTTGAAGTCTAATGAAATAAAATGCAAAAACTTGTGCTTCTGAGACCTGTGCTGACAATCATTTATTGTACCTTCTTTTCTATACACAACCACAATACAGTCGTAACAGCAGGCAAGGCAATATGTTAGGTTGTTTCTATTCATGTTACATTAAGCAGTCCTGCTACATACCTGCAATAGGTCTTGGGCACTTACAAGAGACCAGCAAATATACATATGAATTTAGGCTATCATTTGATTCCTCTTTCTACATTCTGTAGCATACTTACCATAATTAACATTCTGATATAGTTTTATGAATTGGACCAAGAATTGGAGTATTTAGTAGGAGACCAAGCTCAAGGAAATTAGAGACACATGCTTGCTCCAGTTTGTTCCCCGGCCCCTATATCTTCCTCCCTCCCACACATAGACTCACCTCACAGTGGGGAGGGGAGGGAGAATGAATGAGTTGTTCAACCTTTGATGAGCTTACCTAAAATATCGCCAGCAGAAGTTATTTTAATTTGAACATATATGTAATTTTGAACATTATGTGTAAGTTTTGTGCTTTATGGTTTAGTATTATTTTCATTTTGATTTCCAGGTGGATGGGGGGTACCATAATTTTTCAGTCTTTAAGATCTCTGGAAGTCTTGATCTGAACTTGAATGACCAATGAATTTACCATCAGCAAATGCTTATACATTTTCTTGTCAGTCATAAATTCACATTTGTTGAGTACAATCAGGGTGCTGGGAGTGAGGAGAAGTGGATTAGGAAAATATAGAAAGTAGAATCCTGGGAGTCAGGAAGTTTACAGTATAGCTGGTATGGAAGATTGCAGGGGAGATAATGGAGATTCACTTACAGGGCTAGGTATCAACAAATGTAGATTGATTTAGTGAACAGTGAGTGTGTAAGTTTTTCAGAGTTGCCGCTGAGATTTGAGAACATTCCCAAGAAGGGTAACTGTAGAGACGTCTTATAGGAGTCAAATTCCTACTTGGATTTTGGAAGTTTAAAGATTTTATTAAAATGTATTAAATTTGGCTTTACTTTGAAACGACTTCAGTGTGTCTAAAACTCACTTTTTATTGGTTTCAGTGGTAACATTTCCTTCAGAAATGGTACAGTTTAAAGCTTAGAATTGTGTGTTTGTCATGTGCTTTTCATTTTTCTCACTTAAAAAATTATATTCTTAGAAAAAAACTTGTTTACTATACTACTTTTAAATGTAATAACTAAGAGTGAGGGAATATTCATTAAAAGATTAGGGTAACATCATTTTGAACAACCTCTTTTCTTCCTTAGCTTTTTCCCCAGTAATCTTACCTAAGTAGATGTATAAATGTTGATTGCACATTCCTATCACCACAGATAGTCATTATATACCTTGGGAAGTGGGAAATCGATAGTCCTTGATTGGCCCTTGAAAAGTGATACAACTGTCTAATACTAGCCACAGTTCTGGCTCTCAGTAACACTGTGAAATTACTGACTACCCCTTACTTACTTCCACACTCTTCCCTCTCTCCCACTTTCCTCAGATGTTAATGAAGGTGGCTTGATGTTACCCCCACCCAGGTGATTTGCTTTTCTTACAGAAGACCCTGGGGTTTGATGTGTGTTAGGTATATGGTAGGCATAGTGCTAGGTGCTTTACATAACTTACTGCAACACAGATAACTGGATGTAAAAGAGTGGTGCAGAGAAATGTAATAAATAGTCAGGAACACACAAGTAGCTAGGTCTTGAGTCCTAGTGTTTCAGACTCCAAAGCCTATGTTGTTTGCACTACAGCAAAACATTTTAAGACCTAGAATAATCTATGCTGGAAGTTCAGGCTTTGTGCCAGTTGCGCAAGAAAAATGCTTCTGGCTGGGAGCATTGCCCTGGTGCCCTTCAAATTAGATGAGGTGGATCTAATTAGTCCTACCAACTCATAAGGCCAGTTTTGTATAGTTGCACCTTAAGTTGTTTAAATATAGGCTTATTTGAAGGAGATTTAAATTTTTGTTTTGAATTTATTCAATTAAATTCGATTTAGTGAACACTTATTGAATGCCTGTTCTTTGCCAGTCATTGTGCTAGTGGTACAAAGACTGTCTATTTAGGGAGACGTTATAACATTATAATATAATTCACTTAGTGCTGTAATAGAGGCATATGCAAGGGATCATGGGAGCATAGGAGGGAATAATTCATTTGAGGAAAGATGTCAGTAAATGCTGTATTTGGGCAGAACCTTGAAGGACAAGAAATGAAAAATTTGCCAGAAAGACAGAAAGAGGTTGATAGTTCATTTCAGGTAATGGGAACAGCATCAGCACATGTGTGAATATGCCTGGCATGTTTGGGATATGACAAGAGTGGTAGATGGTAACGATGGTCACAAATTCTTCCCTTTTCTGCATCCAAATCCTGGCAATGTGATATTGAGGGTTCTTCCATTAAGAACTGAAGTCTGTTTCCCCATCACTGCATTTGGTTGACCATGTGACTTACTTTGGCTGATGGACATTAGCAAATGTGAAACCAGTAGAGATTTGAAAAGTGCTTATGCACTAGGGATTCTGTGCTTGGAAGCCTGAGACTGTATTGTGATTGAGCCCAGGTTATCTTGGTGGAGGATAAAGTGGCCACCTGCAGGAAACAGAGGCTCTGGCTGACATCTCCTAACCACTAGAGATGTGAGTGAGTTCATCCTGGACCATCCAGCTGATCCATCGTTTGACCATAGACACATGGGAGAATCCACAGGAAATCTGTTGTCAGCCCAGACAGAATAACCCAGGTTATTTGTATAATTATGAACTAAATAAGATGTTATTTTAGCCACTACATTTGGAATGTTTTGCTGTGCAGCAAAGCTAATATACAGAGGATCTGAATAGTGCTGGGAATGTGGGAAGAGGCAGTGGCTGAGGATGAAGAGGACATAGAGCATTTGCAACATCATGTTGAGAAGTTTAGATCTATTTTGTAGGACCAGACTTCCCAAACTTCATTGATTAATGTACCACTTTTATCTCTTTAAAAATTTCTGCATATTCCCTGAACTAGATTTTTATTTAAATTGTCTGATTTTTATACCAAAATTTATTTTAAAAGCAAAGTTAATATTAAAACCTCAGTTTGATGTGTTACTTCTACTTTTCTAGAACTTAAAATTTATAAATATTTAAAACATTGTGTGTTATCAAAAATCATCTTGTATCGTGAGTGCTGAATTCTAGGACTACCTACTTTAAAAAGTATGAATCAGGAGCCTGTGGAGAATAATTTGAAGTAGAGAGGCTGCAGTTGGGAGGAGTGAGGAGGCTAGTGCAGAGGGCCAGGTAGAATATGGCACGTGGTAGACAGACTTAAGATGTGTTCTGGAAGAGAAAGGACCTGGTGACAGATTTGATGTATGTGGGGTGGAAATAGGGAGTGTGAAGTATCCACTGAATGGATACTATTAAGAAAGGGAACAGAAAAAAAGATAGTATGATGTTGCACTGAGTTTGAGTTAGTAGATCGTTTGAAAACAGAAGTCCATTAAGCATTTGTATATGTGGTTCTGAACTTAAAATGTTATTTTTGAAATCATCAGCGTATAGGTGATAGGTAGTTGAAGTCACAGCAGTAGGTAAGATCAAGAGGATGTGTTTAGGAAGTGTTTAGTACAGAGATCTTCAGCTTTTTTTTTTTTTTTAATCCCCAAACTCTTAAGACGTGTGATTTAGCCCAGCTAGAGATAGCGAATAGGTTCATATAGGTGAAGATTCTCAGGTGGGGGTAGAAAGCATCATATAGTTTGAAAAAAATGAAAAATGTCTCCCAGGTGATTTTGATATACCACCCTTCACCCCTTTTTGATTTAGAGTGAAATGAAGACAGTGCTGAGGAAGAGGAATTAGTAAAAAGGGACAGTGGTCTGAGCAATCTACCTCTTTAAGAGGGAGAGAACTTTTACAGGAGTGAAGGAACTTTAAGATGAAGGGGAGAGCCATGATACTAAATTCTTCAGAGAAATCCAGTAATATGAGTATTATTCTTTAATCAAAACTGGCTCATCAAAGTGTAGTATTGGCATATAATAGGAGCACAGTAAATGTTTGGGCGAATGATTTATGTAGAACTGTTTTACGTTCAAAACATTCCATGAGCCTTGAATATTCAAGTCAGACAGGATTTGTAATTGCACTGTTTTGGAATTTAAAATCAATGTGGATTTAAAAATATTTTGTTTCTCTGTCTATGGTCATTGTCTTAGTTCTCACTTGGGCACCATAGTCCTGATCATAGTGCAAAGCTATGTTTGAGCTTGTTTTCTCTTTTCTTTCCCTTTTTTTCTATCTTCCTCCCTCCCTCCCTTCCTTCCTTAAGATTTTATTTATTTGAGATAGAGAGTACAAGCAGGGGGAGGGGCAGAAAGAGAGGAAGAAGCAGGATCCCCACTTAGCAGGGGGCCCCCTGTGGGGATCGATCCCAGGACTCTGGGATCGTGACCTGAGCCAAAGGCAGACGCTTAACCGATGGAGCCACCCAGGTGCCCGAGCTTGTTTTCAAGAAATGAGAGTCACCATCTTTGTTATGGCCACTTCACACGTGGGCCTCCTCACCTTTGCTACCCATGGTTCCCAGAAGTAAGTTATTTGCCTTATGATGGTTTGGGTTGATGGAATGAATATCTGTGACTGGCAGAACTGGAATGTCATCAGCCTATCTTCTTCTCAGGTAATTCTTACAGTCTTATCAGCTTTTAAAATGATCGTTATTATTTTTTAAATGACCTAAGTTTCTACCAGGCTTTCCCTGCATCTCAGGAAAGGCCCTGGATGGGGACAGCAGTTTCCTCAGACCGTGATTTGATGCCTGTGCATCGCGCTCAGAGCATGCTCAGCAGCACACACTGGTTTGACATCTGGCAGTCATGATTCCTGTGAGGTTGGCTTCCCTGCAAATGTGCCCTGAAAGCATCCCTGCTGTGCCCCTTCTGTCCAAGTGTAAACACATCACAGGAAATGAACAAATAAAGACCCAACTTTTCTGGAAGGAATCAGGATCCCCTTACCCAGCTGGAATCCTGGGGTTTGGTGTCCAGCTTCAGGAAATTTGACTAGCCATTTGGGTAGAGGCTGTTGTCTTGTGGCACCTTTGTCCCTTTATGCTTCTAAACTCCCATGTGCTGTCCATAGTCTCTGTTCCAAGTCATCCAGCTGAGGAAGATTGCTTCAGGACCTTTAAATTTGAAATAAGGGTTGTCTTTCATTGTGCATTCATTAGTGCAGCTGGATTTAGTTATTTACAGTTGTAAATTTGGCATTGCATTTGCTGAGATAGGGGACTCATTTAAAACTAATTGAAGCAGTCTAAAGCTAAACCTACAAATAATTAAATATTCATTTCCACTTCTTTTCATGTGAAGATGAAAATATTAAAATAATCAAAATAGGTGTATGACAAGGAAGTTATCAGTACAAAAGAGGAAAGACTTTTCCCTTTTCCCTTATTGTCTTCCCAGTTCCATTTTTGCTGCAGCCTAAGGGAATGCATTTTAAGTAAAAATACATGCACCTCTTTGCTTTTTATCTGCCTACCACCGCAAACATCAGCTCAGCCTCTTTCAGACCCACTTCAAGGAAGTACAGACTTGAAAACTCTCCCCCCATGGTTTTGTCTGAACTGGCTGCCATTCTACAGCACGAACTGGATCCAGTTGCTGAAATGGCGGAACCCGAGAGGTGAGCGAGCGAGCAGGAGTGAACACTTTGCTGAGTGAGTCAGTTGGGCCTGTGTGAAAGGATGTAGGTGAGCCAGAAACTAATGGGAAAAATAGGGGGCCTTCACTATTTTGATGTGGGGACATCTTCTGCATGCCAGGGTATTTGAATATTTGGCAAACAGCTGCCTGGGCTCTGGGAGAGTGCCTCTTGATTCGCCTCGTCAGATGTTCAAAGATAAAATGAGGCAGCAGGCACGCCAGCTCATACCTCATAGCCTTGCAGTCAGTTTTGAATTTAGATTTGAATTGTGATATCAATGTCATGGTGGCACATGCTTTGAGAAAGTACTTATAGAGAATAATTGAAAGATTCAGTGTGAAGCTTCTGAAAGCCATAATTTAAAGTCCCAGAAGCCTCTATATTACTTTCACCATTAAAATTTAAGGTGACAGAAGCCCAATTATGTATGGTTATTTTCTTAAATAAAATCATATTTCTACCCCAAGTGAAAGATTCATTGCTGCCCACTAATCTCTGTCAGGAGAACCAATCTCGGCTGCATCTAGTGTCTGCGGCAAAGACGGTTCCCTTTAGCCTGGGGACAGTGACCCGACCCTGCAGAAGCAGAACTGGAAGCCCTCTGTGGAGGAGCGGGACTTGAGGAGGCCGATTTGCATCATAATCACAGATATGGCTCCTTTCTGGTGACAGCTTCCACACTGAACCCCATGCAGTACGACGTGAATAGCAGAAGGCTGTAGCACACATTTGGCAAAACCTGAATGACCTCAAAAACTGTCAAGAGGGGGCGGCTGGTTGTAAAGCTAAGTCACACAGAGAAATGGAGACTTGGAACATAGCTTTAAACCCTGATAAAAAAAATAACTTTGGGGACTATTGAAAGATATGCAGCTTTTCCTTCTTTTATTAGCTCACAGAAATCAATTTACCAGAAGCCTGTTTATCAGAAGAATCAATTTGCCAGAACTTCTATGGCCATTGACACCATGGCATGAAAGTAGAGCAGTGGAATATAGAAACATTTCCAGTGCAGAGATTTTAGTTTCTATCAGTCAAAAGTATGGAGCCAGACTTGTAGACTATGAATCTTTCCACCAATTTCTTCTTCTTTCTGTTTGATCTTACTTTATATTGCATTGTGATTTAGGAAATACGATTTGTAATGATAGCCAGAATTGCGATGAGAAATTGCACAGGGCCAGTCAAGCTTAAAACCACTGTTTATTTACGAAAAACATTATTCCTTAGAGTTCCAGGGACAAGGGAGCATGTGAGTCAACTAATATTATGATGCACAATGTTGAATGATATAGAGAGTATATATCTATCTATATTTGTATATTGCTTAGATAGCAATGTCTTTAAATCACAATATCTCAGAAGTTTCACAGTATATAAAACATTTACAAATGGGTCTTGGTTCTGCTAAGTTTTGTCAGGACTTTAGCACAACCAAGCCCTGTGGCACCTTTCGAGTTTAATTTTTTTGCCTGGCGTTAGCCCTAGATTCTTTTTACCCTTTTACAAAACCGGTACCATGCTGTGAACTCAACTTTCCTTCCTTCATCTTTGCTTCAAATCACTGTGGCTTTTCCTGTTCCTTCCCTTTATTCATGTCGCAGTAAGAATTCACTTCACTTGTGTCCATGATTCTGTCACTGTGCTTAGACTCTTGCTGTAAATGATTTTGCCTCTTCCACTTTCTATGTTTGACATTCTGTTGGCTTCTTCCTTAAAAAAAAGAAAGAAAACTCCTTCCCTGTATTCCCTACTCTGTTTTCTTTCTTTCTTGTTGACGTCTTTCTTCCCTTTGCTTTCTCACCATTTGCTCTTTAACCCATTGTGGTCTAGATTTAGCCACGATAGGTACTACTTTCTCAGACTGTACTCTTCACTCTGCCCTAGAGGGAGAGAGTGACTTACCTGATTGGTAAATTTGGAGTGAGTAAGTGGCCCAGCTAAGTCTACTGCCACCGTCCTTTTACTTGAGAAGGGCCTGCTTACTAGGAGCCTACATTCTGCCTGAGGCTGGGAGCCCACCCCAGCCCAACACTGTGGAGATGGACTGATTCTGTAGTGAAGACAGCTAGGCTTGTTTGCCTTTTGCCCCTTTACCTTGGTCTCAATCAGTAATAATGGATATATTCTAGCTTCTCATCTGTTTTATTTTTGTATTACTTCTTTATTTGTTTACTACCCAGGAGAAGAAGAGAATCTCAATTTGGGGGAATTGCTTAGAAACCTAAATAAATAAAAAATAGTGTGTACAAATAGAAAGTGAGTCTTCTTTCCCAATCTCGTTTTCTAGAGGCTTGGCCTCTCTCCTTCTGTTTCTGTACCTTTGAGGACAGGAAAAAAGTCGCTGTCTATAAGCCAGGAAGCAGCCCTCTACTAAGAACTAAATCTGTCAGCACCTTGATCTTGGACTTCCCAGCTTCCACAACTGTGAGAAATGTATGTCTGCTGTTTCAGTCATTCAGTCTGTGGTATTTTGTTATTAACAGCCGAAGCTGATGAATTCTTTCTGATTTTTCTATGCATATGCAAATGCATGTATATGTATATAATAGAAATATTTTTACCTGAATATCATATAACAGAAATATACATAGCTATATATTTATACCTATATCTCTCTAAAACAGATATTTTGTTTAATATAGTCTCTCTATATATACATTTATTGTATACATACACAGTTGTATTTTTTCCAAAAATAGTAACACACTCTACATTTTGTTCCACACCTTCCTTTTCCCCTAACACATTTTTATATCGGTAAATGGAAACCTGTATTATTATTTTTAGTGGCTACGCAGTGTTCAGTAGTTTAAGTGGACTTTAATAAACCATTCCTCAACTGCTGGCTATTTAGATCCTTTCACACTTTAGAGATTATCAATAGTGTTGCAGTGAACATGGTACTGTTTTTATTTTTGTGAACTTGTGCTAGTATTTCTGTAGGAAAGATTCCTAGAACTGGAATTGCTGGCTATCTTATAAGATTTAATTGATTAGTAGTGATCAGAGACTCAGAATGGGAAGGATTCTGAGAGAGCTCACAGTTTATCCCACACTCCCAGGAAGGATGTTGTTTTCTCGCTCTGACTTTGAAAAGTTCAGAGAACGAGACTCCATATTCTCTCCAGCAATGCCTTCCAGTGACTTGACATTGAAATAGTCTGTAAAAGAAATAGTCATAGTTATATGCTCTGGCCAAGAGAATTGAAAGTGAAAGTGAAAGACTGAATCAGAAAGTAATACTTTGGTTTTTAATACTTTAAAAAAAAATACTTTGGAGCATGTTTTGCAAACCAACCAAGCAATACAAGATAGAGGATTATCAGAGTATGGCAGTCTCAAATATTTGTATTAATTTCCATTCATGTGGTAGGAAGTTTATACTTTTATACTTCATGTAGTATAGCAATGGGAGATTAGTTCACTCTGGGCATCTGAGACTGCAAACCTATCTTCAAGATGGCTCAGCACACCCACCCCCTTTAGGCTTGACTACCACCAGGAAGCACATGACCTATTGAGTCTAACCAAACTACAAATGATCTTAAATTGGGTTCCACCACCCACCTCACAGTGCATTGGGCCTGAAAGAATAGATGGGCTGTCTTTCACCTGGATTGTTTTGCTTCTATCCCAAGGCTATTTCTTTTGCCTTGAGAGAGGCATATAACAGTTTGTTTACAAGCTGACCTAAAGGAAAGAAAAAACAAAACAAAACAAAACATGATGCAACCAGAGAGAGCTATGGGATTCTGCCTGCTTCACGTAGCTCTGTCCAAAGCAGGTAGGATTTGTTTGGAATCTTTGCAACACTGTGATGACCTAGGTGGGAAAATTCTGTGTATTAAGGACTTGGCTCTCAGAGCAGACATGTGCTTGACTGTCACAGCTTACACATTTTTCCCATTCATGGTGAATATGGCTGCATGTCTTTGTTATAAACAAGTGCAGTGTGAGTAGCAAAGATGACCGTATTAAACATCCAGGAATTTTTACTTAATGTGCATGTTTTATTCAACACTGCAGAAAGGACTAGGGCAGCCTGGCTATGTTAGATCATTTCCCTGCTCAACAAAGAGATTTGAAATGGACTTTTAATTATTATTGCTGATTTGCTATGGCTATATTCCTTAATATGAACATCTGATTAGGATTAATTTTCTTTAATTGATGAATATGGCACTTAAAATTGTAGAGTTGAATTTGTTGTTACATATTGGCATATGTATGTACTGTATTGCTGTACTTGCGTATGTATTTTGACTTTTTGCTGAAGTACAAATTATAGACACTTCTTATCTGTTTTAGTTTTAAGGTCACTGTTCTTCCTTCCTTCACCTTTGTGTGGCTTTTTACCTTTGTTAATGGAGATAGAGGAGGGCTAAGTGACTATTAAACTCTTTTCTATATACAGTAAAACCCATTAATGTGGACCTCACTAAATTTGGAATTTATGATAATGAGAGCAGGGCTGGGTTAAAGTTTACTTTTGCATTGTCTCTGAATTAAAGCTTTACTGAGCTAATAAATACTATTAAATACAATTAAAGGGGGATGGCACTATTGCTTTATAAAGCGAGCTTTTCAAGCACTCTAGAGAAAGGCCTTAGAGGGGTAATGAGGTCGTGTGGGAAAAGGCATAGTGCAAGGATGGTGCCACTTTCTATCTACGTGACCTTGGGCAAATTATTTGGCTTTTCTGAGTATCTTTTCCCTTACGTGTAAAATGGAGATTGTTTACCTAATTTATGGGGCTGTTGTGAAGGTTAGATAAAATGTATAGAAAGTGTCTGGTGTGAAGTACGTACTTCATAAATGGCAGGTTATAACTACTTACCTAAAATAATTGGTGAGCTAATTTCAGACACTTCTCATTTTTTCACTAAAGCAGTATTCTTCCACACTATAGAGTTTTGTTAACCTAACCTGAAATATTGCTTTCTTATTATTATTGATTGAAGGAAACACCCAGCAGTTTGATGTGGTGATAAAGAACATGAGGATTGGAGTCCAACAAACTCAGGTTTGAAAGTATTTCCGTAACTCATTAGCTACATGGAATTAGGCAAATTACTTAATAACTTTCAGGTTTTATTTTCTAATTTGTAAAAATGGGATGATAATACCTGCTCTAGGACTTTTATGAGGACTCAATGAGACAATGCATGCAAAGTGTTCAGCCTACTGATTTTCATGTAGTCAACTCTCAAAACATCAGCTGTTGCTTTTATCATGATCTTTTGGACAACAGTCCATACTTTACAGTTTTTATTAATTCAGACTTGTCTTCTTCAATTCACCTAACTAATAAATTTTACTTTTGATATAATCTCCATTCTAGATGAGGATTTTAAGTACATAAGTAAAAAATTATAGAGAAGCAAAATGGCTATATATAGGTGGGGTGAAAGAGGAAAGAATAATATTTTAAAAGTGGAAGCACAAGGCCTTAAGTTAGACTTAAATTACTGAATAGTCAATTTGGTGCATAATCTTTGTGTCCTTTATGAGAGGTCTTTAGATCAGTCAGAAAGAAATAGAACTCTCTCCCTCCCCGCCCCCCTGCCCGTATATATATATATATATATATATTAGAAAGTGGGGATTGGTCACCAGCTCTTATCATTCATTGGAGAGAGTAGCAGGTTAAGTCCATGTTCAGTTTTATTTTCATCTTTCCCCTATAAGTTTCGTAGGCTGTATGGATGAGAAATGTAAGCACTATAATGTCCTGCGTAGAGACTGTAATCTATCCTCCCCTTAATGACAAGCTTACACAGTTTGTCAGAATCCATCACCTTAACAGATCAGACTGAATTACTTCGATGGCTGGCAAATGGGTGGCACTTGTGGTGAAGTGAAAGCAGCCAGGTGTGTGTGTTTATTAAGTACTCTTCAATAGAAAAAATGTGTTTTACTGAAAACTCTTATCCATGTTATTTTTACAGAAGCAAGAAGTGCCCATCTTCCTTTGGGAAAACATGAAAATGATTTTTCTCGAGAATCTGAAATACTGTAATACAAATTCACAACCCTAAACGTGTTATAAAACTCAGGGTTTTGGTTTGTTTTCTCCCCTCTATCATATGCACGCACAGTGGAACCTTGTAATAAAAGCTAGAGGGGGCAGAACCATTGATGTTGGGGCAATGTGCCTTTGACTTTCCAGGGATGCCCAATTTAAGCAGATAATTCTTAAAAGTAAGGTCAGTTTATTAAGTTGACAACCAATGGTTTAACGTATAAGAATTTTCATATAAATACATTTGCAAGTAAGTAACAACCTTTTGTCAGACCATGTTTTCCAAGATTTGGGTTGGAAAATGTGATCACTCTAATGCACACCCTGTTGATTAGCTGCATTATGCAGATCTTTATTAGAGGTACCTACTGGTTAGTTGTTAAGGTATGGCATTATGTGTCTAGATTTGGCATATCAACAGGAGCAGCAATAATAATAAATTTTTATTGAATTCTTACTATGTGCAGACACTGTGCTAGAAGCTGGGGATACAATGGGAAGCAAAAAAAAAAGACACAGTCTCATGTTGCTAACAACCTATGACGTAGGTATAGACAGAAACAAATTCATATAGTTTAAATAATTTGTCCAAATTTTGATAGGTAATAAGTGGCAGAGCTAGAATTGCAGTGCTGTATTTGCTACAGCAGCCTAGCTTATGTTTTGGTTAAGAGATTCCAAAATATAGTGGCTTAACAAGCTAGAAGGAGCTCCCTGACATCGTGGAGATGCCGTTATCAACCCTGGACTGCTTATGCTTACACTGTTGAGTAAGGGAAAAATAAACTTCTATCTTCCTACTCAGCTATCCCTGCGTGTTGGCTTCGTTCACATGTCCAAAGATATATAATCATTCTTCTCTTTTTTAAAAAGATTTTATTTACTTATTTGAGAGAGAGAGAGCGCACACAAGCAGAGAGAGAGAGTGCGCACAAGCGGGGGTAGGTGGGAGGGGCAGAGGGAGAAGCAGGCTCCCCACTGAGTGGGGAGCCTGACACAGGGCTTGATCTCAAGACCCTGGGATCATGACCTGAGCCAAAGGCAGATGCTTAACCGACTGAGCCACCCAGGCGCCCTCATAATCATTCTTTGTAAAGGCATTTCCTAGATGTTGCACTTCAAACTTCTACTCACATCCTACTAGCTATACTTATCTTTCAGGAAGGTCTGAAAGTTTATTTTTGTGGCCATGTACTTCTCAAAATTCAGGGGTTCTATTAATAAAGGAAAAAGGAAAGAAGGGGGTATTAAGGGACAGTTGGCAGTCTCTGCATCACATGCTAATTAAGAACATTGTTTCAAAAAGGAGTTTTGACCACAGACTTAGGTGATGAATGATCTCATGACTTTGGGATATGCCTACATCCCTTATACATTTCTTTCCAAGTAGTACATCAAGGTCATATATATATATATGTATATATGTATGTATATAGTATATGTATGATATATTTAAATTATTTAAGTGTAATATGTGAGATTTCATGAATATTACATGATTCTTTGGTGGACTCTGGTCATCTACAAATGCTAATTCAAAATTTCATAATACAAGAGATCTGCTGGTTTAATCTTTGGCAGAAAGCCTTACAAAACCCTTGGCATTTCTCTTGCTTGTATCCTCACTCAAAAAGATCTCAAACTCAAGAGACCTATGTTGTAAGAGATGCGTTCATAGAGAGATGGCTTTATAGAAATAAAATTACTCTAAAGTTTGAAGCATGTATTCAATGCATAAATCACAAACAATCCTGACCCTGAACTTAGAGTTTCCTAGAATTCCTGGTCAATTCTTTTTTTTTTTATTTTTTAAAATTTATTCTTTTTAAGTAGGCTCCAGGTCAACATGGGACTCAAACTCACAACCCTGAGATCACACGTGCTCTACTGACTGAGCCAGCCAGATGCCCCTTCTTGGTCTATACTGATAAAGTTTAGGTATTTACTGTAGAAAAATTAATAAGTATTGAGAATATTTATTGAGAATATACTTAGTAGTTATGTTGAGATGGACCCACAGATCCTTACTTTGGTATCTTCTGGGGCCACAGGAGGAGATAAGCACAGGATAGACCTCAAGTACATATACATATATTCTTGTTACCTAGGTGCTGCCCAACCCCCAGCCCCCAACCCCCAAACCCCAAACCTAATGCAGTCTCTGATGAACTCAGCTGTCCACATGGAGCTGCTTGGAAATATTGTGTCTTGAGCACAGATAAATGTCCTTGGTCCTTTTTTCTGGGTCCAACTCTCTAGGTCCTAGTTTACTAGTGGCTGGTTGAGGCAGGAGAAAAACAAAAAAAGATAATAGTTGAAGTTAGAGCTGGTCTAATTAGTTCGCCCTAAGCCTTATCTTGGCGAAAGGTTATTGGGAAGCATCTTCCAAGTGGGAGGCATTTCTAGACCTGTTTTGCCTCACTGGCCACATGGAAGTAGAGAAAAGCAATCTAAAGTGAGTGAGAATCCCAGGAGATGAACTCCAAAGAGGTCATAGCCTACAGAAGTCAAAACTTTAACCTTTTTTCTCTATACTCCCAAATCTCCAGCCCCAATTAAGAGGGTTAGTTGATTCCAGTAACTAGATAATTCTCCTTGCCTCTTTTCCTTCATGGCTGTGGGTTTGGGGAGTAAGGATGGGGAGAAGCAGCGGAAGTGGAACTTTGCTCTAGAAGGCATTATAACAAATACAGGACATGGCCTTTATCCCAGTTCTCAAAGAACTAATTTTCTGGGGAGCTAATGTATAGGAAACGTTTAGTGAAAACCAAAGTACTTGAACTATGTGTTATTGATTACTCCAGAAGAATCCAGATAAGGGATAAGTCAATGTGGATTTGTTTCTTGGGGAAGGCTTTCTAGATCATGTCACAAGTGAGGTACCAAAGGATTAAAGGAACTAACTAAGAAGGCAGAAAAGATGGGGTGAATAAAGATTCATAATGAGCTTAGAGGTCACTGAACCTAGTGCCTGAAGCAGAGCCTTCATTTTGGAGACTAGGGAATGAAGTGGAATAGAAAAGTGGGATACTTCAAAAATCAGGCAGGGGTAAAGTTGTAGATAGTCAGGTAAGATTTTTTTTTTTAACTAAGTTAATATTAACCTCTCTAAGTTTTTATGGAACAATAAATTAATAAATAACTGACTAATTGCATGAATGAATAAGTAAATTGTATTGTAAAGATGTTGTAGATATTATAAAAATTAGACTCTTAAGTAGAATTTGTCTAGGCTGGGAATATGGGGTTCCTACGCAGGATATTGGCAACATAGGTTGCCAGGGAGCAAAAGAAGCCAAGACTAGGTGTATCAGGGACTGGAAGCCTGACTGCCCTAGGGTTAGCCAGCAGTCTAGTCCTCAGTGAACAAGAGGAAGTGTTGGATCTGAGGAGATCCAATTCATCAGGAGATTTGGTTAACTAGAATGTAGATAGCCGGTGAGATTGAGTCAGGAATGGTGGTGTCATGGAAGTTGGGCAATCTCATCATAGCTGGATTCCAGCAGGCAGCTGGAGTTCTGGAATAGAATCTGGGGAAGGATAGTGTCAGGGCCCAGTGAAGTAGATTGAAACTCAGGGCAAGGCACAACGTCTTGAAGGAAAAAGGAAAGCTAGTCAGGGCAAAAGCCAGTTCCGGAGATTGGGCCAACACGTGTGGAGTTAGTAGGGACATGGAGGAATGATGATGAAGCTGTGCAGAGTGAACTCAGTGCGATTCAGTGCCTGTGTGGCCAAGAAAGAAACACCATTGCTGCTATCTGGTGGGCTGAGCTTGCTTCTCTTTTGCCTGCCTGATGAAGATGTGCTGCAGGTCACAGATATGCTGAGCCTCTCAAGTAGATCCTTTAGGGGCCCTACCTCAGGTGGATGTTGGAATGAATAGCTGCGGGGAGACCCTGGGGAGGCAGCATCGCTTGGAAGGAGTTGAGACTGCAGCATAGGAGGCACAGGCATAGCTGGGAGCCTGTCACATTCCAGGCTGAGGAGAACAGGGCTTGTGAAAGGGGTGGGGAGGACTTAGTGGAAATTCAGAAGAAAAGGGGGCTGCAAAAGACATTTCAAATTAAGAAGAGGCTTCAGTGACAGGTTGGATATAATGGATAGAGAAGGAAGAACCCAAAATGATTCCAGGTTGATTTTAAATGCTTGCGTAATATGACATTTTTGTTTATGAGCCGAAGGGTGTGTGTTGTGTGTTTTTTTTTTTTTAAACCAAAACCAATTGAATTTGACAAAAGACAAAAACAAAAGTTATTTACAGCAGTGTCTTGCTCAAATAATTCAGTGGGATAACTGTGCTTCTTCTCTCACAACCCCACCAAGCTGAGGCTGCCCCATCCGCAGCCTTCCCATCTTGCACAAGGGGGAATGCCAACCAGATTTCACCCCTCACCACCTCTACTGCTCAGTGCGCCATGGGAAGGAGAAGTCCCACCTCAGTTTGGGACACTTCCAGGGTCCCTTGCTATAAGCATCTTCCAACCCTCATACCAGACCTGGGCTCGCAGACATGGTGGGGTGGAAGAGGCTGGGCAAACAAGATTCAAGATTAATTGAAGCTGCTGTGTTCTTTCTTTTCGAGCTGGGCCTCAGGAGGGTGAGGATCCGTGATCCCCTGGGACATGCACGGAGGGGGTGGGGTGGCAAAAGAGAGAGCCTAGGAAACTTGCTAACTCGGAACAAAGTTCCCTCTCTTTAAATAACCAATCCCCATGCCCACAGCAATAGGTAGGCCAGGCCACTGAGAAGTCGGATAAAGCCGAAGGGTGTTTTAAACACGTATCACTTTTGGCCTATTTTTTAAAAACCCAAATAAATAAACTAGTAAATAAGTGTGTTAAGGCCAAGCTTGCCGTGTGTTTGTTGACTTTAAATCTCAGCTGCAGTGGGTTTGCACTGAGACATTTCAGAGAGAAAGAGCCCTTGAGCGTGTGATGAGTAGACATGTTTCTTGCAAAGATGCTTTTCTTTCCTGTTCTAAGGTAGTGTTAGTAATGTGCATGTGCCTGAGTATGACTGAAAAGCCTCAGGTGGGGCCTACCTGTATCTGTCTGTGTTGCTGGAGGTGATGTGTGAAGTGTTTTTGCGTACCTCTTTTACTCACCTGGCTGGTTCAGAGCCTTTGCTGACTGAAGAGTGCTCCTGCCTGGCCACATTGCTTCACTACAGGAGGCTGTCTGCAGCTGTTGGTTCCCAGCCAGCCACTTTGCTGCTCCAGGGCGGGATACAGGCATGGGCTTTACTCTTTAGGAAGGGATGGGGCTTGGAACTGCAGGAGGGTTTTATTCCTGTTTATGGAGGTGAGGAAAGGAAATAACAGATTCCTTACCTGGATAGGGAAACTTTGTTTTCAAAATGTACAGATACGTGGTGTTTCTGATTTTATTGGGCTTGGATCTGCACCTGGGGTGGCATGGATTTCAAGTCATTATTTCAGGTAAGGAAAGAAAACTTGAACCAGCATTATTACCATTAAAAGAACCTGGTTGTATTTTTGAAAGGTTGGGCTAAATAATTTTAGGGATCAGCGGAAGACCAACTGTTGTACTTCTGAAAAGTTGTTCTTAGAAAGGCTTGGATTAATAATTTGTTTCCATTTTGTTCACAGATGTACTGTCTGTAGGACAGGGGTAGACTGAATACCTGCTTCACTGAATACCTGCTTCACAGCACCTTTCACATTTTCTTGTTGGAAAGACAACCGTTGGAGAATCATCTTGTTACCATCAGCAAAAATGCAAACAAATCAAGACATTAAGAATGCCACAGTGGCCAGCAGTTAATGATGCCAGTGTTACGCAAGCTGCAGCAAGGTTTTCAAGACAGTGTGCCTCACTAGCCAGAAATCAGGGAAGATCGAACCTATCCTTTTTGTCTCAGCTGTTCCTTAAATCAATGCAACCCCTCCAAATTAATGTGAATTGAAACATGCATTGCCTTTTCAACTTAATTGAGTACTTACTATGGGTGAATCACTGCACAAAATAGGGGAGGGAAAATGAGGGAGACAAGTAAGATGTGTTTCCTGCCTTCAATGGATTTACAATTAGTTTCAAGGCGCTTTTTTTTTTCTTCTGCTCTTAATTAAGTGTGTTTCTAAGATAGAAAACAAATGAATGGAAAAGTGTATTCTGCAAGTATTTTAAATCCCTTTAATAAAAAACAAAACAAAACAATCTAATGTGGGCAACTCAGGACATCTTATTTCCATTTTTTTGGACTTTCGATAGGTAGGATTTATTTTATTGATTCTGTAAATATTTGGTAGACTTTAGCAATATTAACACAGGTATAGATTGTCTGTTGAAAAAATATATTGTGTTTGTACGTTTCTTGCAGAGTGGGTAGGTGAATTACATCTGTTGTCTGTGTAGGCCTCTACCTTCTGTGCCCTAGGAGCCTGACATCCTGTGTGAGTTATTAGCATGGGGCAGGGGAAGATTTGGATCAAATTTGGGAATATTGTTCATGGACCCAAGATAGGGCAGGGATAGGAGCAAAACAGACCCAGGCAATGACTCTGTCAGAAAATTTGGCTATTTCGGTATTTGTGTGTTGTCCTCTAGGCTCCAAAATTACTGTAGAGTTTTTTAAAAAACTTATTTCTGTTCTGGGAATGAGTCACGATTTTTCCAGTGTTAAGACACTAATATGACTATAGATACTAGACATTTTATGTAGTGTGTGTAACACATTTCAGTATGTATAAAGCAACAATAGACATGTCTTTGTCTTGAGTAGTGTCCATCTGAATGGAAAATGTGCCAGCTTTTTTTTTAAACATTGTCAGCAGACTTCTTAATTAAGCTGCCAATATATACTGCCAATAGCACTGTGCGCCATTCGAGAAATGAATTGTGAAGTGCCGTTTCCCTCTTATTGAATAAACAACGTTGCTCCATATAAAGTGAATTTAAAGTGTTCTTTGAATGGGACATTATATTGCTCCCGAAAGAATTTGATGAGAATTCTCATACCTTCCCTTTTTACTTAATTTCAAAAAACCTTTATTTTGGTCTTCAGTAAGGACTCTTTCTCATTTGACCAATGACTTTAGTAATATGATCCACCCTTAATAGGATGAATCGCCCTGCCCCCAAATTCCTGATGTTGATACTGAATATTTATTAATCTGAGTAATGAAACTATATTGTACTAAATTGTAGATATTTATTTCCTGTTTTGGGAAATTTTTTGGAGGGACCTTCTCTATATTCCTGGAACCTAGCACAGTGCCTGTACATAGTAGGTATGTGTTGAGTACACATTTGGTGATCAAAACGTGTAAAGTCACTTTTTTTCTGTGGTTCTTCAGGCTGTATAAAAGACAGAGGGGTCTTGCTAACTGAGTAGCACCTTCATCGATTCACAGTCAATCTAGTTAGAATAAGTCCAAAATAACCGGATTCTTCGTATTCAGTCTAGTCCACTGAGCTTCTTAATGGGTGTCTTGGATTCGTCAGTTTAGCCCTGTGATTTGTACTAACATCTACTCTGCTTCCCCTGGCCCTTGGCCAACTCGTTAGGGGCGGGTCTTTGGAGGGGCTGTTCTGCTTCTCCTCCTCTGGCTTGTCTACCACTGGAAGAGCAATCACTCTATTCACTGGGTATTCACGACATGCCAGGCGCTGAGCTAAGTGTTTTACACATATCCTCTCACTTAATTATCTCATTTAAACCTTACAGCTAACCATTTGAAGTAGGTATTATCTACTGCAGAGAAATGTATGTATCTTGCTTAAGTCATGGGGATCTAAATCCAGATCTCTGAGATTCTAAAGCCTGAACTATTAACCTCTCCCCTCTGTTGCATCCCAGGAGAAATTCCCAGTGCCTGGTGGTGTGGGGGCAGATCAGATCTGGATGTAGTCCAGATTCATTTCATTTAGTATTCCCAAACAGCAAACTGTCTAACAGATAAAACCCAGCAAATCACAGTTGTTTTGAGAATGGGGGAGGGCCGAGCAATTGGGAGAAAGCAAAGTTGGAGACAAACCAATTTGAGTCAAACCTTTAGCCTTTATCTCATAATGCCTTTTTTTTTTAACTTTCTTTTTTTAACATGGCCTGACACCATGTGATAAATCAAAGCCTGACGTAATTGACCCAGAATTGATCCCCAAATGTCTTTTGGGGGAACATGCTTTAACTCTAGTTGTTGATTCTGCGGAATAATTGCCACCCTAGAAAGGTAATTACATATGCCATTGTTTATACACATAATAGGCTCAGAATGCATATTCTGCACAGAGGGAAAGAGAATCCTGCTTGCACATTAGGGGTGTGTGCTATGTATTGTGTCACAATGCCACAAATAGCATTCGAACCGCTCCATATTACTGCTTATTTCCCTAATGTGTGTGTGCGCATGCACGTGTGCGTGTGTAAGGGTGAGGTTAGGAGTGAGGAAGGAGATGGGCCATGGACGGCTGTTTGTTGAGCTGAGTGACTGTGATTTGCTTTTCCTTAATTTTTTAGTTTACTAAAACATCTTCTGGATCTGATTCATTTAGCCTGGTCTGGTAAAAGGACTTTTTTCTTCCTGCGTGCCATATGCTTATTAATGAGTTCTCATATTTCTTTCCATCAAGCGCTGTTTACTTTGTGGAAATATAAAGTGAGAATTATTCTCCGCAGCATCCTCCTAAATGCCGTGGTTTTGACCACCCCTTTAAGGACACCAAGCAGTCAGCTAAAAGGGTAGCTAGTGCCTTTCCTCTCACTGCGCTTTCTGGTAAAACGTAAATGGGATTTAAACCACAAATGACCAATTAAAGCACTTCATGCCTTTTTCCTTTAGCCATAAGACAGTAGTTATCCTAAGTAAATATAACAAATAGGCTATTTTGTGGTAGTCTAACCATATATATATATATATATGTATGTATTTTTCTTTTTTTAAATCAAAGCCTTAAAAAAACAAAATGTCATGAATCTTTGTAGTATGGCCCAATGAAAGGAATACATATGTATTGCAGTATGGAACTGAGCATTGTTTGAGGCCAGAGCAATTCATCCTGGGCTATTCTCTGCTGCAGTGTCCAGCAAATTGCATGACCTGCTTGTTAGACTTGACAATCGTGTTTTACCTAACAAAGGCCTCTGTAGCTCTGAGCAGCAGCGGAATGTCAGAATGAGCACATTTCACACACAGATGTGCAGCCATAATAGCCTCTAAGAAGATGCATGTGGCAGGGAGCTAAGGGTGGGGGTTGGGTGCTTGGAGTGGGTGGTATGTGAGTGTGTAGTTTGGGGGCCTGCGGGAGAAGGAGGCCGACAGTTAGCAGTAGGGACATGGCCCCACTGACCACATTTAATCAGCCCTCTGTAAACAATTCAACATTTTCATTGTTCTCTAAAAACTAATAAAGAGAAACAAGCACTTTTCATTCATCTTGAAGTAATTTTCTGTCAGGTTGGAGCCCCTTGTGGCCTCCAGCTTGTGCAATGCTAGCTGTGTGATACAACAACTATTGCAATTTATTTTACAAACTCTGGTCATTCACATGTCAGTTAGTGTTCACCAAGCCGGCATCTGAAATTGTGCAGTTAACGAGTTTTACAACATTTCTATCAAGAGAAACTGTTTAGCATAACTGACTCTTAAGGAGTTATTATACCTCTAAAAATCCATTTTAAGGGGCATTATTTAAATAAAATAGAAAAACGGTTCACTGCCTTTTAAAGGGGCTACAAAAAAAGTCCATCAGCTCCAGTGCAGTAATCCTCAGCTTAAAGCACTCTTGAGAGTACTTCTGGGAATTGTCAGCATAATGAAATGTTTTGTGAAATGTCCAGATAGATTCCTCTACTCAACAATTTTACTGCACCATATTTATTTTCCTTCCAGTTTTTAAAGAAGTGAATTACTTTTTGAGAGGATGACTCTATGTTGTGTAGATTAACTGAGCACATTATTACCCAGGTTGTAGCAGAAGTGATGGTTCTGTTTGCAGTGTTATCCATATGCATCTGCAGCCCGGGGCAAAGAAGAGAACGACAGCTTTCCCCCCTTAGTGCGTTAGCTCCAAGAGGGTTAAATCACCATGAGGCCTACAGATTTTGTATTTTCCTTGTGCCATGTTTCTTCAGACTTTTAAACAACTTTGGTACAAAATGGCCCCTGTAAATACTTTCTTTAAACTTTAAAAAATGGACTCTGTTTTCTTACCCTAAATACAAATGCAGGAAAACCCATACACTTGCACATTGGCACATGCATAATGATGCATATCATTTGAATCTGGCCCATTTCAATAGGAGATGCTCTTGAACATTTTACTTAAAGAACAGTAGATTCCTCACATTAACTGAGATGGCCAATGACCCCAAACCAATTAATGGCTAGAGTCCATAATAGAGCACCGTATAGCGTAGCAGCAAGCTCATTTAGCATATTGTATTACCTAACGGGAGTAGAAGCCACCACTTGTAATGTAAATGCTTAATGGTTCTTTCTACAGTGAGCAAGGCCAGGAGAAAAATTACGTTCTGCTCTAACAAGAGATACTCCATATCCCTAGGAGGTGTATCTGTAACAGGGCACATTTTCATTTTGCAACAAACGGTCCCCTAATTTCGTAGACTGATGTTTGTGCACAGGACTTCCATTTTCTGAGGGAGACAGGCAGGTGTTCTTGTGCCTGTTAGCTGTATCTGCCCATAAGGAACGCTGTAACATCCAGCAGCCAAATACAATTTGACATAATTCATACCTTTATTACCGCCTACAGAATGATATTATTTCATGCTGGCACATTAATGTTTCCAGCACGATACTGTCATTCCTGGAAATTTTACCTTTTGAAGTTCAAATATTGAAGAATGAATTTTAAAATTCTCTAACTGCCTTAGATTTGGGGAAAGTGCAACTTATTCCAAGGCCAGCTTTCTGATCTTTCTTTGATATTCGATGGCACTGTAGACAATGGTCAGATAATGGGAAAGATCATATCTGAAAACTCTTACCTCTTCTTGACAAAGGAACTTGTGCCTCTTCTATTCCCACTTTTGCAAGTAATACGTCATCAACTTCTCATGTCATACTTACTTCACTGTTATTTGTTCCTCTAGTGATGCGAATTCAGGAGATGTTGCCCCAAAATGTTTAAATGATGGCAGCTTGAATCCGTTTGGTGTACTACTTAGCTCTGTCCTGATACTTCAGCATTCAAAATTAGTTAGGGCAGATGGAGTATAGAAGTTTCCTGTTTGTGCCATAACAAATTACCACAACTTCAGTGGCTTGAAATAATACAAGTTTATTGGCATACAGTTCTGCAGTTCAGAGGTCTTGCTGGGCTAAAATCACTTGTTAACAAAGCTGTTTTCCTTCTGGAGGCTCTAGGGGAGTATCCTTTCCCTTGCCTTTTCTAGCTCCTAGAGACCTCCTGCTTTCCTTGACTCGTGGCCTCTTCCTCCATCTTCAAAACTGGCAGTGATGAGTCGAATCCTTCTCACATGGCATCAGTCTGACTCTTTTCCATCGTCACCTTTCTCTTTCACTGACTGCAGCTGGAAAGTGTTCTGTACCTTTGAGGAATCATGTGATTAGATTGGGCCCACCCAGATAATCCAGGATAATCTCCCCCACCTCAAGTTCCATATCCTAAAACACATCTTCAAAATCTCTTTTGCCATGCAAGATATAATATTTATAGGTTCTGAAGAATGGGACTGGGGCATCTTTGGTTGGGGTTGATGGCCTTAATCTGCCTACCACGTGGAGTCTCCGAGAGTTCTTTCTCATACCAATATTTGGAGAGTTAACTGCAGCTCCTAGGAGTCTCCAACTTCTAAAATCATGCATGAAAATAGTTTTAAAATTTCAATTATGTACTCCAGTATATGTACATTTCCTTCTAAACCATCCTACTATTATCTATATTAATAGCATGTATACTATTATAAAGCTTCATTTCTTTTTAGTATATAAATAAATAAAAACAGATCTTCTAATGGCTTCTTTGCACCACAGCACATCATCTTGTGTGCCCCCAGGGCTGTGTGCCCCTAATTTTGGAGAAGAAGGAGAAAGGATGAAGTTTGGGTTAACTTGTGTCAATGTGGCTCTTTATTCTTTCAGAAATAGAAGCCTTCATAGTGAGAAAGGGACTGCAGAGACTTTTTAGTAGTCTCTGGCAGTTTTTGAAAGTGAGGAGTTGTGGAGTGTAACAGTATAGAATGTAACATAGCCAAAACTTTCCTGAAAGTTGAGACCTGTCAATTACAGGATTATAAGACATATGCCATTTTATAAAAGACTAGAAAGAGATTGTTCACCTAAAGCTCTAGAATAAGACTGTGTTTCATCAAACAGCTACTCATGTCAGTACAATTGAAAATCCCAAGAGGCCAGTTGGTCAATGATCATTTTAAACACTAGTGGCAAGGTCCATGTGAAACTGAGCTGAGAGAAAGGGTGATTCTGCTAAGTTCATTTTAAATCATCGTTTTCCGACTTTGAAAACATCTATATCACACCAGCCACTCTTGCTCTCCATGCCATATGGGCCTATTACAACGCAGGAAAACCAGAAATTGTGACACAAGCTGACTCTGTTAAGTCCCCTTGTGTTAAAATGTGGGATGTTTTTAGAGCAGTCACCCTAAAAAAAATGGGATCTTGCTAAGATATGCTGACACACCTCTGAAATCAGAAAGAGCTTCTGCTGGCAAATGAAAGTAGGTTGCCACAAAAATGTACATCAATTAGGAAACAAGTCAATGAGTGTTTGCCACCTGCCATAAGTGTCCCAGGAGCAGTTTGGGCAGTATATTTTTGTTTACTTTTTTCCAAGCACTTCATTTCTCTTTCTGAAAGGTAGGCAGGTAGTCTTCTTAAATCCTTCACTGATAATTTCCATAAGTGACATCTCAAAATGTAACTGATAACATGTCAATGATTACTTACAAAGAAGTTAAACATTAGAGTGAAATTTCCCCATTGAAACCCAATACAGGGATTAGCAACAATAGGGAATCTGTTTTATTTGCATTTAATTTGTACCTTCACACTATTATCTCCCATGTTTTAGTTTCAGGAAATGTGGTCTCAGGCTATTATAACCACATTTCATGCTGCTGTTGCACTGTTATTTGATCTCTATGGTTGGAAACGACTTACTGAAAAAATAAAGCTAGCATACTTTATTTTAATTATACCAGTGCAGTGTCTAAATAAAAAATGTACTTTATATTTAATGTGGAGCACAGATTAACAGTTTTATGGGACATAAAATCTATCTATATCATTTTCTATTTACACATCAGTTATATATCTTTCAGCAAAACAAATGCCTATGGTGTGAAAACAAGGAAGGAGAGCATCGAAGTTGCAATCACATGGGCAGTAAATAACATCTTAATTGGTCTGGAATGCCGGAGTTTGATTTTTTTTTCCGCCTGGCTTTTATTTATTGATCTCTCTAGCTTATTTATCTTTCCAGTGATTTGTACAAGTCTATCTCCTTTCCTCAGTAAGCCAATGTATGGTGGTTTTATATTGCACATCCCATCTGGGGAAATGGTCTAGTGAGAGAAGTGCAGTTGCTCCTGGAAAAGCCATTATTTAAAAGCTTTTGTAGAGGTAAGGGTAACTTCTTAGTTTTTACACTTTGTCTTCTGGAAAAAAAGAAGGAAAGAAGAAGTGCAGGTATTATGAAGTTGCTACCCAATGTATGTTTCAACAATTCTCTTCTCTCCCTGGTTTGGCAGCAGTAAGAAAACAAAAAAGGACTTAGTGTACACTGGGAGATGTCTCCTAAATGTTGCTGTGCATGATTTAGCTCCTAGTGAGGGTAGCAGACAGGAATGGATTATGTATATCTCATACATAACCTGTAAACCTTGGGTTTTCCTCTGTATGCCCTTCTGCAGTTCCAGTCCTAATAACTTCTTAAACAGCTCTTTAGGATAAACTACACTTCAAATGACACATTATGCCCCATAGTGCGGTTGAGAACTGGCAAATGTTAACCATTGTCAGGAAAGCTAGTTGGCAAAAAGTCCAACACTTTCACTAGTAAATAGCTATCCACAGTTGAAGAACTGTGGAAAATTAGTCATTTTTCCCCCTCCTAAATCAATGATCCCCTTGTTCATCAAATCAGCACTTCCAGTGTTTGTCATGATTCTGTTTGGTTGTCTTGATCTCACAGAATATTAGAAAATGCTCTGAAAGATTTCCTCTGTTGATAGCTGAGGGAAAAACAAGTTTACAGATGGCAGTGCTATACTTACACTATGCAAGTGATGCTTTGCAAAGTGATTCTGTAAACATATTCCAAAGAAGAGACTGTGCTATCCCATCATCATCCTAATATAACCTTAACTGCTTTAAAATGAGCTAATGAAAATTTGGGGCAGGTCTTTTAGAGAATGCATTTGCATTTGACATAATTAGTGGTAGGCAGATCTCACTACATCCAGAGGGAATCTCAAGACAACTGCTTGGTCGACTATTAGTGCTTAATTTCTGAATGTCAAACCCTGCACATCTTAATTTCTAGAGAATAAGCTCAATTGAACTTGCTCCCCAGTTATGCAAAAACTGCTCAGATAAAACCAAGTGGACACCAATGTAATGAATGTGGTTATTAAATTGTTTCAATTGAAAGAACCCTATTCTTACACCATCATAATGGGAACAATTTATCCCCACTGATCGGGCTGTCTCTCTCTTTCTCTCTCTTGCTCTCTCTTTTTCTGAGCTCTCTTTGATCTTGAAGCATATTGCAGTGGTGTGTCCTATTGAAAAGCGAAACTGGGGCAATTTTAATGCTTTTGTACCTTACCAGTGCTCTATTTTTTCACTGTTTAAAAATAGCTGTTAATTATAAGTGCAGTTTAAATGTCTCAAGTGACCCAGAAATGCAGGTTGGAATGAGACAGATTGTGTGTCTCATATAAAACAGATGTACTCTCACAGAGCATTCTGAATTCAGCCTTCCCTCTGTATCCTTCTCTTGGGTTATTTCAATCAGGTATTGAGCTGGTCTAGCACTGTGCTATAAAATCCCACACATTTGAAGTGGGAAAAAAAAAAGCGCGAATCTCTCTCTCTCTCTCTCTCTCTCTCTTTGCCCCATGAAGAGCCTCTTTTGTATATCAGTCCCTACTATGTGGGTGAATATGGTGCTTTTGGTGTTAGATAATGGAACAAGGGCCACTTTTCTGGCCTGGAAGACCATCTGATTTTCTAGAGCCCCATTTTGACTGTCTCTTGGATCAGGGAGGTGTGGCTTAAAAAGAACACCACAGTAGTGATTAGCATACTCCTTGAGGTCCTTCTTCAGCTTGATTCAGCAGTGCCTGAGGACAAATTAATCTGCTTGATTTCAAAGATTTTTGATTCTTCACTGGTTTCAGAAACTTGCGTTTTTAGCTTCTTGCTAACACTTTGAGGCTGAGATGGTTACACTGCTGGTGAAGTTTCAGGGACGAAGGCTTTAACAAGCAATGTGCTAACTTGGTAAAATCATACTGTTCATTTATTCTGCTACAGTCTGAACAAATCTGGTACTTACCTAATTTTATGTGCTTGCATTTAGCAGGTTTGAAGATGTTCCTCTTTAGTGAAGTTACAAGAAGTGATTTCAAAAGGTGAATTTAAGATAAGGTACATTCCAGTGGTTTGATTATCTTTTCCAAGTTTCTTAAAAACTTTGGTACACATCCCGAAGCCACATGAATCTGAACATTTGGACAGTGAGGGAATTCAAGACTCATCCCCTCCTCTACTTGGACTGAAATCCCATGGTCTTATCTTCCTTGCCGTCAGGATGGAAACATGTCTCAGAAGGAGGAGGGCAGTTTATATGTGCGTTGGCTAACTATCTGCTTCTAGCTAGAAATGACCAACAGAAAAGTTCTTCATTGCTGTAGCAATCACATTGAACAGAGTCATGGTGTGGGCTTAGGGACTGGCTCTTTAAGTTCTTTTTAGAAAAGTTGTAGATGTTTTAGTCAAGTTCTCAATGAAGTCACTGGTTTGAACATTTTTTTATAGCTAATTTTCCAAATCAGTAATTCTAATTTAATTGAGTGACTTACTCTAATATAATCATTCTAATTCTGATCGTTCTAATTTGTTCATGAAGATTTATTCCATTTAGTGTTTATTGTCTTATAAATGACAGTCTAAAACACTTGAGTTATGGTCTCATGCCGAGTTGGTGGTTTATTTTCAGGAAGAGGGAAAGCTATGGCCTCAGGTAACTTTAAGAGAATCTATGTCACAGAGTTGGTGCTGAAAGTGAATTCAGAAAAAAAGCATTATTTAAATCCATACCTTATGAACATATTACACTTAATGAGATACATTTATATTGCTGTTTGAAGAGGAATGATAGCACATTTATAGACAATACAAATCATGCTTTTTTTGGTTAGTTTCAGAGGTAGAATTTAGTGATTTATCAGTTGCATATAACACCCAGTGCTCATTACATCAACATACTATTTCTAAATAGAGTAACTCTGAAAGTGGAACTGTTGGGAAAGGCGGTCCTTTGTGTGTAGTCTTTTGACTCCCACTCATCTGCAGGGGCATGGGCTGTGGGTCTGGAACTTGACTTGCCAAGAGGAAGAGTCCTCACAGCCTGTACTGAACTTGTCACCTCGTGTGGGCAAATCTTTCCCTGTTTCAGACTTAGTACGTGTTCCTTTGTTCTGCTTAGCATGTGTGTCATATGGCCATACCTTTTCCCTGAAGGGAGGGGACAGGGTCCTTCATTCTGTGGCATGAGACGGGTGTGTGCAAGCCAATGGCCTGGTGGCTGTCAGGAGTAGCCATGGCCATGAGGGACTGATGAAGCTGAGCTTGCTCTGTCTTTTCTTCATGTGACTAAAATGTTGCTCCATCTGGTGCCACACAGCATTGGGTATTCCTTGGCAACTCAAATACTAAGATGCAGTGGGCAGTAATGGTCTGACTTCACCTCTTGGTGATAGGCAACAGATGCCACTTCTCAATTAGAATAAATTACTGTACAAGGTATACGGGTTTGGAAACTCATGTCTTTGGTCCTTTGTTTCGAATCAGGCTATCGACAGAAATGGAAAAGACTGGTGACTATCTGGGGACATTGATAGCTGTTGATTGTGGATGTTGAATGGGCACTGGGACGATGAAATCCAGATCTGAATAAAAGTCCGGATTGATGGTAGATG
Source organism: Ailuropoda melanoleuca (assembly GCF_002007445.2). Taxonomy (NCBI): domain Eukaryota; kingdom Metazoa; phylum Chordata; class Mammalia; order Carnivora; family Ursidae; genus Ailuropoda; species Ailuropoda melanoleuca. Next base: position 66,052,516 of record NC_048220.1, on the reverse strand, counting down.
CAAGGATGTGTTAGGCTCTGGATAAAACCTGGTTTTGAGATATCAGCAGGCTGGAATGGGAATGTCCTAGTTCTGAAAGCCGGGTATTAGAACTATCCGTGGAAGCACGAGAAGAAGGAGGATAAGAACACGCAGTGAGCTGGAACCCAGATAGACATTTAAGACAAGGGGAGCCTCCAATTCCAGATGTCCAAATGAGGAAGTAGTCCAAAACTAGGCAATTGCCAGCAATCAGTCACCTGGGGAGCTGAGGAGGAATGGCCAAGGAGCAGGAGCACAGGTATGAGGGCTTGGAAACAAAAAGGACTATGATATATGAGGCAGCTTTCTGACTTTAGGTGCCAGAGGAAGGGGGGGGGGACCTCAGTCAGATACACAGGTGGAGCAAACATGGGAGGGAATTGGATTCTGGCTTTGCTGAAGCGAGAACAGACTTCTGGTAGACAGATGTTGAAGATTGGTGTGTGTCAGGAGTCTTCAGGAACTACTTACCAGCTTTATTCTCTGAGTCCTGAGCCCTGTCTCCCTGACAGTTCTCGTCTTCCAACTCCCTCATAAATTTTCTGGTAATAACCTGGTTCAAGCGTGATCTCAGACAGGACATCTCATATAAAGGCAGGAAAGCTCTATACCAATATATATACAAAGGCTATGGGAGATTATGGGTGTTCTTAATTTTCTTATTCTTAACTTATATATTCTGTACAGTGACCCTTTGTAAGAATTAAAAATAAAAGGTAGTCTCCTTTTAAATTTCGGTGTTTTCCCCAGTTTTATTGAGATATAATTGTCATATAACATTGTATAAGTTTAAGGTATACAACATAATGATTTAATTTATGTGTATATTGTGAAGTGGTTACCACAAGTTTAGTTAACATCCTTCACTTCGTACAGCAATAGAAATTTTTTCTTGTGATGAGAACTTTTAGCATCTTTTAAACATATAGTATAGTATTGTTAACTATGTCTCCATGCTACACATTATATCCCCAGAATTTATTTGTATTATAACTGGAAGTTTGTGCCTTTTGACCATCTACACTCAAATCCCTCATCCCTCATCCCCTACCCCAAGCAACCACCAGTCTGCTCTCGGTTTCCAAGAGTTCAGTCTTTTTTTATTTTTTGGTATTCCATATATAAGTGAGATCATACGTATTTGTCTTTGACTTAATTCACTTGAAATAATGCCCTCAAGGTCCATCCACATTGGTAAAAATGGCAAGATTTTCTTCTTTCTTTATGGCTGAATGATTTTTCATTATATATATATTATTATATGCACACATATGTACATATATACACACACACATTTTCTTTATCCATCTCTTGATACACACTTAGGTTGTTTTCATGTCTTAGCTACTGTAAGTAAAGCTGCAGTGAATGTTAGGGTGCAGATATTTCTTTGCGATAGTGATTTCATTTCCTTTGAATATGTATGCAGAAGTGGAATGGCTGGATCTTATGGTAGTTATATTTTTAATTTTTTGAGGAACCTCCATCCTCTTTTTCATAGTGGGTGCACCTGTTTACATTCCCACCAAAAGTGTGCAAGTGTTCCCTTTCCCACACATCGTCGCTAACACTATCTCTTATATTTCTATGATGGTCATTCTCAGGGGTATGAGGTAATATCTCATTGTGGTTTTGATTTGCATTTTCCTAATGATTAGTGATGTTGAGCATCTTTTCATGTATCTGTTGGCATCTGCATATCTTCTTTGGAAAAAATGTCTGTTGAGATCCTCTGCTCATTTTTAAATTGGAGTATTTGCTTTGTTTTTGCTATTCGGTTGAATGAGTTCCTTAATTATTTTAGATATAAATCCCTTATCAGATATGTGGTTTGCACATACCTTCTTCCATTCTGTAGGTTGTCAGTTCATTTTGTTGTTTCTTTTTTCTTTTTTTGTTTTTCAGAAGCTATTTAGTTTGATGTAGTCCAACTTACTTATTTTTGATTCTGTTGCTTGTGTTGTAGTTGTCCTATCCAAAAAATCATTGCCAAGAACAACGTCAAGAAGTTTTTTGCCTATGTTTCTTTTACAGATTTTATGGTTTGGGTCTTGCATTTAAGTCTTTAATCCATTTTGAGTTCTTTGTGAGTGGTATAAGATAGGAGTCTAGTTTCATTCTTTTACATGTGAATATCCAATTTTCCCAGCACCATTATTGAAGAAATTCTTTTTCTCTATTGAATATTCTTGGCTCTCTTGTCCAATATTAGTTGACCATATACACATGGATTTATTTCTGGGCTCTCGATTCTATCCCATCAATCTGTATCTGTTTTTAATGCCAGTACCATACTGTTTGATTACTATAGCTTTGTAATATAGTTTGAAATCAGGGCATGTGATACCTCTAGTTTTGTTCTTTCTCAGGATTACTTTGGCTATTTGGGCTCTTTTGTGGTTCTATACTAATTTTAGGATTTTTTTCCCCTTGTAAGTTAATTTTTTAGATGACATAGTATAAAGAGTTAGCACTTCTGAGTAAGACTGACCTGAATTCAAATACTGACTTCTCTTTTACCTCCTAGCTTTATGACGTGGGCTAGTTACTTGCACTTTAGAACTGTAGTTGACTAGTTTGTAAAGTGTGGATAATAAGACAAAAATGATTATTATTCCTCACTCTTCCATACAAAGGAGGTAATTTACCTTTGTTAGGATAAAAGGAAGAAAGTCTTTCATCCTCTCCCTTTCTCACTTTTCCCATTGGGACAAGGAATCATTTATTGAGTGGGTAGTTTGACCTCACTCTCTGTCTCTTCCATTTCTTCTTTTTCTGCTTTGGACTAAGCTTACAGAAATAGTTCTTACACTTGAGGAGGAAGCCTTTCTTTTGGGGAGATAATTAGGAAGCCTATTTGACAGTAAATCCATGTCGAGTTTTCTAGTTCTGTTTTTCAGGATTAAAGCAGGTTATTATTTTTTTAAAAGATTTTATTTATTTATTTGAAAGAGAGAGACAGCCAGCGAGAGAGGGAACACAAGCAGGGGGAGTGGGAGAGGAAGAAGCAGGCTCCCAGCAGAGGAGCCTGACATGGGGCTCGATCCCAGAATGCTGGGATCACACCCTGAGCCGAAGGCAGACGCTTAACGACTGCGCCACCCAGGCGCCCCTAAAGCAGATTATTTTAATCAACATTGGTGTGATTGTTGGGCCTTATTTCTTAATTGCATTTATACCCAGAGTGCCAGCAGCCAAGAAAAACACCAAGAATAACACCACCTATCCATCCTTCTAATGCTTCCATGGCTGTGAGGTTTGGAAGGTGTATGTGAAGTGCCTGGCACTGTGCCTAGGAAATAGGGGTAATTCAGTAACTGTAAGTTAATGACGATCATTGTCATGGTTGCTTTCTATCACAACTAACAATGGTCATGGGGGCATCACTCTTCCTCTGGGCTGGCAAGTCTTTTTTCCTCCATTTCCATCTATTATGGACTAGCATACTCCTTCCAAAGATCTATCCTTCCTGCCGTATTACTACCACAGCTGTTTCCTTCCCTTGTTACCAAGTACCATTGTTCATAACTAGATGAAGCGCAGTTTTTTCTGATCTTTCCAGGGGTCTGTTTTAGGACTGTTTAAGTATGTGGAAAAGGAAAATAAGAAACTTTACCCATGAATTCGGAAGTAGGAGAGGAAGTTTGTAATGATCCCACTTTCCACCTGCCTGGGTCCTGCTCCAGCCAGCAGAGCCGATCCCAGCTCTGTTTAGGAGGGCAGTAACTATTCAGCGAACTCAGCTAACCCCAGGCTGCCAGACCTCTTTTGCTTGAGACCTCACCTTCGGGCAATGGATTCTTCCTTGTCCTGTAGCCAGGGCTTCACCTTGATTGACAGCTCCATGAGTGGTGTCTGTTCACTCTCTCCCACTGTTCTTCTCAAGAAAGGGTCTCTGCCCTTTGCTGCCTGTTCTCCTGCCTTCTGGCATTGCCCCACCGTGCTCGTTTGAGCCTTGGCACAGCCTTTTGGCAGCGTGGTGGCCCCTTGCTCACCTCATTATCTTCCCTGCCCGACCCGTACCTCTCACTCACTATCATTTTCTGGCTGTCTTTCTTCTGTCATCTGCAGTCAGTGATGGCTCCAGTCACCTGTCCCATACTGTCATTCTTGAATTTTAAGAATCATGCCTAAATACTATGTTTTTCTCCTGACCTCAGTTCCCTTGTCTCTCCTAATCCCTCAGGGCATTCTACCACACTGGCTTCCTCAAAAAGCACCCTACCCTCTCCCCCCACTGACCCCTAACTTTGCACTTATCATCTCCTCAGCCTGGAGTAGTCTTCTTCCAAAAAGTCACAAGGCTCACTATATCATGCCCTACACATCTCTATTCAAGTTCTACCTCCCCAGAAAGGCTTTCCTTGACCATCTCCCCACTCTCTATCACTCTGTAGGCCTTTTCTCTGCTTTGTTATTATTTTTTCATTGCATCCTTAACTACTGGATCTCAAATTATATTTTCTCTTGCTTGTTTGTTTATTCTCTGTCCCCACCCCCTGCCTTTCCCAGATTGTAAGCAAGCTCCATGACAGCAGGACTTTCATCTGCTTTGTTCAGCAGGTACAGAGCCTGGAATAGTGCCTAGCACATAGTGGGTGCTGAGTGAATCACCCATCCTTTGCCAACACAATTCCATCACTCTTATGTATGTATGTAGTCTTATGTATGATACTTATTTATCTCAGTTAATATGAATATTCGAGTATTTCAGTGCCAAAATATTAATGTGCTTTTTTTAAGGGTACTTCTCCATTTCCTTAATATAAAATGCCATATATGCATTATACCAACCTTAAAATCTGAGAAGTTCTGAATTTAGTATGTATCTATGTCCCAAGGATTTCAGACAAGGAAGCTCAGAACAGTTTTGCAATTTTTCCTTTTTGTTCTCTTCTCAAGGGTGTGAAAGAGGGGAGAGAAAAGTAAAGAGGTGGAGAGAATTAGCACAGGGGTAAGATTGGGGAGTAGTTTGGGGGAATTGATAGAGAGAAAGAAAGGCTGCCTTTGTGAGTATCTTTAGGGAATGTTAAGAAGATTTTTAAGGAAGTAGGTCTGCTGAATATTATACAATGCAGTTCTCCTATGCTACTAACTCCAGACCTACAATAAAAACGACCATTATTTTTTAGTGCTTTTTATACTTAGATTTTTATTTTGGACACGTCGCTGAGCTGAGATCGAATTCAAAGCATCCAGCACATTTCTGGTTCCATGAACATTCATAAGAAATTGCATATCTGTTACTGGTTTATACTAAAATGTGAAAACTTCATTGTATTCCTATTCTGAGAGTTCTTTCCTCTTCAGAGCACAAGAATATGGATAGGTTCTCCTTACCAGAATGTTAAAGAAACTATTTAGGTAGCTATAAGATTAATCAAATAAATTAGTACCTCAGACATAGAATAGCAAGTTGGAGATATTTTGGGCTGGTACTCAAATATTCTCTATTAGGCAATTGTATTGGGTGGGTGCCATGCCAGGAAGTTTCACACATGTCAGACTCTAACTCCTAATGGAAACTGCTGGTATTTATTTCCCCATTGTGTTTAATCAAATGTTAGAATACTTTACCCGTATGATACTATCTCTTAGCATGGAGTAGAGTGATTTTTTTTTTTTTGCCATACAGTGGTTAATTTCCTATTTTAAACTATTAAAATAATTGAATTTGTCATTATTCCTTTGGACATTTGGCAATATGTAAACATAGGCTTAATCAGAGTTTCCTTGGTTTGATAAGAAATTGTCGCTTAAATTTTTCTCACTGGTTAAAACAGTTAGATTCTACTTTGTAGCACTTTGTGTCTTTCTACTACTTTATGGTGTGGTAAGCGGGAATTGCAGGGCCCTGCTCCTTCAGTGGGCGTTTCTTGCCTTGTTCCAGAGCAGAGCATACTGCCTGTGGATGAGGGTAAGAAGGGAAGGATCCGTGCTAGGAGAATTAGGTTTCCCCACTACCAATGAGAGACCACACCATGTGAGCGGAGGAGCTAAAATGAAAAAGATCCAAGTTTCTGAAGCTGGTGGTGTCTTGATAATTGTAGATAACTGTTTTAAATTAATTTTAGTCGGTGTATTAGAAAATGCAAAAATTTGATATACTGGTGGCAGGCACAGTATGGTTAATTTATATAATGTGACAAGAAAACTAGCGTTTGGAAACAAATTGGTAATTATTGAAGTAATTTTTGCATCTCTTTTCACTCTGTCTTGGGGAATTAGCTTTTGGGTATTGCCTAGGTAACAATATTTCAATTTCATTCAATATGATCACTATTATGATAGTAAAGATCAAATTTCATTAAATCTAGACACATAGTACTTTTCATTTTAAAAACCCAAACTCATTTCTTTTTCTTGAAGGAATATTCATTATCATTCAGAGCTAAAAATCAATACTAATAACAAATTTTTTTCCATGAGCTTGATAGATACTAAAAAACATCATAGCAAGTACCTGCTCTCTGCCAGGTACTGGGCAAGGGGGCGTTAAATATATATGTATTTAATTCTCACAATAGTCCTGAGAGATGGAAATCGTTACACTTATTTTGCAGACGTGGAAATTGAGGCTTAGAGAGGTTATGGAACATGCTCAAGACCAACTGGATAGTCAGCAGCAGATTCAGGATTGAACGTGCGTGTATCTGTCAAAGGCCTTTGGAACCTTCCTCGATTCCATACTGCCTTCTCATTGCATGTAAACAAATGAGGCATGAATGTGTTGAGTGTGATCCCAGCGGGGGAAAAAGGCCTAAATCCAGAGAATGACAGGAAATGATAACCTATAAAATGTTCCAACAACATGTAAAACATGGGTGAGGTTAGAAAAGCTTCTCAAGAGTTAGAATGATTAACAGATACCTTGCAAATGTTGCATGTACGATCGCGAAGATTTAATTATTTCAGAGTTTACGTATTTCTCAGTACTTTAGGCTTCTTTTAAGACCAAGGTATTTAGTGAAAGTGATCCAGATTGGAACTTTGAGACTTGGTCACTGAGAATGTTTGTCGTATGTAAAAGCTGGCAGTGTTTGAGGATGAAGATGAAAGCAATGACTCTTCAAGCAGAAGTGAGCGGGGCATGCTGTTCCCCTTCACTGCTGCCTCCGGTATCATAATGGAGGCAGGGATGTGGTTTGAAAACAAAGCATCACTTTGTTCCACTGCTTTGACTCGATGAGAATAACAATATTCATTTTGTTCTGAATTTTAAAGAACCTTAAAAGAAGGCATGAGATATTGATACATATCAAAGGAAGACATGAGTTTCAAAAATGCGAAAGACACCTTGCTAGAGAGAACTTCTCATTCTTTTTAGATCGTTTGCCTTCTGACTTACTAGAGCATAGCGGCATGGACATTAGATTTGCTTCTAGTATTGGTCACTGAGAAAAACAGGGCATCTCACTTATTACAGTAAGACTTTTATAAGATAAAATATAATTTAAAATTTGTACATAAATTAATAATTTCCCCTGTAACCAAGGAATTCATTTTGAAACCTCTAAGGGCAAATAACGTACCTTCTGACAAAAGTAAAATGTTACCTGAACCATCTGTAATCAGCCTGTTAGGACCTTGCTGTGAACACTTGGGTCATTTTCATGGCTTTTGGTCAGTTTGGTAATAGTTCAGTAAAATTTAGGCACTCAGTGTTTTCAAACAATTCATGGGTTCTTCCTGCACGAGGTGGTTTTATAATAGACATCAGATTTTTGCATAGCTGTCTGTTTTTTTCCTGCTATCTTGTGTTAAGTCTTGATGCATACTCACCTTCCTTTTCTCTTGTGGAATTGAGCTGCCTTTTATAAGGTGGAGATACCTTATAAATATCTCTGTTCTTGCCCTGTCACTCTTAATGCCAATCATTTGTTTCCTTCATGATGGGTCATCACGTGGCTTTTTCTAAAGGGACATGCCTTCCCACTCTCCATCTGAGAAGCAAAATAAAATATGTGAGAGCCATGTGATTAAGGAGGGGCAAAAGAAAGAACTGACATTTGCTGAGTACCTCTAATGTCCTGCTCAATGGCTGGGCCTTCCATATGTAATCTTACATGATCTAGGTAGACACTACAAACATTACATCCACTGTATTTATATTATGATGGTATTGATTCAGTTCCAGGCTCTTTCAAGCTACCTTCTGAAGAAAATTTTTGTGATTCGGTTTGTGTGTAATTAAGAGAGAGAGAATGTGTCTGTTCTAGTTGTGCATGTACATGGCAGATCGTGGTTGGTGAGTGCAATGGAAAGTGAGGGTCAGAGTGTCTCCAGAAGTGCTTTGTTTCTGGGTGTTGATACAGTGAGGGCCATGTGGATGGCATATGGAAATCCAGAGGCAGCCTAAATCAGCTCTCAGCTTGGTGGGCTATGCCTGGTGACTGATGACACATTGAACAGACAAGAAACAAAATTGGTATTTTAACCACGTGGGTAACTGGACATTATCTTAATATTCCTTAGTGCCTTTCCCAATGTTGATTACAGTTTCCCTTTCAGTCCATTTGTTGGAGCAAACCAAGTTAACCCAACTTTGGGGTCCCAGTCTGACTTGTCATGATGTAGGGGTATCGGGAGGCAGAATAGTGTTGTAGACTGGTTCAGGGTGCTGACTCAGGAAGGAAGCTGCCTGGGTAGGAATCCTGGTCCTACCACACACACTGCCTTTGTGACCTTGGGCAAGTCATTTAACCAGAAACATTCAGTTCTTTTCAGCTGTAAAATGAGTATAATAATAGCATCTACGGTTGTATGCACATGTTATATGTCAATTATACTTCAACAAAAAAATATTTTATAAAAGCAAAAAAAAGTAGCACCTACAATGCATGTAAAATATAAAGCACTGTGACTGCTGTGTTGTTAGTGCTCAATTGGCATTGATGTAATAATAATAATAATAATAATAGTAATAAAAGCAACAACAAATTATTATTACTAGAAGAGCCTCAATGAGAATAAATCAACTCCATGATTTCAAGGAGGCAAGTTCTATTAAGATTGTGTCCTTTTAACTTTCCATATAATGATAATTTATGCATTTAATAATCTTAATTGTCAGAAACTTTTCCATATTTTTAACCTAAATCCTGAATGCTATAGATAGGCTCTTATTCGTCTTGAACTACCTGTGGAGATTGTTTTCCTTAGAGCCTTCATTTTCTATAAAATTTTCTTCATCCTTCCCAGAAGGCCCAAATTTCATTAGATTTTTGGAGGACACAGAATGTAAGTTTAACCCTTGCAATAGCCTCATTGTAGTCTATTTGGCACCTCAAATAAATTCTTTAGAAGAAATTTATGCTCTTTCCCTTCCTTTTTCATGGTCATTTTATAATGGAATGAGCCATATGGATTTAAGTACATCACAGAATCGTTCTTTGGCAAGGGCAGTTTGCCTGAAAGACAAAGTTAAATCTATTTAATGGAATATTTTGGAAAAGAGACAAAGAAAAGTCCTGTTGGGCCAAGATTTTGTTTTGGGCACATTTGGGGGACAAAGTTATTTTGTAGGAAACTGTTTTTATTTTTCTTATTCTTTCCTTAATGTGGTTGCATAATTCATGTTCATGTTAAGTGTTATTAAAATAAAGGTAACTATTTTAAATTTGATATGCACATAAATTTTTTCTTTCAGTGGATGCATATATGGTTGAAAAATTTCGCTGGGGGGCAATTCATATCAGTAGAGACAGATCTTATAAGATGTCTTCTTATTTCAGTCACAAATCAGAAGGGCTTCGTGCTCTACTGCAAGGAAGACGTGCACATGCATTATAAATTCTCTCATATTCTAGAAATTACAACCAGGAACTCCAGGTAGCTTTGAAAGCTCTTTCAGATGATCAAATACTATCGACCAGAGCTTTTCAAGCTTTAATGTGTGGAGGAATTAGCCAGCGGATCTCGTTGGAATGCAGATTCTGATTGAGTAGGTCTGAGATGGAGCCTGAGTGTCTGCGTTTCCAATAGGTCTCAGGTGATGCTAATGCTGTTGGTTCTGGACCCACTTCGAGTCACCAGACAGTGGACTTCCTATCCTCTTTGTGACTTTTAGCCATTGCAGATACAGAGTTTTCTGTATCCGAAAAGTGGGGAGTAACTGAGGTCAGTCAAAAGGGATGAGGAAATAAGTGATCACATAGGTAAATGTGAGACTCAGAATAAACACATGGGTCACTATAATTCATGATATCTTTGGACAGCAAGTGGGTTCGAGTCAGCTCTTCTGCATTGTGGTTCCTTTCTTTCGTGGTTGGTTATTCACTATTATTATTAATATTTTTTTTGCCTTTGTCATTTCCGTGTCCTTGTTGTTTCTTTGGCAAAGAATGGGAAGACAGTGAAAAAGCTGGTGATCCAAGGAAGTTCTGAGCTCAGAGAAAGAGAAAAATATGGTCTTCCCAGGAAAATGATAGATACCAGTCTTGAAATTTAGTGGGATCATTACAATGTTACAAGAAAACATTACCTTCTATTATTATTATATGCAACAGAGTGCCTAAAATAATGGCAGGTATATAAGAGGTATCTACTATGGAATTTGACTGCTGAATTCCAGATTGACATAAGACAGGCATTATGCCTGTCAGGAAAAAAGTAGGTTGGTATGGCATCTCACTTCTCACTCAGCAGGGTTGGGGAACTGTTGTGGTTTTAAAAGTTAGTTAAATATTGGCCTACACTGTCCTTCATATTCAAGAAAGAAACCAAGCTGAAAATTATTAGATATCAGAATTAGTTACCAAAGGCAGTAACTTTGGAAAAAGTGAAAAAAACTGCTCTGTAACTCTCTATAAAAACAAAACAACAGAACAGGACAAAACAAAACTTCTGCTTGGTTCAACTTTGTTTAAAGTTTGGAAAAAAGGTATAGCCCCTTTAAAAGTCTTTTGGGAATAGTAGTAACTTTTATAGCTTCAAAGGGTTCTGGAATGAATGATTAAAAAAAATATTGCCCAGAGCTCCTCTTGCTCTTTGAAAAAGAGGTTGCTCTGGGTTTTCACGGTGTACTGGGCTGCTCACAGGGGATTGGTGGAAGATTGCCTCACAGTGTTCTTTGGCCAACTGAAAGGGGGCTGCTGGTAGTCAAGCTATGTGAAAGAAATAAAGAAGTGTGTCTGTGCCAAGGAGGCACAGAGGGACATCTGTCTAGGAAGCTAAGACAAGACTCAGGGACTCTCAAGTCCTGCCTTCCCCTCATGTGAGAATATGCGTTAAAAACTGCTGTGGCAACTCCTCAGTCCAAGATGGCTGACCGAGTTGTCACTAGCCATGAATCTCTAGACAAGTGGTGTTTTCCGTTGTTATTGTTATTTTTGTTTGTTTTAATGTGAAGAAAAACCCAAGTGTTTTTTAGTAAAGAAGCATAATAGTAGGTTAAGAACTTTTTGTATTGTCATTTCAGCCTGTTAGAGCAAAAATGCCATAGACTGCCTGGTTTAAATAACAAACATTTATTTCTCACAGTTCTGGAGGCTGGGGAGTCTAAGACTGGCAGATTTGGTGCCTGGTGAGGGCTGGTTTCTTGGTTGCTAGAAAGCCATTTTCTTGCTGTGTTCTCACATGGCAGAAGGGGCAAGGAGCTCTCCGGGACACTTTTCCTGCTCAAGACTAAGGTCCTATGGAAGAGAGAGTCTGAGTGTTTTTAGTTAAAGATGGAGGGAGATGCTTTCTTCACCAAAGGCTTCATGCCTTGGGGGAGTGGAAGTTCCCCAAGGCAAAATTGAGGTGCTACCATCAGAAGGGGAGAGAGGTCAAGCTGGTAGAGAAACAGACGTACAAAGTTGGGAATAATAGGCAGGAGCTGAGAGGATGATTCTTCCCATCCCAGGATAGATTTGAGTCCGTGATTTATTTGTTGGGCTTGTGCCTACTTAATGCCTCTGTAACTGTGTTGCCCCGAGTGCAGCTTTAACAGGTGTTACTTTTCTCAGTGGGTTCAGTTGCTGAGAGATGCTAATTATTTATTTATTTTCTTGATTTTGTTTTGTATCCAGATGTGTGGCACTTGTAGGGAAAACTAAGGAAAGCTGTCAATACTCTGTTTAATGCTTCAATAAATTATATCCTAGTCGATCATTTCAAAACCATTTATTTCTCCTTTCCTCAATCTTTGTGTACACGTACACATGTACACACGTACACACACACACAAATACACACACACACACAGTTCTGGGAAGCAGTTCCAGACACAGTGGAAATGATGGAAGGCAGAGACAGTTGTGAGTGTTTCTCAGGGCCACAGACATAGTAATCATCAAAGTAAAGGAGGGAAAAATGTGAATTTTTGTGATTCTTGACTCTTTAGGCTTAATCTATTCATTCATAGGAATTAATGGCATGGATTAGCTAATAGGATTTAGCATGATTGGCCCTGTTGGCAGCCTTCTAAATGTTTGACTCTGTTGATGATAAAGAAAATGGTTTTTACCGAAATTCATGCAATTTATTACTCCATCCTACGCCACAGGATACATGCAATGTGTAATTGCAGAATCCTTCTCAAAAAGCAGCAAATCCCCTTCCTTTAATTTTGTGTAAAGGAAATTCTAAACAAAGTTTAGTTTTTTAGCTTAAAACAGAATCGTGGGACAACTGTCTTTTGCAAACCTGTGGCAATCACGTAAGTGGCATATAAATGGCATAATTCTAAGGGTATTTGGGGGATATGTAGCCTCAAAAATTTGAGTTTCCATCATCTGCTAGTGGCCGTCTCCATTAGTAACAAGGGCTAACATTTATTGAGCAGTTGCTATCTGCCAGGCACTATGCTAAATGCTTTTTTATGACTAAGTTTAATTTCCACAAAAATCTCGAGGTCTGTACTCTTATTATGTCAGTGTTATAGATGATGAAACCGAGGCTCAAAGAAATAAAGTAATATATAGGGGTAAAGCTTGGATTTAGACTAAAGGAGCAGTCAGACCTTTGCTTAAGTTCATAACCACCACACCACACTGTGTTTCCTTTCCTTTTGCTCTAGGATAAAATTTAAGAAATACATTAGCTCATTTTTTCCCTATTTCTTTTTATCCCATGGCTCTTCTCCCACTCAAGCTGCATTCTTGAAGCATCTGCTGCTTGAGACGGGGTCATTATAGTAGAACCCCTCATGCTGGACATGGTAGTCAGAATCCACCCACTCTTGTAACGTTTGCTGATAGGGGAAGGACTGTATATAAGAGAGAAGGTAATCAGGCTGAGGCTAAATGGATTTTTGTGAGTCTTGAGAAGAGAATACTTGGATGGAGTCCCAGTACAGAGTTGAGAGCATTAGAAGAATACCAAGATTGGGGGTGCCTGGGTGGCACAGCGGTTAAGTGTCTGTCTTCTGCTCAGGGCGTGATCCCGGCATTATGGGATCGAGCCCCACATCAGGCTCCTCCGCTATGAGCCTGCTTCTTCCTCTCGCACTCCCCCCTTGTGTTCCCTCTCTTGCTGGCTGTCTCTATCTCTGTCAAATAAATAAATAAAATCTTTTAAAAAAAAAAAAAGAAGAATACCAAGATTGGTTTGGAAAGCCAAGAAGAAGCCTGTGTCCCCTTTCAGGAAGGATTCAGAAAGGGAACAAGACTCTGTTTTGTTTTGATTTTCATTGATAGGGAGAGAACAGTGCATCTTTTGAATGGCTTTTTTGAATTTGAGACTCCTGAAGAGACCCTGAGCATCCTAGCCTAGCTTGTAGGTCCACAGAATGTTTTTCTAGATTACAGAAAGCTGCTAGATGTGCCCAAAGAACAAGGGCACCTGAAGATCCATGTAGTCAAGATGAGGGGGGGAAGACATTGTGGCTCTATGAGAGCAAGGTTCAGGCAGGAAGATGGTAGCTCACTACATGCTGGTGTTGAGAAAAGCTGATGACTGGAGACAAGAAATTCACTTACTCTACTACCCCACCCCATTCTGGCATTACATAAACCTTTTGAATTCAGACACAAGCTCCAGACAGGTGCTTTATTTTTATTTTTATTTTTAGATTTATTTATTTTTAGATTTATTTATTTTTAGATTTATTTATTTATTTATTTGTTTGACAGAGAGAGAGAGAGAGAGAGAGCACAAGCAGAGGGAGTGGGAGAGGGAGAAGCAAGCTCCCTGCTAAGCAGGGAGCCCATTGTGGACCGATTGATCCCAGGACTCTGGGATCATGACCTGAGTTGAAGGCAGATGCTCAACTGACTGAGCCACCCAGGCGCCCTCTAGACAGGTACTTTAAAAGGAATTCTGTATTGACTGACATTAAATTATGCTACTTGGTGAAATAAGGGTTTAAATAGAAATTAAGTTCTATAAAGGGTGGAATATTTCTCTTATGTAACTGTGTTTTGTCTGAGATTTATTTCCTCTACATTCTGAAGAGAACAACAAGCCCTTTGCTTAGAAGTTTCACAGAATCCATTAAAATAGAAAGAAAATACCCAATAACTAAATTTAGGCCAATTCAAATCAATGGGCAAACCAATTCTCCAAATAGGCAGACCTCACTTTGCACGGTTCAGATATGAATGCATTTCACTTATCACAGTATAGTTAGATAACACTAGTCCCTCGACCAAATAGTTGCAACTTCAGTTACCACAGTGTATTAACCTCTAGTAATTTTGTCTAATGTACAAACTTCACTGCTACCCATTCAGTCTCAAATCATGATGTAAAAAGCAGATGCACATCGTGATCAGTAACAATCACATCACCTTATTCAGTGCCCGTTGGTGATTGGTCAGTGTGCATCGATTATTCAGTTTAGGCACAGACAGCAAAGTGCATAGTGGTGTTGTGTCTTTGTCTCCTAAGTGATGAACCCACGTGACATTTTACAAGCATACATCATTGAAATGGGATTGGCCAACAAAGATGAAAGTGCAGCAAAGAAACAAAAAATAATGACGCTGGAAGTGAAATTGGAAAGTAGTTATGAAGAGAAAGATGAAGGTGTCCCAGAGGAAGTGTTATTGGCAAAAACCCCCAATGCCAAAACTGAAAAACTCACCTTAAAATACTCTTGAAGATATTACATGATGTTTAAATCACAAGGAATAAAATGTTAAAAGCTGACCCAATCTTAGGAAAGAGCATGAAATTCAGTAAGACTGAAAAGATATATGTTACATATCCTATTATACCATAAGAAGAGGGAAAACACTGTTTAATCTACTCTTGATAAGGTTTTACAAAAATAAAAACTTTATTTTTCAATGAGGTGTTTTAAATTAGAATGTATAAAACAAACAGTAATTTTTTCTATTGTTTTCATTTCTCTATATATTTATAATTGACAGTAAGAGATGATTTGCTCTTTTGACAAAAAATTTTAGAGCTCATAGAGCAATCATGATTTTCCCCATTGGTTTTTAAATGACCTGTATGGTTTCCGTTTGCATGGCCACTTCTATGGCTCGCCATTGTTGTGCAATGTGAACACTGTTTGTATACAGAAAGGAGCAAATGCTTCTTTACCTGCATATGTAAAATCAACCTCAAAATGTCATCATCTCAAAAAACTGCACACCTAAAAATTCTCTTGCTACTTCCAAGGTCAAGAGTTGCCCTGAAATTGCTATTCTTATCCTGTAGACAGAGAAAGAGAAAAATGTGTTGTAAACTGGGATCTGAGGCCTTGGGAGTTCTAGGAGCAGAGTTAGTAAATGCCTTGTCTCCAACAAGCATTCAGTGTTCACATATCCCTCTCTGTTGTTTAACAGTCATGTGTGGTACAATGGTTGCTGTTGCTAATTTTTGGTATTGTTCGCACATCATCTCATAAGTGGGCTGATGGTCATTGTGTGGGATGTTCACAAATCCAGTCACTGCACTCCAGTCATTACTACTCATTCTCCCTGTCATGTTTTATGTGGGAATATGCCTTGTGGGACATGAAACAATCAGACACTTATATTAACGGAGAAGATAACAGATGTGCTCTTCTTTTATTGTCTCTGGGGTTCTTTTAGATCATCTGAAATGACTACATGAAGTTTAAAAATATTTTATTAAAAATGCTTAATGCAAGAAAAATTGTGTTTTCCACACATAATGTTTATCAAGACAACCTTCAGGTGATCTTAGACAAAAGAAAGTTTAAAGCTTTTAAATAAAGGACTTTATAGGTACAAAATTATTTTTGCCGAAAAACCCTTTAAATATACTTTTATGTGTAACTATCAGTGTCTATAAGGAAAGGAAGAACAGAAAAAAGGGAAATTGGGGAAATGGATATTTGTTAGGTAGCTTATAAATCCTAGTCTTTTGTAAGACTAGTAAGTTTATTCTATCATTTCATGAAAGGCATATAAAATTGGTGTGTGTGTGTGTGTGTGTGTGTGTGTGTGTGTGTGTGTGTGTGTATGTTTTCTTGGAACATTTCAAAGTATGCCAGATTATTTACCATTTCCCATTTTTTCTTCTTCATTCTACCCCATGGCACATATGTGAAGTATTATAGTTCTTGAGTCTGGAAAATTCTCTTTTAAATTTCTGGGCCCCTTTCACTCAAGAAATTCCAGGCACATTCCCAATATTCTAGTCATTAACCTGTACAATTCTCTATTAAAATAGTGCCAGCTTTTCATTTTAAATGGGAAAAATTGGGACCATTTATATTTTTACCCTTGCAAATGATGTCGGAGATTTGTAAGAGTGTTGCTAACTATAATGCCTTTAAGGAAATGATTTACTTTTTTTCAGCTTTCGAAAAAAGCACACCACACCAGTGTTGACTGGCAAAGGTCAAAGTGGCAGTCCAAATGCTGGCACTAATTAAATCCATTTGCACATGTGTAAGGAATGAGACTGTGACCTGAGATATTCTGTAACTTCTGAAACAAGATATTACTGAATCTTAGGATATCAAAGGAGGTAAGACTTCTTAGAGGCAACCCACAATTTTATGAGGTGATGGAACTGAGGCTGAGGAATTAACTCTAGCACATGATAAAAAATTGATAAGTTATTAGTAGATCAGACTTCTTTTTCTGGATATATTAGAATAACTGGTATTAGAGTTAACCTCCTACTGTAAATAGTTATGAAATTGAACAAACTATATAAAGATATAGTTTTTCCGGCATTTGAAAAGGGAGCTCAAGGCTATGATCCTTAAAAAAATATATATAAAAGGTAAGTTTTCTTGTTTAACCCAACTTTCTGATTGGTGGCACCCTTCACACTGTGGTTCAGGGAGATGAAGCCCAAGTGGAGAGTATGAGTCTTGCTCTAAGAAGGCAAAGATCAGAGTTCATGTCTGCTAAGGTGGCTGGAACATTCAGGCCATGGTCCCAGAGAGGAAGATGCTGGAAGGGTTGAGCCCCAGAAGTCTATAGGTAAATTCTCCTTAGGTTCTTTGCCAAGAGTTTGGCTATACATACATAGGGTAAGAATCTGTATGGCCTAGCAGAGTGAGGCTAGTGGGTCAGAAGGCTGAATGTAGTTCCCATAATTCATGCAATGCTGAAAGATACTGACGTTCTGGCCCAGCCAAAGTCATCTGACATTCAGTTGAAACCTCCAAAAGGCCATGCTTTAGGGATTAGGACCACAGCTTAGAGTAAGGGCCACATCCTCAGTTAGAGAATACACTGACAAAGGCTAAAACCAAGTCTGACTGGACTAAGAGAATCTGCCAGTAAGTTATCTAACTGCCACAATTACACTCCACATAGTTTAAAGCTAGACCAACTCCTTAGAATGTATAATTCAAAATATCCAACATATAAAAATGTTAAATATGTGAAGAAGCAATAAACTATAATCCACAATAAAAGCCCACAGAAACAAACCCTAAAATAGTCAAGATGTTGGAATTAGTGACAAAGATTTTATAAAAGCAGAACACAGAAATGTGCTCAAGGACTTAAAGAACAAGGTGCTCAAATGAATGGGCAGAAAAGGAATCTCAGCATGAAATGAAAATCTGAGAAAGAACCAAATGAAATTTTAGCACTGAAAAATAAAATATATGAAATAAAAACGTCACTAAGTGGGTGTAACAGTATATTGTACCATGTAGAAGAGTCACTAAACTTCAAGGACAATTTATAGAAATTGCTTCAGCTTAAGAATATAGAGAAGAAATGATGGGCAGGGGGAGAACGGAGCCTCAGTGATCTGTGGGAAAATAGCCAGTAGTATAAGAAACACTGAACTAAGAGAATGACTTAAGAGAATGGGGCAGAAAAGCCATTTGAAGAAATAGTCATCCCAAATTTCTCAACTAGGTGAAAAACATCCATTTATAGATCCCATTCGAGCACAACAAACAAACAAGCAAACAAACTTACACTTAGATGCGTAATAAGCTTGCTGGAAACCAGTGATATAGAGAAAATCTTGAAGAAAGAAAGAGAGAGAGATGGGGAGAGGAAGGAAAGAAGGATAGAAGGAAGGAAGGAAGGAAAGAAGGAAGAGAGAAAAGGCATTACATGATGGGGAACAATGATAAGAATGATGACTGATTTCTCATCATAAAGAATGGTGGTCAGAAGACAATGAAATACTTTACAGTTTAGAAAACACAGTAACCTGTCAGCCTTGAATTCAATATGTAGTGAAATATCCTTTAAAAATTGTACTGAAATAATAAGATATTTTTAGATGAATGGAATTTGAGAGACTTCATTTTCAACAGAGTCATACTAGAAAAAATGCAGAAAGAAGGGAAGGAAACTTCCTCAGTGTGATGAATAGTACCTTCAAAAGAAGGAAAAAAATAAAAAAATAAAAAAGAAACCCTGCAGCAACATCAACATTTAATGTGGAGAAACTGAACAGGTCTACCCTGAGATGAGGGTCAAGGGCAAGCATGTTGACTCTTACAGATGTCCACTTTCACAAGTTCCATTTAGCATTATATTGAAGGTCTTAACTACTACAATAAAACTAAAAAAGGAGCAAAGAAATAAAATGAAAATGAATTAAATAAAAGGGAATGAAAGACATAAATATTGAAAAGAAAAAAAGTCACGTTGTTTTTTGTCTGCAGATGCTATTATAACGTCCGTATCTGTGTAGATGGTCTTCAGAAACTAACAGAAAAACGACTAGAATAAGTGTGATTGCAAAGTCCTAGGACACAAGGTCAATAAATACAATTATTTGTATTTCTATATTATAGGAACAAAAAATTTGAAAATAAAATTGAAGGAAACAACATTTAACATCAAAATTTATAAAATAAATGGGCATAAACTTAGCAAAAGATATTCTAGATGTCTACACTGAAAGCATCAAAACAATGCTGACAGTAATAAAAGGAAACCTAAATAAAGGAGAATTATGTGTTGTTCATGGAAGGGAGACTCAGTATTGTTGCAATGTCACTTCTGTCCAAATTGATCTATATATAGATATGGTCAACACAATTCCGATCAAAGTTACAATAGCTCTTTTGAGAGAGCGGCTAGTTCTATAATTTGTATGGAAGTGAAAAGAGCCTAGAAGAGTCCAAACAATTTTGAAAAAGAGCAAAGTTAAAGGAATTAAACTACCCGATTTCAACACTTACTCTAAAACTACAGTAATCAAGACAATATATTACTGGCATCAGGATAGAAAACTATTTTAACAGAATAAGGTCTAGAAATAGATATGTATATATATGGTCAATTGATTTTTGACCAAGATGTCCCTGCAGTTCAGTGAGGAAATGGAAAATACTTGTAACAAATGGTGCTGGAACAAGTGGATAAATGTATGGAGAAAAAAATGAATCTGGACCCCTTTGTCATACTACATACAAATTAATTGGAGATGGTGTAAAACTTAAAGATAGAAGTATAAAATTTCTAGAAGAAAACTTAGAATATCACTGTGAACTTGGGATAGACCTCTTAGAGAGAATACAAAAAGCATGAACCCCCCCAAATTTTAAATGGTTAAAAGAGACTTCATCAAAATTAAAAACTTTTGATCATCAGATAGCACCATTAGGCATAGAAAAGGCATGCAACAGACTGAAATAAATTATTTTAAAAAATACACTGCCAAATGATGTAACCAAGCAGCTGTAAAGGACTTTTCATATCAATAGAAAAAGACAAGCAATTCTATAAATATTGGCAAAAGACTAGCTAGATCAGGCCCTTCAAAAAGAAGACAGGCAAATGGCCAATAAGCACCTGAAAATGGGCTCAGAATTATTTCTCATCAGGGAAATGGAAATTAAAACCATAAGACGGTAGCCTTTCAGAATGACCAGAATGGCTTTTCTTAAACAACAACAACAACAACAACAAACCCCTCAACACACCAAATATTGGTGAAGATATGTAGAAATTAGATCTCCCATGCATTACTGGTGAGAGTAGAAAATGGCATGAGTTGTGGAAGCTGTCTGGTACTTTCTTATGAAGTGAAATGCGCATAAATAACTCCTATAAGTGCACAATTACACTCCAGTGCTTTTAGCCAAGAGAGATGAAAACATTTGTCCACAATTCTACAAGAATGTTTACAGCAGCTTTATTTAGCATAGCCTCATAATGGAAATGATCCTTGGGGCGCCTGGGTGGCTCAGTCAGTTAAGCATCTGACTCTTGGTTTTGGCTTAGATCACGATCTCATGGGTCCTCGGATCAAGCCCCGAATAGGACTCTGCACTCAGCGGGGAACTCTGATTGAGATTCTCTCCCTCTACCCCTCCCCCAACATGTGTGCTCTCACTCTTTCTCTCTCTCTCTCTCTTTCAAATAAATAAACCTTTTAAAAAATTAGAAATGACCCAATGTCCATCAACCAGGGAATGAATAAACAGACTGTGGCATATTCACAATGGAATATGACTTTGCAATAAGCATGATGAACCAAGGCTAGTAAACACTATGAATGGATCTCAATATGTTGAGGAAAAGAAGCAAGACTCCAATGAGTTCATACTGTATGATTCCATCTGTGTGAAAGTCAAGAAATGGTACAACTAATCTATGGTAAGATTTTGAAATCAGGACAGTGGTTGTCTTAGAGTTTGAGGAGTTGATTAGTAAGATGTGTAAGAAACTTTATGGGGAGATGGAAATTTTCTTTACCTGTACTTAAAGGTTATTGCTTATGTGAATGTTTACATTTGCTTATTGAATGACACAAGGTCTGTGGATTTCATTGTATGTAAATTTTACCAAAATAAAAATCAAAAATTTCATTGAATCAGTGATTTCAGATTTCCTATAAATAACAAGTATTAAGATAATAGATTTTAAGATTATTAATTTCTTGGTTACTCACAACTGCTTTTATCTTATTGTGAAGTTTCTCTATCACATTTACTATTTGTGGTTTTGTTTGAGCAGTGAATGAGGTCCTTCCTTGGAGAATATTTTCACCCAAGTTGGGACTCTGGTATCAAATTATAAATTGGAAATTGAGATAAAAAATAATCTACATTTAGGAGCCAAAAAATTGGTATTTATTTGAAACATTTGTAAAATATGTGAGAAAAAAAAGCCGTTTTAACTAAATGAAACTTACTACCCACAAGCATTGGGTAGGAGGTAAGATAAAGTCATGAAAATTGTCATCAAAAAATGGTTACAAGCTCAGAGCAGCTATTTTAAAGTAAGCATTCCTTTCCTACCCTCCCCCTAATTTTCTGGTCTATTAAACTCAGCAATCTTATTTAAGGGTCCAGAGACTTTTTCTATGTCAGTAATAATTCTGTCCATGGTTCTATTTTATTGTATGCAGAAAGGGATCCAAAGAAGATGGGGTAGGTCTGTAAGAACCAAGTGGACTCACTCTCCTTAGGTCTAAAGAACAGAAGGGGTGGTGTGGCCAGTTGTGAAATCTGGTCCATCGCTTGGCTCAGGCTAGGGAAGAAGGCTGGGTGAGTAGTGATGCAAACAAAATCAACCACTGAATAATGTTTTCCTACTGAGTATAAGTCAGTGCTTACAAGACTCTGCATGATCTGGCTCCTTCTCTCCTTGCTTATTCGGCTTTGGCCACGTTGGCCAGGGACTCCACAACAGGCCAAGCACGCTCTTCTCTCAGCACCTTTGCACTTGCTCTGCCTTTTGCCTCGATTTCTCTTCCTCCAGATAACCGCAGAGCTCTCTCTCTCACATGGTTCAAGTTTTGCTCAAATGTCTTCTCAGAGAGGCCTTCCCAGACCCCTGTAGTTAAAATTGAACATCTCTCCTTATCTGGCAGCTCTTACTCCCCCTTCTCTCCTTCATGTTATTCCATAGCTCTATCATCTCATATTTTATATTATTTATTTATTTGTTTTAGTTTATTGTTTTTCTTCTCATTCTGGAATGCAAATTTCACAATAGTAAGCACTACTTGAATGCCCAGAACAGTGCCTGGCACAAAGCCAGTGATCAGTATTTATTGAATGATGGAGTGAATAAATACAGAGGTGAGAGAGCCTGTAGGACTCTAAGCTCTCAATCCAGACTGTCCAGGTTTGAAAGCTGGCTCTGCTAGTTCCTGGCTGTGTGAACTTGAGCAAATCACTTAACCTCTCTGTTCCTAAGTAAAATGAATGCCTACTTCATAGGTGTGTTTTGCAGATGAAATAAGTTAATACTGTAAGGCATTTATACAGTACCAGCATGTTTAAGTGCTCAAAAAATATTAATGGTTGCTGATATTCAGTTGTCTAAGGATAACTTTTCTTGTTCATGCACTCTTCAAGGTCCTGTGTGCTGTTATAAGAGAATTTAAAGCTACAACTCTAACCCTCAAAGAATTTATAATTGAATTTTTATATGGTTCCTTTTTCCCCAGAAAGCTCTTTCACACCTCAGCCCTTTTCATGTATCGAATTTCAATTTATTCTTTAAAAGCTGGCTCAAATGTGATCTCCTTGGTGAGGCCACCCCATCTTCTCGAGGTGAAGTTAGCTCTCTTTGCTCTGAATGCAAAGCATTCGTTCATTTGCTTGTTTGTTCTAAACATGTATCGAACAAGTATGTAATCTAGGGCCAGATTAGGTGCTTGGGCTATTGAGAAGACTAAGACGATGAGGGGCTATGTATTTTGTTAGCAAATGCAGACATACACAGAAATAAGGGCAAAAAAGTGTCATGACTTCACTAGCAGGTAGACTGCTAATGTGTTTACATCTCTGTCCCATCTTCTGGATTGTGAGCTCCTGTGTACAGAGTATCCACATTTCGGTTATTCTTTGTATCACAAATCCCTCTACAGTGCTTCTCTAGATGTCCTACGTACTTAAACATGTTCAGTGAAATGATTGACATGATAAAGGGAAAAAAGGAACGCACAAGAGAGACAATTAAAAGAAATAATGACGAGGCTGATGATACTAATAGCTAATACTGAGTACTTTTGGAGTCAGTTACCATTCTAAGTACTTCATATATTTTATTTTAGTTTCATTTATATAACAACAGAGATAGTGAGGTATTATGATTTGTTTTCTATGGGTAAGGAAACAGGCTCAGAGAAGCTAAGCAACTTGTCCAGGAACAGACCTATGATTACAATTTAGGACTGTTTGCTTCCAAAGACTACTTTTTAAAAAGATTCCATTTGTTTATTTTAGAGAGGTGAGGGTGGGGAGGGGCAAAGGGAGAGGGAGAGAATTTCAAGCAGACTCCCTACTGAGGATGGAACTTGACGTGGGGCTTGATCTCACAACCCATGGGATCATGACCTAAGCTGAAATCAGGAGTCGGACCCTTAACTAACTGAGCCACTCAGGCACCCCCCTAAAGACTATTTTTGTCTACTACTCCATACACGAGTCAGATGCTGGCTGGTAACATTGTAGAAACCTTTTGTGGTCAGCTACTCGTATCTGAGTATTTGGTACTTCTTCTCTGGCTATTTTTCTTTCTTCAAACTCTACAGACACAATTATGAAGATAAAAATTGTGGACTGGTGGCTCCAGGGACTCATGTTTCAGTTAGCAAAGTTGAAGCCAGTGTGGTCAGCTCTCTGGATTCTGATATACCCACTCTCTCCTTTTTCTGCTTCTTTTTTTTCAGTGTAGTTTAAAATGTGCTGATAGAGAATTGGACTGCTGACAGTAGCAACAACCTACCCATCAAAAAAAAGGAGGCAGTGGGGAACAGTTAGGAAGAACATAAAGATATTCCTTTCCATTTTTTAAAAGCCTTTACTGGCAGAGAGAAAGAGCTAGAAAGATAGGAGATGGTCCAACAGGGCTTTGCATTTCATGACTTTAAAGGTACTTAGTATGGGGCAAAAAGTTATTTTTCTTTTTTGGATTCTCTAAATAAGGATAGACAGATCATCTTAGAAACAAAAGATGATTCTATTCCAGTATCCGATGCAATGTATGGCTTAGAAATTGTTATATACTCTGCTATGTTTCATTAAATAACTATTTAATCAGAACTTTTCAGGGGACACAAAATCATGTAATTTCAATGTTCACAATTAGGTAAAATTCCCAGTTTTTCCTGTCAAATGAAGTAGTTTGAACGCCAACCTGAGACTGTTTTAGCAGATTTACGGTAAGAGAGCTTTGACTGCAAGATTCGAGTGTACTTTATTAGGATGGCAATCTGCCTGAGGAGTCCATATACACAGAACAAAATAAACAACTGCAAGGAATTTTTTTGAAACAAAAATCAACTACTAAATTAGTGAGGAACGGGAATGGTAACATATAACATTTTAAGCAACTTGAAGAATGGGATTACTTTGAGGCAAATGTATGATAACTTACTTCTTCAGCCCTGACATGGACATAAGAGATCAATGAATTTAAGCCGTATTCTAAAAGTCAGCTTAAAATTATGTTCATATTGTGATTTTCTCTAAGAAAATCCAAATAGGTCAATTTTAGCTGAATTATTGTAAAAGGACTAATGTGATCACATTAAATGAAATGGCAGACACTCTGAGGATAAAATTAGATAATGTCTGATATAGTGACTTACAGAACATCAGGATTACTAGTAAGTTAGAACTGATATTATTGTGTTGATCGTCTACCTTTTTTTATAGCAAGTCTTAAGAAATTAATTTCCTTCAATGTTCCAAATTCCACATTAAACAATTCATGTGGGGTCTATGTTCGGAGACAGTTGCACTTACGGTTGCAGACACAATAGTAATTTTGTTCTTAAATACTAGAATGTAAAAGTTGAATTACATAAGCTTATATTAAATCCAGTTTGTAACACAGTTTGTGTAGTTAAACTCTGATTTTGACTCTGATTTTGAGATTCCTATGACCCTTTCTCCCAGAACTCAATTGATAATATTACCATTTCCATTTAGCTTATCATTCTTGGAGCAGAACTATTTTAATCATTAATTATTATGCTAGAATGCAAGCAGCATGATAATAGGAAAGGAAACACAGTATGGCTCTAGTGTCAGAACAGAATAGGCCTTCAGTAATCGCTGCTGAATGAGTGAATGGTAACTTGATAGTGCATCTTAATACCCGGTAATCATAATCATTATACTAATCAGCATTTATGGAGTACTTACCATATTTTAGATACAACATTTTTTGCTTTTTATACATTATTTAATCCTCATAAAAAGTGACGATTAGAGAGTTTTAAGTACCTTATCCAAGTTGAGGCGGCCAGCGAGTGATAAACTCAAGCCCAGCTTACTCTTTCTCTGGGTCTAGTGGAAGCCGCTCTTTTCCTCTTGTTCAGCAGTATTTTTCCCACCCCTTTTTGTTCATCCTCACACAAGGAGTGAGCTCTGCAGACTGGACATTGTTAGTGGAGAAGGCGAGTGAGTGGTTCTGGGCCCTGCTCTCCGGTCCCACGTGTGGGGTGTGGTCTCCTCTTCAGCTCCAGGGCTGTGAGGTGGATTTTAATGGGCACTGAGTCATTCTTGAAAGCAGCGCTCACTAGTGCCTCCTGATATACATTCCCTCTTCCTCCTTCCTCTCCGGCAGATTTATTTGTGTCCTGAGCACAGGACACTTATAAGCAATTTGATGTTTTCTGAGCCCTCATCAGTATGTTCATAAGATTGAAGGGAGGTGCTGTGTTGGAACTGCTTGGCAAATTCCATTTCGAGTTGGAAGTCTCTTTGACTTTGTGTTTTTAATTGTACTGACAACACTGTACTGGAGTGACTTAGAAAATGTTTATAACTTGCCCCAGTTGATGGCCTTATTTACTAAATAGTATTTAAAAATCAGATTAAAATTCACAACCTCTTCTATTCTGTCTCTGCCCTTTGCACCAAACCAAGCCAATCAAACTTCATAAAAAAGACCAGGTTTGGATTTTGAATCTAGAATGCTTTGAACCAAGGGAAATTACTTATTTGCTCACTTCCAGGGTGTCTGTTTCTGGGTACCGGATATCCAGTGCCACACGTGTTCTCACACATGTTACTCACTGGGTTGCCAGAGCACTAGATACCAAATGTCGAGGAGACTGCTTAGGGTTACAGGACCCAGGGCACCGTCACAGCTTCTCATCTTTGTGTCTCAGGGCCTGAGAAAAACCTTCTTCTCAAGACAGTGTCCTCTAGCTCTTAAAGTATCACATTAGTGATACCTAAGTGTTCAGAACAAACACCAAAATGTGCTATGAAACTGTTCACTTCAATACACTATCAAATAACGACTAGTGAAGTTTTCAATCTGTTTAATACCATCATTAATGATATAACACATAATAATGCTCCATTCCCCATTAGGGGACAAATCAGTACGACTCTCCTCCGCTCAACTTTTTTCACTTTAAAATGGAAAACATTTCATTC
Organism: Ailuropoda melanoleuca; assembly: GCF_002007445.2. Lineage (NCBI taxonomy): Eukaryota > Metazoa > Chordata > Mammalia > Carnivora > Ursidae > Ailuropoda > Ailuropoda melanoleuca. The sequence goes on along the minus strand of NC_048220.1, from coordinate 66,025,806 downwards.
TAGGTAGAGCTCTTGTTTCACAGGTTTTTTCCTCCAGCTCGGATGCAGCTGTCAAACTTACTTCTGCATTGACCCGGAAAGAATGAAAAGCTAGTGGATAATAAACTTACTGCATAGATTCCGAAGCATGGCTCAGCTCCGCAAGTATTGCTGACTTAGCACTCCCTCCTGTCACCTCATCGCCTTTTCTCTTGCTGCAAAAAAAGAAGTCCAGATTCTCCTACCTCAAACAGCCTTTTTGAAAACGATATGAAAACTAGAGCCTGTTGCCAGAGGGAGCAAGACCCGCCAGTCCTGTTACCACCATCGCGGCTGGCCAGGCCTGCTGGACAGTGACGGACATGATTGACAGAGCCAGGCCTAGCTTGGTGTGAAGGCCAAGGGCTCCCGGCCGATGAAACACCTTTGGAAATGTGCCCAGTGGAAACACAGAGCGGCATGGGTTTCATGCCAAAGATTTTCGGGAATGGGTCCAAAAACATCTTCTGCGAGAGGAAATGAAAGAGGAAATAAGTTGTTATTCCAAAGGGGTGAGAGGGCTGGGGTGAGAGTTGAAAGAAGGGTTGAAAAGAAAGAAAGAGAAGTGAGCTGTGAAGGTGAGGATATGCCGAAGAGGGGAAGTGAGCCGTTGGAGCTGGAAATTTTAATAAGCTCACAAAGATAAGGAGGAAGTAGGGACTGTTTGGAAGGTAAACACACCATAATGGAAAGGGCGGCCTTGCCAAGAAAAACAACGGCGAGATAATTAAAGGAAAAGGCTAACATAAATGCGAGGAAAAGGAGAAAACGCTGAACAGGTCTTCACTGTAAGAACATTCCAACTCAGCATTTCGTAATTGACAACATAAACAGGAAAAGGAAAGAAATGCATTCTGCCGCGACGCACACAGATACCCTACCCGGTGCTCTCGTGTTATCTCTCCGTTTTTTGTTGACTCAGGTAGAGTGGGTTACACTGGGCGGGGTGAGAATTGCAAACTCACTTGTTTATCTCTCTGGATCCAGTATGTGTCGGGTATTTGTCAGAAGGCCGCGATCCCAGCTTCCTAAATTCTATGATTTTGCAGTGTTAATATCTGTGATTTAGGGGGCTCAAACGCCTCCTATACGCAAGATTTTCCAGAGCTCTTTTCATGCTAGTTAGTGGAGTACCCGAAAAACGATTTTAAAAGATTGATCAAGCGTTTTAAGCGGTGGACGGATCCGCACCCAGCATCACATGGCTTGGCACTCTACCCCCTTCTATGCTGCACGTGGTTAGTGTCCCCCTCCAATTTGTGTTCTCTTTTAGCTCTTGAGCGTTCCACAACTTTCTGTCTAGAAATGAATAAAATTGTTCAGAAGACTGCGTATACAAAGAGGGAGTTACAGAGACCATAGACAAAAATAATATCTACATCTTAGAGATCCAAATTAGACTTCTCACTTGGTCAAATGAAAGCAATGTTGGGGGTCTCCTGCCTCAATTATTACCAAAAATACATTTATATATAACTTCATTTATTTTATTTTTTTTAAGATTTTATTTATTTATTTGAGAGAGAGAGACAGAGAGAGCATGAGTGGGAGGGGCAGAGGGAGAGGGAGAAACAGACGCCCCACATCAAGCATGGAGCCCAATTCAGGACTCGATTCCAGGACCCTGGGATCATGACCTGAGCTAAAGGCAGATGCTTAACCGACTGAGCCACCCAGGCGCCCCTATAACTTCATTTATTGAAAAGACTCAGTTATTACCAAAAATAATATTTCCATATAACTTCATTTGTTGAAATGAGCATAAAAAATGACCAGCAAATATATATTTTTCTTTGTCACAAAATTCGCCAAATCTAATTTCACTTTAATGCTTCTCTTGAACAAAATTTTCCCAAAGGTTGTTTTATGTATGTATGTATGCATGGTGGACATGCAATGTTATATCAGTTTCAGGTGTACAACATAGAAATTTGACAAGTTTATATATATTATGCTACGCTCACCCCAAGTGTACCTACCATAAACTGTTGCTATTTGCAGATGACATGATAATATACGTAGAAAATCCTAAAAACTCCATCAAAAAACTGTTAGAAGCAATAAATGAATTCAGTACCGTTGCAGGATACAAAATTAATACCCAGGAATGGCAGTGTGCCTATCACTAATAATGAAGTAACAGAAGGCGAAATTAAGGAAACAATTCCATTGATAGTTGCACCAAAAAATAAAATACCGAGGAGCAAACTTAACCAAAGGTGTTTTATATGTACCTAGATTTATCATACCTGGTCACGCCACTCCAAAAATGCGTATCAATATGTAAAACCTTAGGAATGATATGTGACTAAACATACTAACCCTTGCTTTATTTTCTCTCTTGGGGGCAAGTTTTTGTTACGTTTAATTTCATTTGGTGTTTTAAAAATGTTTCACAAAGTTTTCTTTCTTTCTTTTTTATAGTATATAACATTGTTTACATAGCAATTCATAAGGTCTTAAAATCTTGACATATTTCTCTTCTCTTGCCAGGAGCAATTGGTGAGAAAATAAAATAGGAACCTTAACTTTGGCTCTTTTATCACCATAGAAGCCTGATAGCTTAGCAATATTATCTGTATATTAATTAAAATATAAAATTTAAATTTAAAGAGCCCAGAAAGAGGACATCTGAACTGGCAATCTTTTTTAAAGGCAGGAGATCCATTTGGTAATCAGACAAGCAGGTGCTCTGGAGGCCTGGAGCTACTATCCTGACCTTGCTTTGCCCCAGACTACCTGTGAGACAGATGAGAAAGGAAAAGAAGGGCTGCCTTCTAGTGAGGCTGAGATGCACATAAGGAAAAAGAGGGGAACGAGTTACACAAGGACCTAAAAACTGAAGCAGAGTTGAGGCAGACCCACCAGGAGAAGGGAATACTGAAGAAAACCTAGAATCCAGTTAAAGCAAACAGAAGAAAAGCCAGTTGTATTTCTGTGTGTCAATGTCCAGAAAGGATAGCCTCGCTTTTCGGGCAGACTCTCAATGGGATTGTTGCTGGATTTTCGAATTGAGAATGTGGCTCTCAAGCACCGGGCCAGACTAGTAGTACTAGAATTGGATTCATCTGGTTACTGGTGCCCTCAGGAAAAGGATGTTTATAATTTTTATTTGTACTTTTTTAAGAAGAACATTTGTTTTAGGGTTTTTCTTACTGCATTTGAGGGCAGCATGTATATATTTGATTTCTGTTTTTGATATATAGAACTTGAACTGTCATCTCAAAGAATTAAAAATGCCTTTTCAACACATATCAAAAATATAAGCCAGCCCTCAATTCTTTATGGTACTGGAACGGAGTGGGTCTGGAACAACTGAAATAGGGAATACCTGGGAATTTCAGAAGTAAGAAGAGCCTGCAAAATGGAATCTCCTGAATTGATATCACAACTCTTCCTAGAAGAATGGGGAGGAGAGGCTAACACAAAGTGACACAACAGTCATACACTGCAACCCATAAAGCACCAATGGAAAACTGAAGTTTGAGTCCAATATCCTTGACTACTCGCTTCCTCCTATCTTTATTTTAGAAAAGGTTGCAGGGTGCCTGGATGGCTCAGTCAGTTAAGGGTCTGCCTTCAGCTCAGGTCATAATCTGGGGGTCCTGAGGTTGAGCCCCAAGTCGGGCTCAGCAGGGAGTCTGTTTCCTCCCTCTGCCCTGCCCCTCCCCCACTGTTTGTGTGCTTTCTGTCTCTCACGTAAATGGATAAAATCTTAAAAAAAAAAAAAAAAAGGAAATGTTGCTTTTAAGCTCACTCAGGGCAGGTGACTCAGTTACCGTTGTGCTTCATCCCCGATTTCAACACCTAGCTTATTTTCTTTGCACGCAGTAGGGACTCAATTTGTTTGATATATCAAATTGAGAATAAGACCTAGGTGTTCCTTATGAGTCAAATCTCCTCGGTAAATTTTCATGGTAAGTCTTCAGCTAGAGAGAATTATGTGAGTAATGTTTAAAATGAAATTTCACTAAAAGTCCCTAGGATGCTTAACGAGGGTACATTGTGTCCACATTTTATCTTTCTTCCAAGTGGGATCAGGAACAAACAGAGACAGGCATTTATCCAGGCACACGAACCACACCTTCTGACAACTCAGAAAATGCCATTTCCTTACTGCTCAAGAGGAAAGTGAACTGCAAAAAACAGATCTCCAGGCTTTTGTGTTCTGGTCCTATCTTTAAGGCACCCAGAGACCCTCCTAGAAGAAGTACATTTTTCATGAGTTCTCTTAGGACCCACTGATAAAAATTATATGCTTTTTTTTCCTTTCAGGGAGCAGGTTTTTATTGGTGTCCCGATCTTATTGTTCACCAGAATGTCACAAGAAAAAAACTGTTCATAATACCATCTCTTCCTTTTGCCTCAGAGTGTGACTAGCTGCCAGGATGCATGAGGGGAAGTTTGTGGGGATGGCAATTATCTAATAACAGCATTTTAAATACATCCTTATTTTATGGGTTGTGTTGGAAACTACTTTCTTATACTGCAGGTTTTATGAATACTTAAAAATAAACTTGAATTTCCCTGCTTCTTGGGCAAATAAAAAGTGGAGTCTTAATTTAGTCTGATTACCTGTATATTAAAGGTAAGCTTTGAACTGATTATTTTAATTTCATTTGATGACAACATAAAACTGTGCTCCCTACCACATAGGAATCTCCTCTTCGGTTCATGTTTAGAGGAGGATGGACCGTTGTGCACCACAGAGACGGAGAGGCTGCTCTGAGGGGGGGTAAACTATGGGTAGGTTCTCTCAGAGGATCCATTTTCAGGGTCTAGAAATAAAAAAAGATTGGTAACTTCACCGATGCCTTCTTCTCTTGAAAGCAGAGGGCTTGATAACTTGCCTTCTAAGGATCGGCAAGAAGAGAAGAGTTGTATGAGTTTCCTGTTGTTGCTGTAGTAAATGACCACAGACTTGGTGACTTAAAACAATACAAATTTATTTTCTTACGGTGCTGGAGGTCAGAAGTCCAAAATTAGTTTTACTGGGTTAAAGTCAAGATGTCAGCAGGGCCATGCTCTCTGGGGGAATCTGTGTCTTGCCTTTTCCTGCTCTTGGAGTTGCATTCCTGGGCTCATGGCCCTTCCTCCATCTTCACAGGCACTGACTAGCATCTTTTGTCTCGACTCAGCTTCCCTCTGCTTCTGTAACGTGGCCTTCCTGTCTTCTGTGACCAGATCTCTACTGCCTTCTTCTTATAAGAACACTTGTGATTATGTTTGGGGACCACCTGGTGAATCTAGACTGGTATCCCTATCTCGGGATCCTTAATTTAATGGCATCTCCAAAGTCCCTTTTTGCCATATAAGGTAACATTCCCAAATTCCAGGGATTAGGATCTGAATATTTGGTGAACCCCTATTAAGTCTACCGCAACAATTGTTGAGATTTTTCTAAAAATAGTAGGCCCTGAGTCATGTATAGTGAGGGGGATCCCGACTATTTTTTTGCTTTTGCAAAAATTTATGATAAAGAAACAATTGTTTCAATAGGAGAATAGGGAATTCCTGAATCACAAAAACATGGTTGTTTCTCCTGTAGGGGTTTAGGAAATAAAGGTGTTTTTATAGTTATAAGTGAATTGCCATGAAAAGTAAGATCGAGCTTTGAGGCATGCCGACATCTGTTTTACATATGAGGAGTCTGAGGCATGGTGACATTATGTAACTTGCCTATAATCACACAAGGCATAAGTGGTGAAATTTGGATTTAAACTCAGAGCCCATGTTTTACGTGCTAGACCAGAGTGAAGGGTAGAGGGTGAGCGGAGGGCCAAAGTGACAAATGATGCTAAGGAGAGATGGGTATAGGTAGAGGTGGGAAACAGTGTTGGCTTCTCAAGTCAGAGTCGTAATCTAGAATTAGAGGGCAACTAAACTTTCTAGATTTCATGAGGTGGTACCTTGCAATCCGGCATGCTGGGCACCTAGGATCCAACTTAGGTTAGTTTTTTGTCATTATTATTGCAAATAGCGGTCGGCCTAAAGAAGAGCCATGGAACACAAGGCTCATGTCTGCTAAAAGACAAAAGTCAGGTGAGGTCCTGGCACCCCATCCATTCTCACCTGCCCCAGATCTCCTTCCCTCAGTTCCTTTCTTCTTGCATCATCATCCTCTCGTTCTGCTCTGGGCCTGTCTGGTCAGCCTGCCAACTTGTCTAAATCTTCCTCTTTCGTTTTATTTTCTTTTGACACAACCTTCCATCATGCTGTTACTAGATTTTCCTCCTTCAAGTTACCACCACATTTCTTGAAGGAGTAATTCAGTCTTGCCAAATTGACTTCATGCCCAGTCCTTTCTCCTCCCCCTACAGTCAGGGTTCCCCTCGCACAGCTCCTCCAGAACTGCTCTCACAGGTCACCAGCGTCTTCCTGGTGGCCAAGTCTACTGGCCTGTTATCAGTTCTTCTCAGTGACCTCTTTGCAGTATGTGGGACTGCTGATTACTCTCTACTTTACTTTTTGGATTCCCCATTTTTGTGTTCTTTTCCTGAGTCTTTTCTTCATTCCTTTTCCATTGCTTTGATGATCTAGCCCTTACCAGTTCTCTGGTCCTTACCTCTTATTTCTGCATACCTTCTCCTTCACCTCTCATCTACTCCCGTTGTCTCAGACAGCAGGACCGTGGGGAAGACCTCCCAATCCAAACCTGCAGACTGAACTCTCCCTTCTAACAGCTTCCCTGATATCTGCTTCTGGATGTGACCTGCAGAACTGCAAACTTATCATCTCAAAACTGAACTTGGTGTCTCATTTTCTAAATTTGTTTTGTATCTTCTGTTATTTGTCTTGTTTTATTTGGACTCCATCCACCTAATATAGCAAACCAAGAACCATGGAGTCACCTCCTCTCTCTTTATTTTTACATCTAATGGTCATTAAATTCTGTGTCTTAGGCATCCTTTTTACCGCCTCCTTGACCTCAGCCTTTATTCTCGACTACTCGGTTATAATAGTCTTGTCTCTCTCTCGCCAGTCCTCTTCAGTGTCTGTGCTGCTCTAAAGTGATCTGTAATCAGTCACTGTCGAGAATGTCTTTTGTCCTTCACAAAGTCCTTCTAAGTCTTCCAGGCCCAGCTAGAATGTTGAATCCTTCTCTGCGGAGGACGAAGTGGCTGTCTTTCATTACGCCTGTGCTGCACTCAGGTCCTGCTCCTGGTCTGAACCCCAGTTCAGGGTTGTAGGTCTTCAAGGGCCTTGTCCTGTATCCTCAGAGCCTGACACAGGACCTGGCTCCCAGAAAGTGCTCATGAATGTCTGGTGGACGAATCGTGGAAGCCTTGACCGGAAGATGGAGGGATGAACCAATGAAGCTACAGGAAGACGATTTTCAAAATGGGTGAGAGACACTCCTATGTAATATTTTCTGTCTTGTCCACAGTTTGGACTTTCGGGATCATTGATCCAGACCATTCTTTTCAGTACAGCGAGGAGAGACACTTCGGGAGAATAATGTAAAATAATTAAATTAGGAGCCCCTAATTAATAATTTCATCTCCTGGCATGGGGTTAACCTTTCACCTACTGGTTCCCAAACAAAATTTTTGGAAAGCCTCATTCATGCTTTGTAAATTGGGGAAAACATTTTTACTTGGCCTCTCAGTATGTCACAGGTGGTTTGGGCTGCATTTATATCTTCTGTAGGATAGGCAATTATAGGTAGGGAACTTCTGAGGCATTTTTGAGTACTGACTGAGGTCCTTTATTAGAAACCCCACGTATGTTATGAGAAAAAGGAGGCAGCTGTCAAGAAGAAAGGAAACTAACATTTACTGAGCCCCAAATACTTGGCAAGCACTCTGCTAAGTGCTTTCACAAACATCTCACATCTCGAAAAAACTTTGCCTGGAAGGCAAGACGAGACTGCGATGTGCACCAAGGGCCTCTGCCTTCGAGTCAATATTTTGTAAATATTTAGTCACATGTATATGAAGACTAGGCTGGGCACTGCCTGTGGGAAGAGCTGAGAAGGAAGATGTTGCACAAGCCCAGCCTCCTTATTGTTCGTGGCAATTCAGCTCCGCTGCGAAAAAGCAAAGCAAACCCTGCATCACTGGCCCCTCCCCTCCTTTGAAGGCACTTTATGCCCAATTAGTACAACTCATGGCCATCTCTTGTGATCTCACCCCAGCTTATACCCCAAATGAGACTGTTTTCGTTAGAACATAGATGAAGCGAGGGCCACAGGGACGGCAAATAGCAGCAAAGCTGAGCGTGTAAGCCGTCCAGGGCTGGTATGGAATCCCCACAGTTAGAGGTTCAGACTCCCTGTGGCTTGTTGCTGTGCTGTCCCTACAGCAGGATTTTCATATCCATGGTCTGGATGGCTTCCTACCATATCCACGCTCCATCCAACGGGAAGGAGAAGAGGGGTGGGGGAAGGAGAAGCCACTTCTCTTCTTTTTTATGGGCATGGTTCGGAAGTACCGCTTAACCCCCATTGGCCTAAACCTAGTCATCTGACTACTTTAGGAAGCTGCAGGCTTCCCAGCTTGGCCGCATGAAAGGAAGGGAGAATGGATGTTAGACATCAACTATTCCCTGCCGTAGGGTCGTCAAACAACGTACTTCACCTATATGTGCTCGTCTTCATGGAAGGACTTCTGTATCTATGGTCCCCCTTCTCGCCGTATTTTCTGATTACTGCAAACGTCAGGGAGATCAGTGTCCTTTTAAGATTGCAGCCTTTGGCCACTGCCCTGAGAGTCCGCTGCTTTGGCAGGCTCAGCTCTAGGTGGTGTGTATCCAGCTCAAAGATGAGGTCAGAAAGCCGTAGTGAGATGGGTTGGTTTAGTTTTTTCTGGGGTTTCCCTCCTTCTCCCTTACAAGACAGATCGTAGCCACTTAAGAGAAGCTCTCAGACTCTGAACATAGATAGCTCCTACCTTCACACACTGCTATGGCATTTATATGCAAGGACCAGTTCCTGGACTGTTCTTACAGGAGAACTTTCTGGAAGCTAATAGAAATCAGGATCCTGTTTCGGTTGCCACTGGTTAGTTTTAAATCTTTAAAAGTTATTTTTTGTGCATTCAGTCTCAATTCTCTTTCCCCCCTTTCTCCATGTCAATGTCTACAAAAAAGTTCTCTGTCGGGAGGCTCTCAAGTCGTTGTATGGTGAAGCAATTGAAGAACCTACTGTGTAGCCACAGCAAGTGTCTGTTCCTGGGGCCCCGTCACCCTGCCCGGCAGCTCTAAGTCGGCGGCAGAGAAATTAAGAGCAGATCCCACAGAAGCCAGTATGGCCAAGCATTTTCAGAGGAAAAGGCAACGGCGTTAGCTCATTTTTTCCCTCTTTTTGTCCCAACCTTTGCTTCTTTCTTCCCCCTCTTCCTCTTTCCCTGGAGGGCTTTCTCCAGCTTGCCTTTTCTGAACCATCTGAAACAGCTGTCTTCTGTGCTGGCTCTGTTCTAAGTGCTTTACCTCTCGTAACCATTCGGTCCTCACCTGTAAGAGAAGACCTATGAATACTCCCATTCTCTAGGATGGGGTACTGAGGCACAGCGACGAGAAGAAACTCGTCCAAGATTGCACAATTGGCCACGGCTACTTGAGCCAACGTCACTCGCCCGTGGCTGTACAGGCAGTGGAACTGGGATTCAAGCCCAGGTCTTTGATTGCAGACCTCCAGCTCTTCATATCCACCATGCTTTGTGTGAAATAGGGTCCTTACAATTAGATGGCCACCAAATGGGGTGGCCCCACACCCCTGTCTGTGACCTCTGTCTCTCGTAGAAGGCCCCCCCGGAGCCCCCCACCCAGGTGGGAAACACTGATTTCATCTCAGTGGAGCATGAACGCAGCTGTTGCACATATGCTGTGACAGAAGGCTCTAGACGAGCATTACCTATATTTCATATCCTTGTTCCAGGCTCCACTCTCCCATTCACCTGCCAGCATAAGGAGACTGGTTTTCTTCTGCACGAGGATAATCTGAAATGCTACTTTTGCATCAGAAAACTAAGAGGTTCATATATCCTGCCTGGATGGGAATGTTTTTCAGCCTCAGAGCCTATAAAAATATTGTGGCATGAACGGCTCAGCTGAAACAACAGAATGCTGGGAAAATGAGTCTGCAAAATGTACTTGAAATATTAGTCATCAACATGGTATAAAACACCATTTCTCCCACAGAGGGAGGCCCGTGCCTGGGAGCTAAGTGCACTTTTGCCTGCGGGACCAGGTGGGGAGTGTAGGTTTACGCTTTGCAAACTCTTAATGACTCAAACCCATCTACTAATATGAAGATTAAAGACTAGGGAGTACATCTCATTCCTCTGAGCTTCCTGGTATCTCTTCAAAGGTGATAGAAAACAGAAGTGTCCTTGTACTATAAAGACATGGGAATATATATATAATAAAAATTGTATATAAATATTATATTAAATTTGTACATACATATTTTATATTATATAGAAATATATAATAAAATTTGTATTTATATCATAAATTATATTATACATAAACATATAATACAGGGGCACCTGGATGGCTCAGTCGGTTAGGCATCNCTATAAAGACATGGGAATATATATATAATAAAAATTGTATATAAATATTATATTAAATTTGTACATACATATTTTATATTATATAGAAATATATAGTAAAATTTGTATTTATATCATAAATTATATTATACATAAACATATAATACAGGGGCACCTGGATGGCTCAGTCGGTTAGGCATCTGCCTTTGGCTTAGGTCATGATCCTTGGGTCCTGGGGTCAAGTCCTGCGTGCTCCCCCTGTTTGCACTCTCTGTCAAATAAATAAATAAAATCTTAAAAAAGTAAGCATATAATATAATGCATAAATTATATTGCATATATAATTATATATTTTAATACATTTTTATACATCTTATAAATATAAGTACATATAATGTATTCTATATATACACATATCAGCCAGTGGTGCAAAGGCTTGTTTTTAAATTAACCTAAACAATAGGTTCTGCAATGAATTTTTGTTTCAACAAGAACTTAAGACTAAAAATGTAAGTAAAAGGATAAATACAAAAAGGTATTAGAACTTGCTGAGGTCATTAGTTTGGGTGTCTTGTGTAGACATGGATTGGGGGGGCATGCGGCTTCCATTACAAACGATGATTAAAAAAAATTTTTCCCCCTTAAAATCCCCTTGAGGGTTTCTGCAGAATTTCAGCCCAAATTGCCAAAGATTAGTATTATTAGGGACACTTCTCATCCTAATCTGCTTAGGCGATAATTTTCCATTCCACGTCTGCATTTTGGGCGGGCGAGGTCAGGGTTTTCTACAGCATTCAGATACCGGGTGAACTCTCCTCCTGTGCCTTTCGGGGCGGTGACTGTGTGCGAGCCCGGCCAGACAGGGTGCAGGCCCCAAGAAGAAGCCGAAGAAGCCGGGGCGCCTCTCCCCCAGCCAGCGCCTGGCCACCCCCGCCCCCCAGCAGCCGGTCAGGCGGAGGGCCGGTCCGCTGAGGCCGCAGCAGCGCCTGACAACTGGGGATTCAGCGAGCTTGAGTGAGCGACCGCGCTGGCTCTTTAAATGCGTTCTAAACACGGGGGATGGGTGCTCTGCTTTAATTAGCGGCCTCATTGATCCTTGAACTTCCCCACGTGCTCTGCTGCGGTGGGTACACCCCTCATTTAAGTAAAGGGCTTCTTTGAAAGAGTCACTTGTCAGCACAGCACATTTTCTGGATGCCAGCAGGTTGGCCATTCGTCAAGGTGCCAGTATTTGTTGACTGCTGGTCATAGATTTCTGTGTTTGTTTTATGAAGCTTTTCATTCTCAGACGTGGAAGAACTTGGGCAACCCTTACGTGAAGGCAGCTCCGCGTGCGACCTGAACTTAGAGCAGCCGTCCAGCCCCTGGTGCCCACAGACTGCTTGCTCCCTCCCTGGGTTGGTGGTTACTGAAATTCCTGGAGAATTGGTTTGCTTGGCTGAGCTAGAAGCCATCCCGCCTGGCTCTCAGAAATGTCCTGGCAACATGAGGGTGGCATTATTTCAGGAGTCCTGGGGGGCCGAGGCTTGCTAGAATTACTGGGGGTGGGGGAGGATATTTCCACAGAGGCCCCAGAGGCGCTGGGGCCAAAATTATAACCAACACTAGGAGGCTTTTCGAGATTCCGATCTAGACCTTATGGCTAGAGTTTGGTATGGGGGCATCCTAATGCAAGCCTGGTTTTGTGGAATGAGCACTGAATTGGGAGTCCTCAGGAAGCAGGCGTCTGGTGCTTGCTTGACATCTACCTGGATGCACGGCCTTGGCTGTGTCGTTCCCTGGGTTAGCTGTAAAATGCAGCAGATGGAGTAGCCAGTATGGAGAAGTGGTATCGGGGGCCACAGGAGAGGCTGATTTGCCCACAGCCAGCAGCACACTGGCAGAAGCCCCATTAGCCGTGCTGTCCCCACACTGCAGAGAGCACGGGGAGGGACTTGCATGAGCGTGGCAAGCAGGAGACACCTCATGAAGTGTGACAAATGAAAAATTTTAAAACGACATTTACTTTTACAAGTCAGACATTTAAGTGGGTCCTTTTTATGGAGCATTTTCAATTTTTATATCACCTAAGAGACTTTTGCATTTCTTACAATTCTTCTGCACATTAAAAATGAATTATAGTCTCATCCATTTTTAGAAAAGAATTTTGAGGAATTTGTAGAACAAAGTCCGCATGTGCCCTGAGACAGTCCAATAATCTGAATGAGTTTCCCCTCATAATTGATAGACTCGTACTAGTGACTGAGGAAAAGAATTAAACGTCAAAATTTTAGTATGAACCTAGTAGGTTGGTATCATCTGTAAATATTTTTACTGTCTCTCCCACTGTTTAATGTGTTTCTTAATGTTTCTTTGGGGAGAGTCATGTGGACAGAAATCAGCCAACAGTGGGGCCAAGGTTCTGAGCCTGGAGTGCCCAGGCACCTGTGTCATGTGTCTGTCCTCAGCCCGGAGCCACCGGGGTATGCCAGGCTCAGAGCTAACTGGTTTGCAGGGATGAACTCCTTTAATTCTCACGACAGTGCTATGAGGAAGCACTGTTTTGTCTTCCACATTTTCGAAGGATGCTCTGAAAGGTTGAGGAATGTGCCAAGGTGCTGGGTGATGCACGCAGGCATTCTGGCCCCGAGCCCTGGCTGGGTACCGCGGTGCCGTCTTGCTGCCTGGTGGCACCCAGGCTGGCTATGGCCTTCCCCTCTGGTTTTTATTACAGGGCATTATGACTGATATCTCAGCAGGCTCTGAAATGACCGTATTTCAGTGTAAGTTTCTTGAACAGAGGATCCAGGCTTGGTTTTACATCGAACAGGTACTAATTTTATACCTGCTGGATGATCGGATTGAACTGAATGGTGTGGCCTCTCTGCTTTCTGCGCTCCAGAAAAGAATTTGAGGTCAACTTTCTCCCAGAGTGTATAGCACTAATGCAGGCTGTGCCATGCTCCCGTGGCCATTTGGAGAGGATCAGATTCCAGAATTTGGTCAGCGTGCAGCTAACCCGACACTAGCGATGGGCGGGGTAAGGAGAATGGTCTTTATTCTGGCTTTCTGTGGATTGGGGTATTGCTGCCTGTGGCTCCTGCAACCAGGGCTTCACCCAGTGCTGGAAATTTCCCCTGGCACAGGGGATATCTTGCATGGGCATGAGCAGATTAGAGAGAAGCACAGAGATGGGAACCAGGCCTCCGAGGAGTCTGGGAAGCGCTGGGACAGTGGAGGATACAGGGAGTATTTACCTCAGAAAGAGTAGCTTTTACCTGCATTGGGAATGTTGTAATCCACGCAGTCTTTTATGAATGAAGAAGTTAATTTGTGGCTATTTTGGTTCAGAAAATTCATTTTCCTGGTATTCCATGGCATACGTGAAATTTAGGACACGGTGCCCTGATCACAGTTATTTTAGGAAGTTAAAAAGAGAATACTATAAATACTGTACTCTACCAGTTCTCTAGAATGGGGGCAGGAATTCGATTCTCTCATTCACAGCTATTTTCCCAGCACTTAGAACAGCACCAGACATTGTTCAGGGGCTGGGAAATACTTGTCGAATGACTGTGAATGAATGAAACGTGGAGGTTACTGAAAAACCCTGCAGGCTCCTGGCAGAGCTCCTTGCCTTCCCTAGTGAGGCCTTATTTTAGTGATTTTCAACGTCCAAACAATATGATCTTATGTAAAACTTGAATATATAAATAAAAATGTTTTTAGTTAATAAGTCCCAGGATGTACCCTTCCCTTATTTTACAGCTAGTTGATAACTCTGAAGGTGTCGTTTGACCAACCGACAGTCTGAAAGTCAGGACCCTGGATGACAGCTGCCTCAAACCCAATTTCTTTCTGTCTTCTATTTTGCTTGCCCCATACTGTAGCAAGCAAATACCGGTTCACACTAAAATAGTTGCCTTGCAACCCCAGGACACTCCTCAGTGGAACTAATTCAGAAGCTTGCGAGGACTGGTAGAAAATGTTTCAAAGTTGAATCATTAACCATACAGTATCTCTGTGCTCATGAACCTCACGATCAGCTTGTCAGATCAGAGGGGCTGCAAAGTTTATGCAAATGCTGAGGGTTTCTGTGGGGCAGAGTGGTGGGCATTCATTTGTCACTGACCACTAGTCGGTTTGCCACGAAGGGAAGGTGCCACGTGGGTTTGCCTGATCTTTGCTGTGGGTAGTATCCTGGGATAGCTACTCAAACCCAAATGCTCTCCCGTGCTTGCGGAACCTTGGAACTCCAAAGAACATTGAGGGTAGGAGGGAAGAAGGTAGGTAGGTAGCAAAAAAGCCTCTTTAGTGAATGGGACTTGGTCTGAATTAGGTTTGCACTCATTTGCCCATTCGTTCATTCTGTTGTCTACTGTAAATAAAGGGCTACTCTCATTAGAGAGGTTAACATCTAGCTGCTGTAGATATAAAACTTTCTTTTAGGGAAATTGGGGAATGCAAAAGTAGGATGACGTAGCTCAAATCACTCGGAGGGAGTATAAGCCAATACTGGTATGAAGTGGAGATGGTTAGTGACGGTTTTTCTAGTTGCCAGTTCTTTGAATTGCTTTAAAATATTAAAGTAGTCAGGAATATGCTTAGTGTACATCGCCTAGCACCCCGCCCCTCACACACACATTATACAGTTTCACTGTTTTTCAGAACGGATTTAGTTTTTTAAACTCAGAGAAGTCAAGAACAACATCAAGGAAGAGCATTCCTTGACTGAGGTCTTCTGGGTTGGCCGTAACCGCGTGCCAGCTAGTCATGAATAACTCAACTTACCGTGGCTCAAACTGGAAACATAAATTAGGTCAGCTGAAAAATGTACAGACGTTACGAGTGCTTTGAGTTATGGGGCACACTTTATTTTACCCAATAACTGCAGGTCTATTTGAATTTGAATCAGCTGCCAAGTAAATATTTGCGGTGGAATAGCTGTTGCCCAAGGAAGCTCATAACCCCTGAGTGGTAACGTTGCCCTTGTTCCTACACCCCAAGTCTGGAGAACATGCGAGCACTTGGGAAATAAGAAAGAGGAAATGTATTTCAAAACAGAATCAATTGTTTGTTTATAGACCAAGACTATGAACTACAACCCATTTCGTTTGAAGATGCTGTGATTTTGACCCAGGAAGGAAAACACTATAATTTCTTTCGGCTCTGCCCACCTGCATTTCCTTCCCAGGCTACGGCGGTTATCATCGTGGCTCAGAGAATCACGACTTCCAGGAGACAGAAGAGAATTAACAATCACTTAATTATTAATCCCCTGTAATTGAAACTGAAGACTATAAAATGTAAAGCATGAGAAGCCAGCCGACTGGCTGGTGGAAAGGGAAGGAAGGAGAGCTGGGAGAACTGCTTTGGTGTTAACCCTTTAATTAAGCAACTCCTTTGACCTCACTCTTGACTGTCTGTCTGCTGCTCGGCTCTCTGGGTACTTCTGCAGGGAGGAGAAGAGACGGAGAGGTCAAACTTGGTCATGGGAGGGGGCTGTGGTTTCCTGGTCTAGCTGGAGGCCCAATTCACACGTGAGGTACAAGGTCAAGTCAGGTCAATAGGAAGCAGCCTAGGCAAGCAGCAGCTGCTCTGTTGCTTTGAGTGCTTTTCAATTTGGAAGAACCGAGAAGAGCAGCTTCTCTCTGAATCATTGCTTTCCCAGGCTTACGAATTTCAGAGCCTCTTGTACTTTCTCCATTGCTTTCCAAACACGGACTTGTTTCAGGCTTCCCTGCACACAGATTGCAGTGATGTGGGCAAACAATTTTGACAAGATATGCAGCTTTGAGGAAAGCACTTTAAGCTGACAAGGACATGCACCATTGTTGGTCTCTTTGCGGTGGTGGTGGTAGGAGCTCTGGCATTAAGCACCTGACAGGCACACAAGGGTCTGGAGGCCCCCTGGCGCAGGGGGGCCGGGACCACAGTGGGCATGCCTCTGGTGTTCTGCGCGAGGCTAGCCGTCAGATGTGTAACCATCAGACCTGTCTGGGCTCCAGGAAAAAGAAAAAAATCAAAGCTCATCTAAGGTTTTTTATTCATACCTTCCACACGTAAGTTCCCAAATCATTTACCAAATGCCGTTTGTATGCAGAGTGCCGCAGAAGGATGAAGAACGACCTGAAGGTCGCCACTCTTGCAGGGGCTACCTTCTAAACTGGAACTGGAAGTTCATGAACGCTGATGGAAAGGCCTATGGAGTAGCAGAGAAAGGACAAACGAATACTTCATAAAAGAGGGGAAAGGACAGGATGCTCTCCAGCTCTTTCCACTCGGACTTTCAAAGGGGCTGCGGCTCTGCAGCAAACTTCTCTTGTTTTCCCTTGAGAAGGTTTTCAGCTACCTATTAATTTTCCTCAGCCTCCTCTGGGTGATCTTGTTTGGGTTGGTTTCCTCTTGTGCAAGGATGTGGGTCTCATCATTAACTCGTGGTCCGCCTGCTTCTGGCCTTCACAGACTAGCTCCTCCCACCGAGGCGGGCCACGGGCAGTGCAGGAAATCCAACGTCTTTAAAGACAGCTGAAGAAAAAGGGAAATGAACGGATTTGAATTCAGCTCTTTAAAAGTAAGAGAACACAGCGGTCTAGCGTTTGCTTGTTAAATGCAGGGCTCTACGTTATAAAGGTAGCCAGTACTTGACTGAATACCTCAGACAAATGATAAATGTCAACACTGTATTTTGGCCAGTGGAAGGAAAGAGAAGGTAGAGGGAATGTTTATGTAGGAAAATGAAGAACTCAGAAAAGAGGCAGATCCAATGTGAATGTTTTCCCAAATCCTGAGGAACAAGTTCTGCATGGCAAGGCCATGTGTGGAGCTCTGGGATGCCACATGGCTGCAGAAAGAGCCCAGCTTTGTGACCTGCGAGCCTGGGTTCAGCTCCAGGGCTTCTGGGTGGTCATGAGCCAGTGACTTAGCTACTTTCTGCCTCAGGTGCTTCATTTGGTTACAAACAAGCAGTAAAAATAACGTGCAGAAAGAATTTGGCACAGAGCAGGCACCAAATAAATGTTAAAACCGGCCTAGCTAGAGACCCCATTTCCTGCCTCCCTTGCAGCTAAGTGTGTCTCCGTGATTACGTTTTGCCTGTGAGGGGAAATTATTTGTGCCATCACTGCCTGGCTTGCTGACAAATTGATTCACACTGAACTTCCCGTTTCCTGTTCCTCTGGGGTGGAAACAGATTTGAAGGTAACCCCCGCTTTGAGCCGGCAGATGAGGACAATGGTCAGGCAAGAGAGTCAGGAGGGGAGGAATCCGGGCTGATGAATGGTCAGAACAGCCCCATCAGCTGAGGTGGGTGGACTGTGATGACAGAGAGAGCAAAAGTTCCATCTCACTGTTAGAAAGGAGCTGTCATAGGGGCTTACTTTTACTTTAACGAACACAGAGGTATTTCAGACATTTTTTTGGTGGGATAGTCACCAGGTTCCAGACAGCTTCTGCAAAGAGGCATTGAGGATGTCCAGAACTGCACTTGTGAGACACAAGCTCCTGGGAGACACAGGTATTGCCTCTTCTTGAAGATTCCCAGCCTTGGCCCACAAGCTTTCATGAAAGCCACCCCCACCAGCCCTCCTCGTCAGGTGAGTCAGTGCCAGCTCACAGTGCTGGGGTACTCATGGGGGCCACTCCGTCACAAAGATGTGAGTGGGAGAATCTGGTCTAGTCATTGGGGGTGGGTAAGTGGCCCTTTTCAGGGGTGCATATCTCTGTGGGATTCATCTCTGTGGGGAGCCAGAGTTGGGTGTCCCTTGAGACTTAGATTGCTTTGAAGGGAGCATCACAACTCTTGCTGTTGAAATGATGCTGTGTAATAGTTGATGGTAGGCAGGATAGTGGCTCCCCCCAAATGATTGGGTCCTAATTCAAAGAACATGTGAGTATGTTAAGTTATAAGACAAAGGGAAGTCAGGATTGCAGATGAAATTAATGTTGCTATCGACCTGACCTTAGCGTGGAGGGATAACCCTGTGATATCCAGGTGAACCCAATGTAATCACGTGCATCCTTAAGAGTGGAAGACGATGTGGGACTAGACGACCAAGTGAGGTTGCAGCTCAGAGAGAACGTTTTTGTTCTGAGCTTTGAAGATGGAGGAAGGGGGCCATAAGCCAAGGAAGGTGAGGGGCCTCTCAGAGTTTGTTGGTGGCTGAATGTGTCCTCTCAA
Organism: Ailuropoda melanoleuca; assembly: GCF_002007445.2. Lineage (NCBI taxonomy): Eukaryota > Metazoa > Chordata > Mammalia > Carnivora > Ursidae > Ailuropoda > Ailuropoda melanoleuca. The sequence continues at coordinate 66,007,134 of NC_048220.1, read as the reverse complement.
AATCATATATTCAATTGTAATGGCTGATGTGATGTAGTTAGGAGGTGAGCCTTTGGGAGGTGATTAGGTCATGAGGGTGGAGCCCTCATAAATGGGATTAGCACTTTCATAAAGGAGACTCCACAGATTTCCCTCAGCTCTTCCGCCATGTGAGGGTTTGACAGGGAGTCTGTGACCCAAAGAGAACCCTCGCCCAACCGTGTTGGTCCTCTGATGTTGGACTTTCAGCCTCCAGAGCTGCGAGAAATAAATTTCTGTGGTTTATAATCTCTCCTGTCTGTGGTATTTTGTTAGAGCAGCCTGAGCAGACTAAGATAGAGCTGGAAGAGGCAAGGAAATAGATTCTCCCTACAGCTTCCAGAAGGAACACAGCTCTGCTGACACCTTAATTTTAGCCCAGTGAGTCTCATTTTGGACTTCTGACTCCCAGAACTATGAGATAATACATCTGTGTTGTTTTAAGCCACTACATTTGTGGTAATTTGTGGCAGTTGTCACTGAAGACAGAGTCACTGTCCTAATAATGAACAGAGGTGATTATCAATATCTGGGGACTTAGTTCTCAGACTCAGGGATAGATAATTTTCCAACGGCCAATGAGGGGAAGAGTTCAGAACAGAACCTCACGAATGGACAGGTAGTGACAGGTAGATAGGTACCTGAAGCAGTAGGCTCGAAGCTCTGTTTACTTGATGGCAAAGAAAGCTGTTTTCCTGACCCCCAGCTTCTTATTTAGGCTTTCTGTTTGGTCTTTGCTTGAAAGGGAGTCATAAGCCTTTCATAGAAAGGTGTGACCTTTATGTACACCCATTTATTAAAGTGTGGTGGGTCGAGCAGCACTAAAATATTGTAGAAAACAAAAATCCGCATGATTTAGGATTGGTGCAGCAAGGGTTAATAAACCAAAAAAAAAATTGAAATCGGTCAATTATTGCAATAATATGAAAACCAAGGGGATTTTACCATGGTAGCTTAACCTTCAAACGCAACCGTTTAAGCATATTTATGTAGTTTAAAATTATACATGGTAAAGTATGCAAAACTATAAAGTTACCAATTTGAATATCTAATTTGAATGTCCACATTATAGGGTAGAGTCTATTCCTGATTTAGGAGTGTACATTGTAACTTTAAACGCAATGCCTGGTAATCTTAAATGTGAAAATAGATGTTGGAATCAAAGGACTGCTTCCATTAACCAAGGTTGTTATTAGGTTTTTAAACCTTAGGCTTTGATAGAAGCAGAAGAAATGGAAGAGCAGTGCTTGGTTTTCTAAGTTCCAGGCCTTCTAGTAACTAGAAATTAACTAATACTGTTTAAGGAAGCACATGAGAGAAGCAAGAAGAGCTGATTCGTAATATCTTGGAAGTGAAGCTCAGAGTTTCAGTCAGAGATGTGTGTTCAAGAAAAATGCTAGTAGAAAACCAGCCCTGTCTCCCCAACATGTGCAGCAGCTTAATACAGAAAGCTATTTTTATTGTATAAAGTGAAACATAATTGTTTTGAGCATTTTCTTAGAGACTCTGTAACTAAAGAAAAATAGAGTACAATGTGCTGTGTTTAGTGACACAGACACATCTTTAGGTCTGCTTGGATTTGGAGTCTCTCCATCTCTGCACACACGTCAGGGGCACAATAGAGAGAGAAACGACGAGTGTAAATTTTGAAGAGAGAGAATTTAGGGAATTAGAAAAGACAATAGCTAATGTCAAAAGGTGCCGAGGAAACTGCCTATAACAGTTAAAAACATACTGCCTTTTAGAGAACTAGAGAAAGTGAAAGCAGTTAAGACCAGAAATCCTCCTATGTCAATTCTGTAATTGTTTTATTTAAAAGCCAATCTTCGGGGAATGAAGCATGAGAGACTATGGACTCTGAGAAACAAACTGAGGGCTTCAGAGGGGAGGGGGTGGGGGAGTGGGATAGACTGGTGATGGGTAGTAAGGAGGGCACATATTGCATGGTGCCCTGGGTGTTATACGCAACTAATGAATCACGGAACTTTACATCAGAAACCAGGGATGTACTGTATGGTGACTAACATAATAAAAAAAATTAAAATAAAAAAAAATAAAAGCCCATCTTCGAAACTTTCACAGTTCTCTCATGCTCTTTGTAATATTTATTGAGTTAAATCTCTTTGTTCATCTTGGGGAATGTGTACACTTCCAGGTCACGGAGGCAATGATTCCCTCTCTGATGATCTGAAGTCTGAAAAGCTAAACCTGCTTCCAGTGTTCATTTGATCTTTGTTACTCTAGTTAATCAGGAGTTTATGGAGGGATCCGAAGTGCCACTGCCACCATCACAGGGTTGTTTTAATTTTCTCTGGCAGATTCGACTGCACTTTTCCAGTACATCTGAGGCTGATGGTGCTATTGCATTGAACATGCTAGGTTTCGAGACAGAACTTATACAGTGGGAGACCCTCGATTACCCACTCCAACAATGCGTTTCTTCTGCATTCTATGTATAAAGAGTGAATAAAGAGAAATCTTCCCCAGAGTCAGATAAGGTAGACGGAATAATTTAAATTTTGTTTTATTTATTTTTTAAAAAGATTTTATTTACGAGATAGAGAGAGAGAGTGAGGGAGGGAGCAAGTGAGCTAGAGAAGGAGCAGGGGGAGGGGCAGAGAGAGAGGGAGAAGCAGACTCCCCACTGAGCAGGGGCCCTGAAATGGGGCTTGATCCTGGGACTCCAGGATCACCACCTGAGCCGAAGCCAGACGCTTAACTAACAGAGCCACCCAGATGCCCCTAACTTTTAAAAGAATATCTGCAAATTTGGGTCCTCAAGCTCATTTGGACCTCATTATTTTCACATCAGTAAATACAATTTTATTTTTAATTAATATTGAAATTTAGCAGTAGTTTGTTTTTCAGACCTTTTTCCCCCCAGACAACACATTTTCCAGGTGGTGCCTCTGACCATTGTAATCACTGACACCAAGCTTTCTTGAACACTATCAGAGTGTACTCTGATTTCGTTCCTTCGCTATGGAAACTACTGGTTTTGGTCTTCTGCTGTCTCCGATGTCTTCCAGGCTGACTGAGCATCTCTACCTGGATATGACCATAGTATCCAAACTGAATTTGTTCAAAATCGAACTCCACTATCTAACTCCTTATCCCCAACCCCCAAATCGGTTCCTCTTGCTGTTACTAATTTACATCACCTCTACTCATTTAGCCATTCTGGAAGCCTGGGAGTCCTCCTCACATCCTCCACACAGTTTACAAAGCCCAGTGGATTCTAACTGCTTACCTCCTGCTTCATTCCCTCTGCTCCTCCCTCAGCTTCTTTGCGGCTGTCCTAAAGGCAAGCCAGCAGCCATGCCTGCCTTCCTTTACTAGTCTGCTTACTTCCCTGGCTTCAGCCCCTTCCATTCTCTCACCCACCTGCAGGTTGGACAGATCTATCAGAAATGCAAATCAAATCCCAGTACTCCTATTTCAAATTCCTCAGTGGCTCCTCATTGCCTGTTGGACTCTGCTCAAATTCCTTTATGGAGTAAAGAAGGCTCTTTAGGATTTGATCTCCATTTATTTCTCCAGCTTAGTTTCCATTACTATTCCTGCCCCCATACATTGAGATGGTCATCCCTAGGATACTGCTAACAAGTCCCTGAAATTACCTGCCAATACACACCCCTGAGTCTTTGCAAAAGTCACTAGTTCCTCTGCTTGGAATAAATGCTCCCTTCCCATCCTCCCCCTTGGAGATCTCCCCCCTTTATGTCAACATTGGACTTAATTAATACATTGTATTCAAAGTACTTATTTTCTGTCTTCTCTACAGTTGACTATCTTTCAAAAGTTTTATCATTTTTTACTTTATCCCTCAAGTCTTTAATCCACTTGGAATTCATTTTTGTGTATTGTGTGACCTAGAGGTTCAACTTCATTATTTCTGCGTATAGAGAAGCAGTTGTCTGGATGACACTTACTGAACCGTTCCCTCTCTGATCTACAACGTTACTGCTTCACAACTCATATTTATATGTAAGTGTGTATCTGTAGATTCCATATTCCATTACTCTATTTTTCTTTCTTATGGTCTGGTTCCACACTACCTTAATTAACCTAACTTTATAATATTTTTTGATATTAGATAAGACAGGTCACTCATTCTGTTTTTTTTTTTAATTGAACATAATTAAGAATGTTTTACTAAAAAGGAAAAAAAGATTTTTATTTATTTTAGAGAGAGCGCACAAGCATGTGATTGGGGGAGGGGCCAGGGAGAGGGAGAGAGAGAATCTTAAGCAGACTCCCTGCTGAGTGCAGAGCCTGGGTCCAGGCTCCATGTCATGAACTTCAGATCATGACCTGAGCTGAAACCAAGAGTCAGACGTTCAACCAACTGAGCCACCCAGGCCCCCTGACCCATCCGGTTTTTTGTCAGAAGATAGACTTGTTATTTTTAACCCCTGATCTTCCAAGCAAGGTTTAGAATTGGCGTGTTGAGTTTCACCAAAAACCTTGGGAATTTGATTAGAATTGCCTTTAGTCCATACATGAATTTGAGGAGAATTGGCACCTTTATAGTATTCAGTCATTCTGTCCATGAACACGGCATATCTGTCAACTCTTTTGATCATCTTTTATGTTTTCCAATCAAGTTTTATAATTTTCTTCATAAGACTATTACAAACTTTAATTTATCATTAAGTCTGGGTTTTCTATATATATTATTGTATTATCTAAGAATCCTGATAGTTTTCTTGCTTCCTTTCAAATCCTTTTTATTTATTTATTTACTTATTTTCTAAGACCTTCGATACAGCATTAAGTAGAAGTTGTCATAGTGGGAAGCTTTATCTTATTCTTCATCTTCTGGCTTCTATCAAGATTTTCTCTTTGTCCTTGGTTTTGTGTAATTTGAATATAGCATGCCTAGATGGTTTGCAGTTGTTGCTGTTTTTGATATTTAAAAAAATCTTGCTGAGTGTTTTTAAGATTCTTGGATCGGTGGTTTGGTATCTGTCTGTCATTAATATGGAAAGTGGTTGGCCATTGTCAGTTCAAATATTTCTTCTTCCTTCTCTTCCTTCTTCTGATATTACAATTTTTAGTTTGTTATACCTTTTGAAGTTGTCCCACTGTGCTTGGACCTTCTGTTCTGTTTAATTCTGTTTTCTCTTTGCATCTCAGTTTGAGAAGTTTCCACTGGCCTATGTTCTCAAGTTTGCTGCTGCTTTTTCTAACTGTGTCAAGTCTACTGATCAGCTTATCAAGACCATCCATCATTTCTTTTACTGTGTTTGTAATTTATAGAATTTCCTTTTTGTTCTTCCTTAAGGTTTCCACCTCTTCACTTAACATTACCCATCTGAATTTGCGTATTGTCTACTCTTTCCATTAGAGCACTTGATGCATTAATCGTAGTTACTTCAAATTCCCTGTTCGATAATTCCATTAGCTCTGCCGTGTCCAAGTCTGGTTCTGATGACTGCTTTATATCTTCAGATTCTTGCTTTTTTTCCCCCTGCCTTTTGGCATCCTCGTAATGTTTTCATTGTTGTAAGCAGAATCTATTGTATCAGAGAACAGCAACTAATTTAGTAGGTCTTTAGCGTGTGGATTTATGCTACTCTCACTAAGAGTTGGCCTTTGTTTAATGTTTGTTGTAGTTACGGTTCTGGAGCCTTCACATCACTCCAGCATCCTTGTTTTTGTCTATTCTCTGTGCTTTGGGGCTTCCCTATGTACTGCTCCTCAGAGAGAGCTTGTGTCTCCAAGCTCTTATGGCTAAAATCCACTATTATTGTACTGTATTGTATTGTACTGATGTGGTGGTGGGGGAGGGGGAACATACTATAATTTTTTTTTTTTTTAAGTAATCTTTCCTCTCAATGTGGGCTTCAAACTCATGACCCCGAGATCAAGAGTCACATGCTATACTGACTGAACCAGCCAGGCGCCCCAGTAAGCTTTATGTAATCATCTGATGACCTCTCAGTCTTTTAGTGGGCCTGTGTTCAGGGGCTGTGGTCTTTATACTTACTCCTCTCCCTCCTCCAGTGTTGCTTTTTATTTCCCCTGCTCCCTACTCCCTTCCCCAGCTGTAGCATTTTGAGTCTATTTCTTGAAGCCCTGTCCCTGTTCACTGTTGTTTTACTTTTTTTCCCCTTGAGTGGGACAAGAAGGCTGCAGGGGGGCTGGAATGGGGAGGACTTCTTTTCCCTTATCTGGGATAAGTTTTCAAAATTGTGCTAAGGCAGAGTCCTTTGCCTTGGAGAATAGCCCTATTTAATGGAGATGTTTCTGAATATATTTCATAAGGATCCTCTTCCCCTCCCTCCCCTTGCCATAGCCACGGGGGAATCTTTCTCCAATTCTCAGATCCTCAAGCCCATTAAAATCCAGGGGGACCATTCAAAGACTGTCCCCAGCAGAAACTCCCCTCGGAGTTTCTCACTCTCACATTAGTCCACACTTCTCTTCCAGCGATTGTCAACATTACCATTTTATTGTTCCTATCAGTTTGTGGCTCCAGCAGCTTCTGCCATATCTTTCTGGATGTGCCTCCCTGTAGGGACTGGGGTGGCATTTTGTCTTGCAACCTCTGTTATCTGATAGATCCAAGAAAAGTTTTTGATTTTCAGTTGGTCCAGCTTTTTCTTCTTGTAATGATGGAAGTAATAACTTCCAAGCTCCTTACCTCTTGAAGCTGAAACAAGTGTCAACTTTGTATTCTTGATAGAAATTGAGTTGACGATAGTGTATTTTCTATGGTGCAATTAATTAAGTTTATTAATATTTTATTTGGGATTTTTGAATCTGTGTGCATGAGTGAGATTGACCTGTAATTTTCCTTTCTCTTACTGTCTTTATTTGCTTATGGTATCAGGGTTTTATAAAATCACATAAAATGAATTGTCCCTTCTGGGCTGCTTTTTCTCTTCTCTGGAATTGTTTGTGTAAGATTGGAATTATTCCCTGATAATTGTGTAGAAATTTTCTGTAAAATTTGTCTGGGCCCATTGTTTTCTTTGTGGGAAAAATTTAAACTCTACATCAATGTCCTTTATGGTTATGGGACTACTTGGTTTGTTAATACTTTTTGAGTACGTTTAGTTAAGTTACTGTTTTCTGGAAATTTGTTCATGTAGTCTAAGTTATCAAATTTATGGGCATAAAATTATTCATTACATTTTCCTATTAATGTACCTACTGTTTTCTCTTCTGGTGTCTTGCCCCAGTAGGAGGATGGTAATTGGGCTGGAGGTAATTTTCTTTAGGAAACTTCTCTGGTAATTCAATATGTGATTAGGTCACAGCTGAGTTTTAGAAAATGAGTAAAAATGAGTTTTTACATCCTGCCACTCTCTGATCAGGGTCATCTGTTACCAACTCTAAGAGCTGTATCAGCCTCCAAATGTTTTCCGTCATTCTGTGGGATATGTTGGGCCTTAGCCTAGACTATGTGTGGGCCTATAGATTGAAAATGTCTTTAATAATTGGATCTTTTTGATATCTTAACATTTGATGAAGATCTCTGCAACCAATTTGGCTAGATTCTGCATGAGGCAGTCCAATTCAGAGGCTGCATTTAGACACAGCCTGTGAATCCAAAGTAACATGAGCAAAGTTCTAGTCACGCCATAGTTTGTGGCTGCCAAAATGTGGACACGGAAGCAGTTATTTTAAAACTTGATAAGCAACACAGCATTTTGGAGGACTGTAGAATGAAATGAATACTTCTAGTTGCCCAACTGGAAAAGCATTTGCATGATTATTTACATCCTTATCATTGAATGCCCTTTATCTGATCATAGGATGTATGTTTTGGGTAAGAGTTCTCTTTAAAAACATAATTTATATTTTAAGTAAGGTACTTTCTTCAAGCAAGATTTACGTTCTAGGGATTTTTCTATGTTTAGCATTTTATTCGGGTGGGATTTAGTAATCTTTTTGTTAAAAAATGAGGATATTTTTAATTTTTATCCCCTTTAAAATAGAATTTATACACAAATACAGACTATCTATCTACCTATCTACATCTATTTAGATACCTAGATGCCTTAATATAATATTCTTGTATTACATTTTTTGAGGGGGGGTATAATTTATACACAAGTTAAATTGGGAAGTTGGAAACTTCTTCAGTGTTCATGTAATGTTTAATTTAAATTATTTCCAACCACAGCCTAAGTCTCATGCTGCTATGGACAATCTGTGTTTCTTGGTATATGTTCCAACATTTTATTTAACAAAATAGAAATAGAAGAACAAATATAAAGGCACCAAATGTGAAGTGTAGCTAGAAGGCTTTGACAGACATAACAGCAAAGCCACTTCATCTTTACAGCATTTGATTCAGTGACATTGTAACTCTGAAGATTTCATCTTCGAGCATTTAATTCTGTAATTTAAAGAACAGCTCAATACGACATAAAAAGGAGAAATGTCCAGTTCAATCCTCATGCACACAAATCGAAAAGTATGAAGTGACATCCACGCTAGCAAATTCAGTCTTGATCTGATTCTGATTATTTCAGAAGAACTTCCTCTTGACGCTCCAACCAACTTCCTCATTTCATCGAATTCAAGAATATTAAGTCTAAGTCAGCTTGGAAAAATAATTACTAACAATTAAAAAATATATGCTACATTGATAAAATGTGGCATCTTGAGATCTTCAAGACCCACATTTATAAGCAAAGCAAACCACATGAAGAGCTAAAATTGCCCTCAAATGAGTGGATAAACCAGAGACCTTAAACATTAGAGAAAAAAAAAAGAACCTGTCAGATAATAAAAAAACTTGAGCAAGGCAAATAGTTTATTTCGCACTCTCTTTATGTAGATTCCTCAGAAAACAAAAGATAAATGCTAATGGTTTATTGGATGGTGCAATCTCAGGGAAGCAAGAGTGAAAGCAAGAAAGAAAAGCAGGTTCAGTGTGGTGCATTGTGGAACTCCAGAGAAGGAGACAGATAACAGTTGTTAGGTCATATAGAATGTCTCCAGAGAGGCTAGATGGAAGAGTTGACTGGAGAGATATAGCCATTCGTCTGACAGCTCTTTCCCACCTGCTGTTATCTTATTGGTTTAAATCAAAATAGAATTAACTCCTGTGAACTTCAAGGACTGCTGGGAAAGCTGGGGTTCCTCCTTGTCCATTGGTGATGTGTATGGAGTTCTGTTGGCTTTTTCTACCGCAGGAAGACCTATATCTTTGCTAAGGTAGCTCCTGGAAGATAGCCAGAGAATCTATTTTATCCTACTCAATTATGGTGGCTGGACAGAGAAGGCAGGATTTGGGATGGTTCCTAAGTTGGCTTTGTTATTAGTACACCTGTGAAAAGAGTATGTATGTTTGGATGTGCGTTTGTGTGACAAATTTAAGGATATACACGGGTATATCCAAGAAAGCTTAAGAGTAAATGTAAAAGTTGAAGGCAGATTGTTACCATAGAAGAGCTTGTTACAGAGCCTAAAGGAAGAACCCAAATCATGTCAAAGTTAAGAGGCCTTTAGATGTTTCATTGGGAGCAAAGGCGATTTCAGCGTAAGGCCAAAGTTTCTGGGTGGCACTGTGTTGGCACAAACCTAGAAAGAGTGTAGCTGGCAGAGGGTGGTACTGAGGTCTTTGAGCGTACTTGGCCAGGAGGCTGACTTGTGGCGACAGTCTGAGAAGATGTAACCAAAGGAGAGTAGACATAGGTGCTGCGGCCGTCCCCACGTCTCTCCCCACGGTCTTAGTGACAGCTGAATGGGCATGTTCCCACCTAGTCTGTTTTCCACTCATTTCTGATGATTGGTTTCCTAACCAGGCATATATTCTTCTTCACCTTATCCGTGGAAGTTTAAATCTTCTCGGCCATAAAGAAATGGAAGAATTTCTGCAGGCCCATAGATCAAGAGAAACAAAGTCTCCATCAAAACCAATACACAGAGGTGCCAGAAGAGAGGAAAATCAGGTATAGCAAATGATCAGTGTGGTACGATTAGAAAGGCAAACTGCCAACTGACCAAATCAAGATGTTCTCATTTTTTGTCTACCTGATTTCTGTCACTAGACCTATTTGTTGCCAGGGATGTCGTTTGGAATTACCGTTGTAAATGGAAGGACCCTCTGTATTCAGCACAGTATTAATTTTAGGACGATTTTGGAAAATTTCTCATATTTTATATCTGGCTGTCTGCTTTCCACTTTAAGAGGATGTGACCAACCGGGTGGATGATGGGACTAAGTTTAGTCATTGTATGAGCAAAGTAGCCTTCTTATGTGCCATTTTTGAATGATCTCTTTAGGGTTTCTTTCTATTTTTAGCATGTGTTAGATGATTTCTAGACCATCATTATTATGTAAAACTGCTTCCTAATTGTTCATCTATAACATGTTGAGAATCTATTTTATCCTACTCAATTATAGATCTGCTCATGGAAGATAATTTAGAATATAGTTTTGTTCCTGTGCTCATTGGTAAATTGAATGTGGTCTATCAAATAATTAAAAAAATGTAAATGAGACTTGTTCAATAAGAGTCAACGTTAAAATGTTTTAGTGTGAATTTTTTAGGGGGTATTTATTTATATTATTGCAAAAATACTTTATAAAGTCAAGAAAAAGATTTTTGTGGATGAGTATGGAGATCTTCTCATCAACTGCCTCCGCAACTGCGAGATGGAGGATTTAGAAGTGCAACCTTGGGTCACGTGAACGAAGCACCATTTTCCAGGGGAAACATTTTGAGCATCCTGACATTACCAAATTACTGACATTGCCATTTTGAACTTCGGAGAATACTTTTGGATTAGGAAGGCAATTATTTGTGGAAATAACAGGAGTTCATAGGAGGCATGTTGAACTTGAAAAGTGCTCCCCTGTCCCTTTGCTCATTCAAACCTGTTCTGAGTAGATCTTCTCTGTCCTTTGGATGAAATATGGGTCAAGCCCATGACGTTCCCATTTCCTCCCAGAAAATCAAAAGAGTTTTAGCCCCTTTAGTCATAAAACCAATTCTCTTTTCAAGTTCCCTATCATAGCAAAAACTTTATACTTTATATCAGATTAAGGCTTCTCCGCTCCCCCAGCTTGGGCCTGTTCTGGTTGAGGGTCTGCAGCGGCAGGCAGTTTTGGAGAACAACTTTTTCATCTTCTATTTCTCCTCTCCGTACCCACCCCACTTGGCTACCATGTTCCTCCATGGTTATGAGGGGGATGGAAGAGAGGGAATATTCAGGAAATCCCTTGGTCTGATATTGGGGTTCTCTGGTCTTAGTGGTTGTTTGAAGCTGATTTTTTCTTGAAGGGGGACTTTTATGGGTCTCTTTGAAATTCATCCCATTGGCCATACCTGAGTGAACTTCCTGTGACATAGGCAGTGAGTCTTCTGTCTTCCAGCTGGCTATTTTAATTTTCCCCTTAGCCTCAGGTCATGTAATAGTCCATCATCTTCATCCCTGGGAGAATCATATCACCTTTTCAAGCAGTCCTTTTGGACAATACTTAATATGGTTCAGTCTGATTCTCTCATCATGGCCAACATCTGATTTGTGCAAAGTGCTTACACATTCCTACATCTACTCCCATGTTTGTTATCCCAATTTCCTTTCAGTAAAGCTTGCTTTCTTGACTGCCATCAGCCACTTCGGCCAATTTCTCCCTTGTAGGCTTTTTTTTTTTTTCCCCCTGAGTGATTCAATGATCAGTTTATGGGGTCCCTAGACTCCAGGGGAGAATGACAATCTCCTCCCACCTGACTCGAGGTGAGGGGAAAGCAGCTTCTTTCCTTCCCTTGCTAAGATAGTGGGAAGGAAATGCCATAGCATCTAACACCTGTCTCCAAAGACATTTTCTTTAATGGCCTCTTAAATCTCAACCTTTTCCTACCTTCAGTGGGTGGGCTAAGGGTCACAAAATTGGCTTTAGCCGATGACCTCTTTTTTTGCACATCAAAATGCATACTGCTTACGTGCATAAGTAATTCAACACTTCACTCTGGAAACTGGGACTATCTGTGATCAATGTTCTCTGATCCATACAGAAACTACAATAGAAATGGTCCATTTTTAACATCCTAGTACATCAAGCAGACCCAGGCTAAGAAATTTATAGTCATATTCGTATTTTCTTCTTGTTATGTAAGGATTTAGTAAAAATCGGGTTAAGAAATATTAAAACATATTAACAGAACAAGAAACCAAATAGGGTGCCCTAAGACTGTATTTGTATGTCTTACTTTATCAACAATTCAGGTTACATATTTAAAATAATACCCCGAAATAAAAAATGGCTAAATAAAAAACTGGTTTTTAAAATTAGTTACATTTATTTTTGCATTAGCAAACATTTCTAGAACTCCAGTACGGACCAGACACAATGCAAGGGATAGAAACAAATAGGAGCGAGAGAGTGCTTATCGTTGTGGGGGGGCTAGGCAGGGATGCAGAGGCAGGAAGACGGAAGCCTGTGAGTACCTAGACTGAGAAGCGACTGTAGAGTTCAATATGATTCCGGAAAACAGAAGAAAGATTGGGCTTAGACTTACATAGCCGGACTAACCGAATGATGATCTTTGAGAGGAAAAGCTAAAAGCAACAAATTAAAATGTTTCCTTGCCTTTTCTTAGAATGACCTACATAGGCGGGACCTAAGTGGAAAGCAGGTTGGAACTGATAGTGTGTTTTCCTTGGAAATAACTAAGGGTAGATTCTTAAGCCACTTGCAGCATAAAAATGACTCCATATAACTTTTCCTAAGTAATTTTTAGAATAAGAAAACTCACTCGAGTTCTAATTTAGAATTCCAAAAACTCTCTCCCTTTGCCCTGCTGCAAAATTGGGACTGGTTATTGTTCATGGAAAGCTAGCATTCCTGAGGAGTTGGGTGAATTAGGTATACCTTGGAACTAGTAACTAGTTATACCTCAACATTTGTGTGAGCGAAGATGTCTTTCTGGGTCAGTCTGCCCTCAATTTTTGGTTGAGGGAAATGTAGCCACCACTTGGAGAGAGCAGAACAGCCAAGGCTGGTGGAACTGTGGGGTTGGTGTACATGGTGCCCTTGGGTACCGTATACACTGGAAGTTTATTGTTCTTTCGTCTCCCTAAACACGCTGAGAATTTTTGAAAATGGATGTTTTTTTCTTTTTTCCACAAATGAACATATATAGGTTTTGTGTAAAATTTCATAGGGCTTCTGGACCTCTTGAATCTTGAAGCCCACGTATGGACCTCCTTTTTCATACTACAAAAACAAAGCATTCAGTATGTTCTCATAAAGGAAAGCTTATATAACTTTGTCCAAGGGAAAAGTATAATTGAATTGCAAAGGATAAGATTTTAAATACATACATATATATATGTAATATGTCTAAGCCCGACAAATAAAAGCGTGGAAAAATTAGAGTGGCTTGTAGAAAAAAGGATAGAGAGAAAAGATAGATCCACAGAAGTCAGCATATCAATTTAAAAAGGATGTTGTAGAGAAAAATTAATCTACTTATAAATGAAGGATATACAATGAATGGAATAACTGCTTTAAAAAATTGTATGTCTAACAAGGAAAATAAAGAATCAGAATTTAGTCACCTAGGAAGTACAGGAGACATTACAAGAATAGCCATTTCCTGTGGGTGAATAAGGAAAGAATTTTTAAAAACCGTTAAGAACTCCAAATCAATAGGTCTGAATAATGGATTATTAAAGGAATGGCCATTATTCTTACAGAACCACTAATTATTTTTGAAAATGAATTTTTGAGGCCAGATGATCAAGATGTATGCAAAATAATTATATTTTATGTTGATAAGTATGTACATACCAAAAAAATATGTCCATACCATTTTTATGTTCTCCAAGGGCCTCAGTTTTCATTTATTAGTGCTTCCTCCTAGAAAACCCTTCGAGATATAATTGTCATTGATACTGAAAATAGCTAGACCCTGGCAGTATGGTACTGTGTACATTCTTACTTTATACTGTGTAGCCCTAATGAATATGGAAGGTGTTATGTGGCATTGGAAAGAGGCTCTTGACGAGGGTAACTGTCTAGCTATGGATTTAAAGACGTCAGACATATTCAGAAGCAACATTAAAATGTGATCACCTTGGATGAGAAACATAAACAAATGTACCTAGCATCTCTCGAAGATAAGTTCACTTTATCAAAATACAGATATTTAGGGGCGCCTGGGTGGCACAGTGGTTGAGCGTCTGCCTTCGGCTCAGGGCGTGATCCCAGCATTCTGGGATCGAGCCCCACGTCAGGCTCCTCTGCTATGAGCCTGCTTCTTCCTCTCCCACTCCCCCTGCTTCTGTTCCCTCTCTCACTGGCTGTCTCTATCTCTGTCGAATAAATAAATAAAATCTTTAAAAAAAAATACAGATATTTAGGGGCGCTTGGGCAGTTCAGTTTGTTAAGCATCTGCCTTTGGCTCAGGTCATGATTCCAGGGTCCTGGGTCAAGCCCTGCATCAGGCTTCTTGCTCAGTCAGGAGCCTGCTTCTCCCTCTGCCCCTCCCCCTGCCAGTGCTTTTTCTCTCGTTCTCTCTCAAAAAGAAAAAAAAAATTAAAAAAAAGAAATACAGATATTTATTAAAAGATAAGTATAACATTGAAATGTTGGAGTAATTCTGGAAGAGAACATTTGACAGGCCTTTCTATTATAAGTAATTCATCCCATTGGTGTGGATGGTTTCGGGATCCAGACATTTCAGGGAAATGTTTCCACACGAAACAGTCACCTTGTGGGGGGGGGTGTGGTAGTAGTTTTTATTAAGCAAGACACTTAGGTGTGGCTAGATGGTATAGTCCATGGGGAAGAAATATTGCTGGGAAGACAATGGCAGGACTGATACTAAATGGGGATAAACTTGGAGGTAAATCTGATATCTAATAATATGTTGTTTATGAAGCAGACAGAATGAACAAACGTGTTTCTAGTCTTGATGTGAACTAAAAGATGTAGTCATACTTCTGAAAATTCCTAAATACTAGAATTTGGTGTTTAAGGCAACATATCTTAGGATTTGTCAAACAAGATGGGATGGATTATGAATATTTATCTCTAGTGCCAACTGTCCAAACTGAAACTAGAAACATCTGTCAAATGATTTTCATTCTACTTTTTAATGCTTTTTTCTTCTGTTTTAGTTTTTTCAAACACAGTATGACAGAATGTCAATAAGAAAATCCTTGATAAAACACCAAGAACACTGGACTTCTTGAGGTGGCTCTAGGTCTTGGAATGAACTATTTTTGGATTCAGATACTATGATTAGGGAGTTCCAGACAGTAATCTTTCTCTAAACATCCTCAACATTCTCCATAAATTTTTATGGTTGTGAAGTTTATCAAGTTGACCTTGAAATAAATATATTTACTCAGCAAATTATTACACCTGACAGTACTTGGTAAATTGAAGTATTTCTTTTATTTAATCTTAAGCATAGCTGTCAAAAGAAAATAATGACTTTCAAGACCTGGAAAAAAGATGTTTGATAATCAATTTATATTTAATATAAAATGCTTACCACTCCACATAGCAATTGAACATGCTAGTTTTTTTTTTTTAATCTTGACATGTTAAGTAAACTTCTGTTGAATTTAAAAAAATGCAACGGTGTGATGAGACTGTTCCAAGCTTTTCTTGAGCTGAAATAGTCCTGACCCAAATATCGCTGAAATTAATCTAAATGATATTGAAAGAACCATTCAGTTTAAGTTAATGTACTACTTGTCAAACATAAAAGTGAAAAAAATCCAATATATCCTAACTGGCAAATAGGGTTTTTTTTTTTTTTCTTCAAACTTTTGCTTTAGGGAAGTAGAGAATCAGAACAAATATGCACAAAATTCCAGGAAAAGCAAAAAGCAAAATGTAGTTCTTCAGAGGGAACATGAAAACCCGATTGCCCACTGTGTGCTGGTCATCTCCTCTCTTTTCCCACTTGTGTTTCCAGCCAGTGATTGTCCTAATGGAGGCTTAAAAATACGGTAGACTTAAAGTTGTACAAAGAGTCAAAATATTAATAGAAGATCCTGCGAGTCAGTCTTGGATCCACTGATGTGAAGTGGCAACTCGAGCTTCGGGCTAACTTGTTGCTGATTCTGACCCTTCAGTAATGAAAAAGGGAACTTTTAAACCCTCTTGCAGTTAAGCATCTACATAGTTTCCAGCATATATGAATCCAATCTGTTCTGAATGCCCCTCAAAGCAAAGAACGTTCTTTCCTTTATATCTATGAGTATGGTTTTTTTCTTTCTTAAGGAGAAGAGAAAGATTACTGAGCAAGATTATTAAAAAAATGAAAATTCTTTTCATAGACTTATTTTTGTAACTTAGGAGTAACAGGAGGTGGTTAATCCTGAACATTTATCTGAAACTTTACACCAGCTTTGCCCTGGGCAAGTTTGTAAATCTTCTTTCCTGCCATTGGTCCGGCTGAGAAACTTCCATTTGCAGGATCTGGTCCTTGGGGTCACCCTGGAAACCGCACAGTCCCCTCCTTCCAAGCCACACTTGTGTTTTGCTAACGAGAGAGACAAAATGGAGGATCCCAATCTGATGTTGAGAAGGAAGAAGGAAAATGAGAGAAAAATTTGAAATCGAGTGAGCTGATTGTATACGCCTCCAAAAGGGCGTCTGTTAAAATATGGGTGATCTAATCAGAAACAGAATAGTTGTTCACTATTCCAGAACTGGAATAATAGAATGCTGTGCTGTAGTGGTTTTGTGATGAGAGGTAAAACTGAGAAATGCAGGTGTGAAAGGTTCAGAGTAAACAGTATGTCCAGTTTAGGAATCCTAACTATCCTTGTTTTAAAGGAACTGTTGTCCGGGAATAGCACGAGTGTTTCAATCCAGGAAAGTATTGTGAAAGATGCCTGAAGAGAGAGTTCTCAATTTTGCATGCCCCTCCCATGATATTTGTCCTCTCGCCTGATATGTGTCTCTGTTTTCTTTCTCTTTTTCACTTGGCGAGTGAAGCAACAATTACCTGAAGGACAACATTTCGAAGTTTAAGGGAAAAATCTTAAAACATATACAAAAATAAAATTATTTTCTTTTTCTTGATTATAATAGGGACAAAGAGGACATACATTTTGGTGCTGAGAGAGCAGTTTTTCCTTCCACTTTCATGTTTTGCTTGTTAATACAAAATAGCCCCCCTTGGAGGACCTATTCCTAATTCAGAGTTCCGTTAATCACTGAGTGGGAGCCATTCTTTCAGTCTAAGGATGAGAGACAGTTGGTATTCCTGATTTTACACAGAGAAGGACATCTTTTATAGACTCTAAAAGATCCCTTGCATCCAAAAGGAAAAAAAAAATAGAAGGAACTCTGGGAGTCTGTGAACCTAGTCAAACAGCAGTCTAAAAATTTATGTCAGCATTAGAGTTTAAGGCATATGCAATCAGAATTAGAGCTGTTGGTCAAATGTTTATTTTCAAAGAGAATGACCTAAAATATTTGTATCTACCCAGATGCAGGCTCTGTTCTTTGCATTACCAGAAGGGCCAGCAGTCTTCTGTCACCAGGGTATTTGAAAACACTTGGGATCAGTTGTTAATGTTGAGTCATGTTTCAACATTACTGATATGGCCGGTAATGTTAATGATAACAAATTGAGTTTGAAAAGGTTGNTTGAAACTGTGATTTAAGCTTTGGAAGGGAAGGTGTGTTTATGTTTATGTGTGCAGGGACAGAAATCGAGTCCCCACCCAGTCTAATCACATCTTCCCGTTCTCACCTCATCCCCTGCCTTTCAGTCTTGGCTAGCGGTGAGAGATGGTAAAAGAAAACTAGGGCAAAAGAAGGATTTGGAAAGATGAGGGGAAAGGGGCAGAAGAGGCGACAGCGGGTTTGGGTGGACGGGAGAGGTCAGGGAAGGGAATGCAGACTGCCCTACCTTCACTACCTCTTAGCACCCACCCCCCCAGACAATACCAGTCAGATTGGATGAGTCAGGGAAACAACAACACAAAACCAAAGCAAAAACAAAGCAAAACAAAACCCCCCAAACCCCCCCCACAAACCTTGGAAAGTTCACAGAATACTGTGGGGCTTATGTGTATTAAGAATGACCTGAATTTTGGTTTCTATTCAAGTCAGAAAATCTCCTATAACCCACAATTCTTTACATAAAATTCCTTGGCAGTTGCCAGTGCAAATCTTCTGGTCTTTTCCTGTCTCTGAGAAACAATACTATAAATGCAACAGCTGTCAATCATGGAAGCCTGCCTCAAGGTTATGCCAGGTCAGATCTGGAAACCCAAGGATCAGCGAGTGAGGTGTTGATGGCAGGGTGGGTGGCAAATGTGAACGGAAAGAGCTTGAAATTTACAAACTGCTGTCACAGGAAGATTAGGGCAAAGAGAAGGCCTAAGTTTGAAAGAGCCAAGTCAGAATGCAGGAAGATGAGGAAGTCGAGGACTAAAGGAAAACTGTGTTGTGGTTTTATTACAGAGAGCCTCACAAACGTAAGCACTCAGCTAGAAGAGATTTAAATTTACAGCAGACACGGTCGTTCCTTATACCATGACCAAATAATATTCCATCTTCCCATAATTCCTCCTTTCTTGCATGCAATCTGCCCATTTCATGGACATCCTGTTGTTTCTCAGCATTGCCCAGTGTCTGCTCTCAGTGGTTCCTCACTCAGCTGTTTGGAATTAAATCTCCTGTTCATCAGAACAAATTACTATTATTAAAAAGGCCCGAAATACATGCCTTTGACAGGGAAAAATGAACTAGGATATAAACAAAAAAAGAGAAAGGAGAAGTGAGGCACGACATCTCGCAGGCTTCCCGCTCTCTTTCCTCGGTCCTTCCACAGCCCTTCCCGACTCCCGAAGGACGGCTCGCAAGGCCAGCAAATCATCGGCTGCCAAAAATGCTCCTCTCACAACCTGTTTCCAAGTCGTCAGCGTATTCTGACAAATTAATGTTTATACTGAGCCCTCTTAATAAACTTTACCTGAGTAAGGGGATTCTTATGCTCTGTAATTTACAAAATTCAAGCATTGACTCTTTTTTCAAATAGCGAAAAATATTTTTAGAAACTGAAAGAAGAGGTATTTATCATCTCTCTTTCTTCTCTAGGAAACAGCCATCAGGGTTATTCAATGGCAGTTGAGGATGGGTGTGTATAATTGATGCAGTTTGATACTTCTATTTTTAGTATAGAATACACCTCAACAAAATGTCTTAATGTTCAGTAACTTAATGGCAGAATTGTCAACCAGACTGTTCCCTACCCAGCTACTACAGTGCCTCTCTTTCAGAGAAGATTTGAAGGCATCAAAGATTCAATTTATATAACTAAACCTAATCAGCCATCCTTTGGGAATGAAACAGATAAAATAACATTGACAGTAGAATGGGAAAGTCTAAAATCTATATAAAACGTCATTGATAGTTTTTCTTTAGTCTCATATAGATAACATTATGATCAATCTATTTGAAATATGCAACAGATCATTTCTCTCCTGTTACTGAAATTAAATGGGACCATGAAAATAGAAAGTCTAGAACTGATTGATGAATTTTTTAAGTTTACCGAATGAGTACCAGTGGCCACAAAAGCTGCAAGGATCACACACTGAGGAACAGAAGTATTTCCTAAAGCCGAATTCTCTTGAGTCACCCCACAAATGTCACTCATGTAATAATAAAATGTTTTAAGTCTGTGGAACCCTGTGAATTCTGAGCATGAGGCATTTTTTTTTTTTTTTACTGGAACAGAAGGAAATTATAGCCTGTTGTGATGGTTCCTGCAAAACAGTCTCACAGATCTTTCTTCTGAGTTCCCTTCCCTGGGCTTCTGTGACTACATATTCTGTGACTTTTCCAGCTGCCTTTCTGGCAGTGGCTTCTCAGCATCATTTCTGAGTTCCCGTCTCTCTCTGGCCTTCCATGATGGTGCTAGCTGTTTTCGGCTTTAGGTCCTCTTCACCTCTCAGTACACCTGTGTCCTGGGGCGTGTTCACCCCCAGCTTTGGTTTCCGTATGCAGACTGGGAATTCACACATCAGTGTCTCTAGTGCCGCTCTCACTCCTGACGGTGGGGGGTGAAGGTCTGTGGGACCATCCTGCCCGGCGTGCCCAGGGCCACCTAGAGTCAGTGTGTTGCTAACGGATCTCAGGGGCTTCGGGCCCTCCACTTGCTGGGTTTGTGTTGCCTTTCTTCACATGGCACTATCACTCGTCCTGTGGCCAAGGGACAGAGCAGACTCATCCCAATTCTGCTTTCCTTCTCCGTGCCTGCACGGAGAATGTTTGTCTAAGAATCCTGGCCAATTCACTACCAGTTTCTCTCCGTTCTCCCTGTCTAACATCACTCCATTCCGCCTGCTCCCCCCATCACCATCACTCCTTATTTAGGCTGCTGTTAGCTTTCCCGTGGACTTGTGCAAAAATGTCTTAATGGATCTTCCTGCCTCAGGTCTTGAATCCCTTCAATCCATTTTTCAAACCACCCTTAGAGTGATTTTCTGAAAAGTGAATCTGGCCTTACCATTTCTCTGTTGAAACTCTTTAATGGCTCCCCAATGCCTTCAGGTTAAGGCCAGTTTCCTTAATGGCCCTTCCTGATCTGACCCTGACTGCATCTCCAGTCCCCTCTCTCCTCCTCTTACTACGTTTGTGCTCTTTGCTGAGCCTTGTGGAATTTCTAATTTCAACTCCTCAAATGGAACATGTTTTCTTACCCCCTCTGGGTTTTGCTCGTGTTACTCCCCCCCCCTTTTTTTTTCTTCTGGAAGTCTCTTTTGTGTGGTTAGTTAAGAGCACAGGCTCTGAAATGAGACTGCCTGGATTGGAATCCCGGCTCCCCATTTCCCAGTCCTTTGCTTTCCTGGGCCTTGATGGTGAGGATGATGACAGGGGTGATGTTAGTGACGGCATCTCCTTTCAGGGGATTTTGTGAAGGTTAAATGAGTGGGAGCTAGAACCATGCGTGGGTTCTAGTGAATACTCAGTAAATATTAGTGATCTATTCTCACCTGGTTAGATGTTTGTCTAAGAATCCTTGCCTGGGTCTCTTCCTCTGAGCAGCTACACTTTTTGTGTTTGCACAGTACCCTGCGTACCCTTGTGGTGACCGCTATCACCCACACTTTGGTAACTGCTTCTCTATTCGCCTCTCTCCCCTGATTGGTTATGTATCTCTTGAGGTCAGAATTTTGCTTTGCTCACCAAGCCTCTAAAGCCGCGTCTGGCTGGTAATACGTGCTTGAGAGGCAACTCGATTTCCACACAGAAAATCTTTGCTTTTCAAGAACTAAGATTTCAGGAAAAAGAGGAGATTCAAGATCTGTATTTTGCATGTTCGATCATGGCAAGGTATTTTAAGGAAATATTTATATTTGACTGGGATGTCAAGTGGAACTAAGGAGATGTATAGCTGGTTGGATTTCTCTCCTGTAAACAACAACAAAAAAAACCCAATAAGGAGATAATTATAAATCACTTCCCTAGTAAAATCAAAGTCTGCCTCATGTCATTGCTGTGTGACTAGTACCATCAAGGGTTTCCACTCCTCCAAAGGTCTTAATAGACAAGAGAAATGGAAAGAGAAAAAGATAATGCTCTTCTTAAAATGTGAGAGTGCTGTAAAGACCCTGGGCTCGGTAAGGGGAAAGGAGTTGGTTAGGAGGAACCAGGAAAAGCCTCTCCAATATAAATCAGATTCCCCTTCTTGTTCCCTCTTGCTTTTCTCAAGACCACTGTGCGCTCTGTCATCCTCTCAGCCTTTATTTCTGTTTCCATTTGTCTTCCTGCGCTTGCCACTGCTACTCCTCCTTCTGACATCTGTCTTCAAAGCTATTGGTTGGAAGGTGGTAGATGCAAGATCATTTCTACTGTGGGTCTACTCTAAATCTGTAAGATAAAAATGTTCCTGAAAATGACATATTTAATTCCTTACTTTTTTTTTTTTCTATCTGGATCCAAGTCAGGAAGAACATGTCTAGAAACAAGTAACACTAGTTTTGTATGGAACTGAACAACATTTTTTTCAATGGAAGAGATAATACCAAGAGAAATTTTTGCCATGAATGGAGGGGCAAAAAGAGGAGACATTTTTAACTTATAATTCATATTCCCTTTGTTTATCACCTTTTAAAATTTTGGTTGCATGGACCTCATAATCAGTAGGACCTCCATTTTATGGGAGGGGAAAACGTATCAAAATTGGTTAGTAGAAATAATGTAAGCGACTAGTAAATTTGGGGAAAGTGAACACGTAAGCTGAGACTAGTGGAGAAGCACAAAACAAAGAAGAAAAGACAACAAATGTCTGTCCTCTTGTGACTACAGTTGGAAGCAAGCCAAGTGACCAAGGAGAGGGTCAAGATCTTGGTGAAGCGTTAACTGTCCCTGCATCACTTCTAGTTACAGATCTTCCTCAACTTACAATGGGGTTATGACCCAATAAACCCATCATAAATGGAAAATATTGTGTCAAAAATGCGTTTAATACACCGAACCTACCAACATTAATCTACCGAACATCATAGCTTAGTCTTGCTTACTTTAATGTACTCAGAGCACTTCTGTTAGCCTACAGTTGGGCAAAATCATCAAAAATAATTTTATAAGAAATTACTGAATAGTCAATGTAATTTATTGAACACCATACTGATAGTGAAAAACAGAATGGCTGTGTGGGTACAGAATGCTTGTACATATATTGGTTGTTAAGCCTTGTGATTCTGTGGTTTAATGGAAGGTGCGGCTCACTGCTGCTGCCGGCATCAGGGGAGGGACTCACGCTGCAGATCGCTAGCCTGAGAAAACAGCAGAATTCAAAGGGTAACTTCTACTGAATGAGTATTGCTTTTATGCCATGTAAAGTCAAAAATTCGTAAGTTGAACCATAGTAAGTCAAGGACCATCTCTACTTTAGAATGATTCCTCACAACTGTTCTCTTTTACTTTTTCATTTTTTTAAATTTCAAGTATAAAGAAAAGCAGAGAGGATAGTATAATGAACATCTATATTTAAGCAGTTAGGGTCCTGGCAAGAAAGGTATGGCATGCTCAAACAGGAGAATTTGAGGAGAGTTTAAGAAAGGGACTGTTTATGAAGGAATGGGCAGGGTTTGGGGACCCACCAAGGGATGGTATAGGCTTGGGGAGCTACTAATAATGGGGTTCGTTATCTTCACAGGCCTGAAGACACAAGAGCAAGCACCAGTTATGTAAACCTAGAGAGGCTGCCTATGAGGAGTGGCAGGGAGGGGGCTGGGGTCATACAGGTTCCATCTTCTCTTTCCTCCAACTCTCGGGCAGGTGTGTCTCTTGGCCAAATCCAACAGGAAGTCAGAGGTCACGGGAGTCCACTAACGCGGTTCACAAAGGTCAGCCTCCTAGGGAATATGGTAGGGTGGAGAAGAGTGAAGGATATATATGCAGGACAGAGAGAAGATATTCAGCACAGTATGTGTAAGAGGAAGAGCTCCTATCTAGATGTCACCATTCCTAGTTACTTGTCGCCACATAATTGGTGTGGATTGGAAAGTTTTCCCGAAATGGGGCAGAACTGCTTGGTTGTCTTTTCCATGTAACTTAAGCATAGTAATATAAATAAAGTAATAGTTGGAAAAAAAAAAAAGTATCTCAGAATGTGACTGTATTTGGAGATAGGGCCTTTAAAGAGATAATTAAGTTAAAATGAAACCCTTAGAGTAGCCCCAATCCGAACTGACTAGTATCCTTATGAGGAAATTTGGACACAGAAAGATTTCAGAGATGTGTGCATATAGAACAGAGACCACGTGAGGAAGAAAGTGACCAGAAAAGTGTTCATCTGCAAGCCAAGAAGAGAGGCCTCAGGAGAAATAAAATCTGCCGACACCTTGACCTTGGACTCCCCAACTTCCACAGCTGTGATAAGATAACATTTCTAGTGTGGCAGCCCTCCGGTCTGGGCTATTTGTTATGGCAGCCCTAGAAAACTAATACAGATGGTAAATTTTACGTTATGTGTATTTTTACCACAATTAAAAAAAGGTGGAAAACAGTGACCTAGCTGGCTTTATCGTGGAAGCAATCTGGAAAGAAGTTTGTGAAGCAATAAATGGTGAGATTACAAAGAAAATAATTTGTATTCTGTGCATAGAGATTTGACTGGGACTGTGTGTTGGGATACACGTTGAGAACTGTCGACCTGTTCTCTAAGTTTGAGGTCAAACTAAACGTTGGTGGGCTTTACTTGCTTTGTTTAATATAACCATTTCCTGGAAGGAAGCTCTTGAGGAAGCACTTCGGGTTCTTGAAACTTCCCCAGTAGTACAAGTATCAAACAATCATGACAGTTATTAAATTTATTATGAAACTTTTCTGTGCTTAGCGTAGTGGTGGAAGGATATTGATTATATAAGTTAAATATTATTATTCCCATTTTTTTAAAATTTCAAGTTGCCAGTGGCACTTTATGTCTTTTCAGCATGCTGTTCTGCAGTTTTCTTGGCCTTTTGGCCCAGATGCCAAAGAGCCTGACACTGGCACGGGTCTTGCAAAGATTGGCAACACCTTGAAGTTCTCTTCTGTAACAACTCTGGCTTTCTCATTCTTAGACATTCGGTCTGGGCATGACCAGTCCTGTCAGCTGGGTAGGCAATTTGAGTTCTTTAGCAGAGCTGTCTCCCTTCTTGGGGGCTGAGGGCTTCCTGGGAAAGAGGATAAGCTTAGAGCAGTACTCCTACAGGCGTGGCATGTTGGTTTGTGGGGACTCCTTGGACTGGTTCCGCCTTCTTGGATTCACTGAGATCCCCATGGTCCATGCCGTGTTCTTGGGAATGCCAGCCCCCTGTAAGTCTAACAAGCTGAAGCCCTTGCCAGCTGGCACTTTGGTGTGATACCTCATCGTGGGGCACCTCACTATGGGCCTGGTGGGTCCACTCGGCAGTGAGGCGTGCTTGGGTTTGCCAGCCTTGTGTCTGTGGATCTCCTGTTGACCAGCTGGTTGAACCATGTGGCCGCGTGCTGCTGCTACTTCTCATGGAAACGGGGCTCCAGGATCATATGCCATTCGAGCTGGGCACCATGGCTGCTGCCTATAGGCCTCCTCTACAGGAGAACGGCCAACGGAAGACAACTGGTGCTGCCAAGCATCCTGAGATGGTCTATTCCCATTTTACCGATGAGGAAATTAAGGATCAAAGATGTTAAGTTGTTTACGTACCTATACCTCATAACACACATAATTCACATGTAACGGTATTTGAAGAAGGGAAAAACACGTATGGCTTTAAGCTGTAGCTGGTGCAGTATCTGAGAGAGATATCTTACAGGAAACAATCATGTGGTAAAGGCCTTTTAAGTAATAGGAAGAAAATATTTTCTGTACCACACATATTGGAAGTCTTTCTATTCCTGTGGGAAGTCTGGAGATCCATAAAACCTTTTGAAACTTGCTTGTGGTTAGGCTTTTGGGTTTGTTCACAGCAATCTTTTAAATCAACTTTATTGAAGTATAATTGACATAGGATAAATGCATGCATTTTATGTGAAGAGTTCATTGGCTTTTGACAAATAATATACACCGAAAAGCCATTACCAAAATCAAGACAAAGAACTTCTCCATCACTCCCCAAGTTTCCCAAAGTCCCTTGTCAGTTAGCCTCCCTGCTGCACACTCCTGTCTCCCCCTCCCCCCATTCCTCTACCCCTACCATCCCTGTTCCAGGAAAGTACTGATTTGTTTTCTATTACTATAAATGAGATTTTTCCCCACTCTGGAATTTCATGTAAATGAAATTTTACACTATCTAGGTTTTGTTTGTTTGTCTTTTTTGTCCTGGCTTCTTTCAGTCAGCAAAATGTTTTTGAGATTCATTCGTGATGTCTATGTATCAATACTTTATTCCTTTTATTTTTTTATTTCTGGGTAGTGTTTCATTGTATGAATATACCACAATTGGTTTATCCATTTACCTACTGAAGGACATGTGAGTTTTTCCTTCCCGTTTTTGGCTATCATGAATAAAGCAGCTGTGAACACTCAAGTACAATTGTTTGCATAAGCATATGCTTTCATCTCTCCCGGCCAATTACCTAAGAGACATGTTGCTGAGTTGTAGGTGCATGTTTAACCTTTTAAGAATCTGTCAGACTGTTTTCCAAGGAGGTACCACTTCCCATGCCCATCAGTAACGCCTAAGCGTTCCAGTTGCTCCACATTCTCACTAGCACCTGGTGTTGTTGGTTTGTTAACTATTAGCCATTCTGGTGGGAATGTAGTAGTTTCTCATTGTGGTTTTAATTTGCATTTCTCTGATGACTAAAGATGTTGAAAACATTTTCATATGCTTATTGGCCATTTGTTTGTCTTCTTTTGTGATGTGTCTATCTACATTTTCTGGTCCACTTTTTTTTTTTTATTAAAGATTTTTTTTTATTTATTTATTCGACAGAGATAGAGACAGTCAGCGAGAGATGGAACACAAGTGGGGGAGTGGGAGAGGAAGAAGCAGGCTCATAGCGGAGGAGCCTGATGTGGGGCTCGATCCCAGAACGCCAGGATCACGCCCTGAGCCGAAGGCAGGCGCCTAACTGCTGTGCCACCCAGGCGCCCCTCTGGTCCACTTTTAATTGGGTTATTTGTCTAATCATTAAGTTGTAGGAATTATCGGTGTGCTCTGGATCCAAGTACTTTGTTGGATATGTGTTCTGTAAATGTTTCTCTCCGACCCTGTGGCTTGCTTTCCTATTTTCTCAGTGGTATCTTCTCAAGAGTTTTATATTTTGATGAAGTCTAGTTTATTAACTTTTTTCTTTTATGGTTATTGATTTTTGTGTCCATTGGAGAATTTATTGCCTGTCTCAAAGCCATGAACTTCCCTTCTCTCTTAGTAATTTTGAAGCAAGTGTTTTATAATAGACATTTACTCTGGAGCAGGGTTATGTTAACTTAAAAATTAATAAATAGCAAAAGTTATAATCAGATATAGAATCAGCTCATGGTTATAGGCTGAAGGTAGTGATTTAAGCAATTTTAGTATTAGAGAAAGAAATGACCAAAATTAGTCTGTTACCCTTGCAAAATGAAACTCCTAGCTGGTCATTGCATGGTGTGGGCCATTATGGGAACTGAACTTGTGAAGGTTGCACATGTGCATGGCAGAGAACTAAATGAAAATAGAGGCAAACTAGAACTAGAATCGAGGCAGATATGGCACCGATCTGACCAAGAGTTCTGCTATTAGGGGAGTGGTTAAGGACTGTTACAAGCAGGTGTATATTATTCATAAGTATGTTATTCATATATATATGTGTGTGTGTGTATTTAAGTTAACTTTAGTAAACTGTATATACTTTATTTCAAAACATCAGTCATTTTTTCCTAATGAAAATTCTTCAATAATTTATCCACTCAAACCTTGATATAGAGATACCTGAATTGAGAACACCAACCAACATTCTAACACATAAGCAAAAGCCCTTTACAGAGGCATATGAGGTCTTTATTTGCTTCTAACATGGAACTTAGAATAGATACCTTTAAAGGCAGATAGAAAATCATGGTATTTCTTTGCCATCTAGGGTTCCGATGAGGTGAATAAAAGAAGAACCGCTTGTCCATTTGAGAGCTAAACTTGAATTGAACATTTCTTTACCTTCTGAAATGTTCAGTTAAGTGCTTTTACACTTCAATTTTCCAGCCTGGGCCAAGACCAGAAATGCCAAAATGATATGAGAAAGGCTGTTCTTACTGTTTTTCTGGCTGGGATTGGAAGAGAAAGTGCCAGCAATCTTGTAAGAAAGCCTGTTCTCGAAAGATCTGCAACCCAGTTTGCAGAATCAAGGGGTTTGGATAGTTCAGATGAGTTTGGCTGAGTGTCCTGGTGTGTTCATCCGAATAACACCCTGCAGAAAGCATTTTGTCTTATCAAAGTCAACCACAGAATACTTTGTGTACTTCTTCAGACATCTTAACCATCATGTGTGCCCATCCAGATAAACCGCTAAAGGCTAGCTGAACACTGCCAAATTGAAATGTTTGAGTATGATCCCTACAACTAGGATTCAGATTTCAACTCGAAATAATGAAAATAGTAATCACAGCGATAATTTTATAAAATGTTTATAGAATTGGCTCCAAAGTGCATCAGAGTCTTTGAACTACAGAAGGCATTAGAGATAACTTAGCCTAACCTCTCATTTTATACTTTAGAAATTTAAAGTTCAGAGAGATGAGGTTATTTGCCCAAAATCACGTAGTAAGTTAGGATCTTTTCTTTCTTATAATGCATCGTGAAGTAGGCTGAGTGATTTGTTCTTTATCATATATGAGCCCCAAAAGAGAAAAACTACCTATAAAGTTATTATGTGGTCATAGTATGGCAAGAAGAAAGGAAATTCATTAGAGATCCTGGGACGGGAGATTATTATTTCAGTGTGCAGGGCTGGAGTGCCAAACAATATATTCAGATCCATTAAAACCCCTCCTTGATATGCTGGTTTTAGTATATGTTAATTATTTGGCAACATTATGTGCTAGAAGACGTTCTTTCTAAAAAATCTTTTTGTTTTGAAAGCATCTTGCTAGGAGGGTAGTTAATGCCTTGAGAGCCTGAGTTGGGGATCCTCATTCACACATACCTCTTTGAGACACAGTGGAGGAAGCAATCATTCCTCATGACCATTCCACCTGGACTGTGGGAAGGACAAGGCAGCCTGGCTGAGGACTGAAGGGTGTGGAAGCAGATGCCGTGGGTCGGTGGGTGGGTCCACAGAGAGAATCAGGGTCTCTGGTCCTGAGTGAAAACCATGGCCCAACTGGGAACAAGTAACCCGAGCTGCAGGCCACTTTGCCTGTTCATTGGCTGCCTCCACGAAACAGTGCAAAGGTTGTTCCAGAATTGTTTCTCTTCCTGAAAACAGTTGAAGCCCGCTCACTCCCAAATCTACAAAGTGTTGGATATCTCCCGGTTGTTAAAATTCTTATTCTTTCCTTATAGAACCCACATTTCTTTTCTTCTCCCCGATGCCTGCAGCAACAGTTGTTCTATTATTATTATTATTATATTATTATTATCATATATGTTTTTAACAGGTTCTGCTTTGATGGTTGATTTGATTAAAGAAAGTGTTTGAAATATACATAGAATTTATAAATAATATTAACTTAATTTCCTCATTGGTAAAAATTGGGCTCAGTTTCTATAACCTCTAGGTCCCTTCCATCTCTAACGTATTAGGAATCTATGCGTCTGGGCCCTGTGTTACACACCTTCTGTTTCTCAGCCAGGCAGCCAACCAGCCACTCTGCACCCCATATCATAGTATGGGAACCTGACAGGAATGAAGATAAACACATTTCCAACGTGACTACATCATGGCACTTCAACAATAGGAGAAGTATTTCTATGTGCACAGCACATGCACTACAGAGTTTCTGAAGTATGAAACACTTTAGAGTGATGGTAAAATCTGTGCTGAGACAGACATGAAGAACTTTGGCGACCTCGACCCCATCAGCACCATGTATTCTTTACTACCAGGCGAAATACCTACCTGCTGGAGGGATAGAAAAAAAGCTGTGCTATTCACCAGAGCTGACAAGTTGTTCTTAAAGCATTTAAATATAAGTCTAATCCCTCATGACCCTGGGTTTGGATAACGTAGGCCCAATGACTTTTTCATATTACAACGGAAAGATATATTATTCATAAGACGATAGTAGGACAGTTGATTTTACTCATTTTATTTACTATCATTGGTTTTATTTAGCAGATGTCACCATGTGAGCGATTTCTATTAATGGGAGTATTGAACAGTTGGAAATGGGGCTTTCAGGTGAAACACCTGGTTCAGAAATGATATATGTACTTCCTATGTGGTGACACACCTAATCCAAAGCACACATTTTTCATAAAATCTTGCCTAATTCTCTACTTTTTAAATAGCTCTCCATTTTACTTTAGAGTTTAAAAAACACAACAATTCTCAAGCACTAGGTCTTATTATGAAACACAGTATTCGTATTTTAGAAGCGTATGAGCCCAGTTATATGAGGAATTTTAAAGAGCCAACCGCATAGAAGTGTAGTTTGGTGCTTGCCACAGGTGGGGGGAGGAAGAAACGGCGAGGTGTTGGTCAAAGGAACAAAATTTAGTTGTGAGATGAGTAAGTCCCAGCGATCTACTGTATGGCGTCGTGCACAGAGTTAACAGTACTTTCTGTAGGTGTAAAAACTTCCTACGAGAGTCGATCTTATGTTATTTGTTCTTCTCACACACACGTACACACACATACACACAATGAAGAGGGCAGGAGGAAACTTCTGGAAGTGATGGAGAAGGTTAGGGCATAGGTTGTGGTGATGGCTTAACTGTATACTTACCTTCAGATTGATCATGGTGAATACATTAAGCATGCTGAACTTTTTGTATGGAAAGAAAGGAAGGGACGGAGAGACTTGGTCGGGGTGGGGGGACAGAGGGACAGAGGGAGAAAGAGAAACCCATGAGACTAAAGAGGAGTGAGCACTCTGTTGGATCAACAAGGCCAAGGCCCCTCGATAATCCTGAGCATTGGCAAAATAGGATCCGTGTGTCAGAGGCAGCAAGGGAGGTCATTATCCGGGGAACCCAGATGGTTGCCTCCAGCAAGTTTCCAGGCAAATGTGAAGCAGGCTTTGATTCGTCATCCTCTTGCCTCCCTTTCTTTACCCTTTCTCTCTGCAAGTCCCACCCTGTCCCCTCTCCTCTGGCTGCTGGACTGCCTGCCCGTTGCTACTTTCATACAGTCCTTGCCTTTCTACTTCCCTTCTCTTTCCTCCAGTTGGAAACACCCATCCTTCAGCAGATACAGGTTATTCTTGAACAGATTACCAGATTAAATAATGCCACTGAGCTTCAAGATACTTGTGGGAAATGTACTCTGTATTTGAATTTTACTAACCTTAAACAAATACAAAATTAATGTGGGACTGTTTGTAAGTAGGAAAAGATTTTCTAGTGTTTTTCCCTACTCCCATCTTGTGATGTCAATAGATTTCATATATATATATATATATATATATAAATTTTTTTTAAATTTGAGAGAGAGTGAGAGAGCGAGAGCATGAGCACGGGTAGGAGCGGAGGGAGAAGCAGGCACCACTGAGCAAGGAGCCTGATGTGGAGCTTGATCCCAGGACCCTGAGATCATGACCTGAGCCAAAGGCTGACACTTAACTGACTGAGCCAGCCAAGGACCCCTCTAATAAATTTTTAAAAATAGTGCTTAAAAGGAATTATTTTTCTTTCTTTCTTTCTTTTTTTTTTTTTTTTTAAAGATTACTTATTTATTTGACAGAGAGAGACAGCCAGTGAGAGAGGGAACACAAGCAGGGGGAGTGGGAGAGGAAGAAGCTAGGAGCCTGATGTGGGGCTCGATCCCAGAGCACCGGGATCACACCCTGAGCCGAAGGCAGACGCTTAAGGACTGTGCCACCCAGGCACCCCGGAATTATTTTTCTTCTAAAACTTTACAGGCTTACAAACTTCTAGTGAGGATAAAGACTTGTGCCTTCAGATGCCAGGAATTGACCAAATCAGATAAATAAAGAATACCCTCCTTTTTCTTAATAGTAGCTGTATTTTAATATTTTTCTTTAAAAACAGAAATGGATTTGCATAGTTTAAGAATTTAACAAGGATGAAAATGAACACAAAGTTTTCCTCCCCTCAGTCCCCCATCTGGTAGTTTCCACCCCTGTACCAGGGATAACCTCTGCTATTAGCTTCTTGTGTAGACTTCCAGATATTTAAAAAATGTTTATACAAGTGAATGTTAACACCGATTCCTTTCCCGGCTTAAAAAAAGAACGGAACATACTATGCACACTTCGGTATGTTCCCCCTCACTTAATGTATCTTATGTATCTTTACATACTGGTACTATGGAACATCCCCATTCTTTGAAAAAAATTTTTTTATTATGGTTGAACAGTATCCCAATATTTGGATGCACCATGATTTATTTAAACAGTTCTCTATTGACAAACTTTTAGATTGTTCCAATCTTCTGCTATTAAAAGAACTGCTGCAGTAAATAACCCTGCACATTCATGATTTTGCCCATGTGTGAATATATCTGCAGAATAAACTCCTAGAATTGGAACTGCTGAGTCAAAGAGTACATGCATTTGTAATTTCAATAAATATTGCCAAATTGCCTTCCAGAATGATTATACCTATTTACACTCCCACCAGCAATGAATCACTGCTCCCATTTCTCTGTATCTTGCCAACCCTAAGGGTTGTCAAATTTTTGGATTTTTACCAACCTGATAGTGAAATATGGTATCTTGATGTAGTTTTAATTTGCATTTTTTCTATGTGGGAGTGATTTGAGCATCGTTTCATATGTTCATGAGTCATTTGTATTTCCTTTTCTGTGAACTATTACTCACTTTTCTAATAGGGTTTTTTTCTTCTTTTAATTCTATGGTTTCTTTCTAGATGAAAGTTTAGTTCCTTGTAAGGATACTCAGCTGCAGATACCTTTTCCTAGTTTGCTGTTTGTCTTTTTACTTAAGAGTTGTTTTAAAGGTTGAATAATGTGGATAATTGCATTAATACTTCATGTCATTTTGTCTGCACCCACAGCTTCAGATGAAGATAGATAGGGAGATAAATAAATAGATTGTGTGTGTATATGCGGATATTTTAAGTGGCCCTCTCTTTTTCTTGGAGTATGAATATGTGATACTCATGTATGAACCCTTCCTGTAGGCAGAGGAGTGCAAGCCTATTATCCAAAAGAGGTTCAAGGAGTTTATTGAGTTTATTTATTTACATGCAAATAAAGAAATACAATAGTGGGGAGCCTGGCTGGCTCGGTTAGTTAAGTGTCTGACTCCTGGTTTCAGCTCAGTTCATGATCTCATGGGTCGTGGGAGAGAGTTGCAGCCTCTCGTGGGGCTCTGTGTTTAGGAGGGAGTCTGCTTGAGATTCTCTCCCTCTGCCCCTCCCCCCTCAAATAAATACATAAATCTTAAAAAAAAAGTAATACAATAGAGTAAGAGATGTAAATATAAACAGGTAAATAAAAAATGAGGCCACAGCGGGAACAATGTGTAGTTAGCTGTGAGCACTGTGATTTGGGACTAGGGAGGGAGGACTGAGTGACTGTAAGGTTACGTCGTCGTCGTTAAGTTAATCGTTAAACCACTGCATCAACAGACTTCCGTGCAGAAAAGAGACTCTGCTCTGGGTGTTGTAAGCAGAAAGGCATTCAATACAAGGGATTATGAATTTACAAAAGCCCTAGGAAAGACTGGAGTGATGCGCTCAAGGAGCTGCTCCGACCTCAGGTTTCTGGTCCTCCCATCGCCACTGCAATTGTTAGAGGAGTGGGGGTCCCCTGGCTCCTGGGGCTTCTGCTCCAGCTGTCTCTCTCCCAAGACACTGATGGGCAGTGAGGAGCGTGTGGACCCCAGTCCCCGCCAGCACGGGTGACTGTCAGAGCTTGCCTGTCAAGTGCAACTGCCACAGGAAAATAGCCTCTCCTGTGTTTCAGATTTGTCACAGCTACATCCTGGCCAAATCCAGAATGCACCTGGAACTCCAGCTGCAAGGGAGCCTGGGAAGTGTAGTTTTATTCTTTTTAGCACTTGTAATTCAGGGCACGTGGTGATGGATGCCAATAATTAATGTAGTTTCAGTCACCTTGGTATGTATTTATCAGATTATCAAGTGTAAAGCAGATGACTAAAGATTGGGTACATTAAATTGATATATTTTGTCTGGGTCTGGAAGAAGCCTAAGGGTCTTCTAGAAAATAGGATTTTTAAGGAGCTCACCTGGCAGGAAACCTGGCAGTCAGGAGCAGAAAGATAAAGATAGAGGACATGGGGCTTTAAAGCATGGATAGGACTGGGAGAATTATCAAAGGAGTGGTGAGGAGGGTTGAGGAAAGATAAATTGGTCTTCATTATTATGTAGGCCTATTCCCAATGATGATAGGAATGGCAATAAAAAACCCCAATATTATTTGATAGATAATGTGTGTGAAAACCTGTGGTAAGCCATAAGGCCTTGACGATAAGCAATACTGGAGGTAAGTATTATTCTCATTTATACACAAGAAAACAGGTTTTAAAAAGTTAGCAATCTGCCCAAGTTCACTTTACTGTGTTTTAGAACTTGAACTGAACCTTCCTTCCTTCCCCTTTTCCCTTCTCCCTCCCTCCCTCCTATTCTCCATCCATCTGTCTTTCCTGTAACTTACTGAGCATTTACTATCTGCTAGGGTCTTTGCTTAGATGGTCAAGACAAAATCCTTTCCCTCAAGGAGGCAGTAGCCTTTTATCTAGCCTACCCGATGTTCATTTGGCATTTTCTTCATTGTATATTTGCCTCTCAGAATTCTGTTAGTAGCGCTGGATTCTGTTAGGAAGCTAGCCGCTTTTATCCCACCTAGAGAACGCACATATGCAAACCAGACACAGGCCCGTTCTAACAACAGGGCGATAGAAGCTAAACTCGAACCTTCGGAACTCGTGGTGGCAGTGAGCACGGCTTCCTTGCGGACGTGTGGGTCGTATGGATTTTGTATAGAATTGCCTACATGTGTCAGCGTTGTAGGATTTGACTCCTGGGAAAAAATAAAATGGAAGACTAAAACTAGCTACAAAATATCTCCAGGATATTAGAGTGAAGCTCACCACATAAAAGACACATGACATTTGCCTGTGAATAGATCGACTGAGCATTTTGGTTCTTATGCTGATTTTGAGCTGCCAGTGACTCTTGTGGCAACCATCCAAGTTTTCAGGACACTATCACATTTTTAAGTTTTCCTAATGAATTATAATAACATTTCTGTAGTTTACATCAAATTGTGTTGAATGGCATTTTTAGCAAATTGTGTCACTTTGTGAATTTCCAAATTTTACAAAATTTCTGTGCCAAAAAATAATCAGTGAAAATGATTTTGTGTGAAACTTTTTGAAAGCCAAGTTTAGCTGATTTTGCTAAACAGCACAAGCAAACAATTTATTCAGTCTTTCTCCAAGTCCTTTTTCTGTGCCTTGTTCTTTGCTTCCAGGCCCCCCTCCCTCCTCCGTTTCTAAGCTTCTTTCACTCTGTTTACTGGCCTTTGTTTCTGCTCCTAGTTTGTCTTTCTCGAACATTATCTGCCCTCTCCATACCCCTCCACCCTGAGCTATACCAAGCCTTAGGCTATGGTTTTGGGTTGAGGGTCACGGAGGTCATGGATTTTGCACTGAAAGGAAGAAAAGAAAAAGGCGGGGAAAAGGAATGATCACTTTTGCTCTCTCTTCTGCCCTTGGTGCCGAGAAATTCAGTTGAGATTAGTATCCCGGCCAGCATTATTACTGTGGGATTGAGACAAACACAGTGCTCCCCACAAGAGAGGCCGTGATAATGTTGCTAAGAATAAAAGAACATATTTCTATATGCCTGGACTCGTGTTTTGAGATCCTTGCATGTGGGTGGTTAGGCTACCGTCCTAGGTTTTTGAGCGTGTCCTTCTGAACTGTCCTGTTTCCCAAAGGAGAAACAGGGAAGAGGAGTGGAGACAGCATGCATTTTGCAATCAGGGTTCCTGGGACAGAATCCTGGCTCACCAGCCACTTAATCCTCCCAGTGTCAGTATTCTTTGTTACCAAATAAAGAAACTAGCTACCGATATAGCTCTTACAGTATTGCTAACAATGCGGTTACCATTAATTGAATAATTACTATATGCCAGACGTTCTGTTAAATACTTACATGGCTGGTTTCAAACTCTTTTACAACACTAGGCAGTAGCAATTATTACCCCCATTTTGTGGATGGGGAGACTGAGGTTAGAAAATTTAAATTACTTACCCTAGGCCACTCAGCTATGAAGTGGAGTTGGGTTTTGAACCCAGGTCTGTCTGATTCCAACTCCCATTCTTGAAGCATATCCTAGGTAGAAATAATGATTAAATAACACCACCCAGAGTATCAGACATATAGGGAGGGGGTCATTCTTTTGTTTTGTTTTGAATCATTTTGTTTAAGGCTAGAAACTCCAGGAGGCATAAAGTTAGCTCCAGTTCCTATGCTGCTTTTTCAAGAGCGTTCTCTCCTGTCTCCTTTATGTGGGCACACGCCAGACCAAAAGATGGTGACTGAGACCATGACCCAAATCGTGGGAGATACCAAGTCACCACCAGCCCTATGTCTTTGACCATGTACACAGTTTGGTAAACCATCTAGAAAATACACGACACACTAACACTACGGCACTGCCTGGTGTCAGATCAGAGATGGTAGGAGGGTGTTGTGCCCAGCAGGAATGGGAAAGGGAGATGGCAAGGAGACCAGAAACATCCGCTGCCAATAACTCTTAGTGGTATTCCTAATGGAAGCCACAGAAGCTTACAGTGACTATTGCACCAAAGCCACATAATTATAGGACAGCGCTATATTCCGGCCTCTTGTGGCTTCCATGTGTGTTTCTGTGATCCTAGGTTGTGTGTCGCCCGTGTGTTAATTTCTACCTGCTGAATACAATTTGGTTTGTAGTAAGTGATGCTTTCAAGAAGTTTCTCAGCAACTCATTTCCGGGTGGGATTCTCTTCCAAACCACATGAGGCCAGAGGATATGCACAAACATCCGATTGGCATGTTCTGCCTCAGGAGAACAATGAGTCTGCTGTGGAAAAGATCAAGTCTCTAAACTAACTATGGCAAGTGCTTTGGGTATGTCTGTGAATTTGGGGTTCCGTGAATTTCCTGACACCTTTTCAGCGATGCTGAAAGATCACAGTTTGTCAAATCACATTGTTATTGCTGAGGTTTCAGGAGGTCTTTGATTATTTCATGACCTTTTCCCTAAATAGCACCTATTACTTTGATACAAGAATTTTTGAAGTGCTTTGCAATCTTTCGCTATTCCCCGGGGCCTGGGTCAACATTCCTATCGTCTCTATTTCAAGATGAAACACAGAGAGTTTAAGTGATTTTCCCATGGGCTCCCAGCAAGTCAGCATCTGTGCTGGACACAAACTTCTTAAGCTTCTGGCTTTAGATTAGCTCACTGAGCCACATAGTTCCCCCAGCAATTATTTATACACATTATGCTCTGACCTGGATATGCCGGCGCTTATTTCCCATTTGCATAACGAGGAATATATCAGGCCTCCAAGAAGGACTGTTTCCTCAACACAGGTAGACGAGTTCTAATGTGCACCTTGCTTTATGGACTCAGGGAGGGTCAGGGAGGAGGATGACCCCGGCCAGTGCGCACGAGCCTGAGGCACGTGTTTCGGGTAGAGCTTGGTCGGAATGAGGTCGCGTGGTGATCGGTCACGGCCTCATGGAGAGAGATGGGGGAGGGATGCTCATTCCTACTTGGGCTTTCCTAAA
This sequence comes from Ailuropoda melanoleuca, assembly GCF_002007445.2. Lineage (NCBI taxonomy): Eukaryota > Metazoa > Chordata > Mammalia > Carnivora > Ursidae > Ailuropoda > Ailuropoda melanoleuca. The sequence goes on along the minus strand of NC_048220.1, from coordinate 65,969,817 downwards.
TGTGAAATATGGTTTCATTGTGGAGTGCTGGAATCTCTTCTCGCCTGTTAGGCAACTGGAGACAGGTCTTCACGAAATACTGTGGGTAATGAACTTATGTTTAGGTACCACAATGAACATGGGGTGTGGGTGAGGACAGAAACTTTTTAGTTTTACGTTTGCCTCTTGCATTCAGAGCCACAGATCATGTTTTAGAAAGTCTGCATGGAGAATTTAATACCATAGTTTGGTAAGCATTTTCTGTTTAAATGTCCTCTATTAATAGTTTCTTTGTTAGAAAACTGTCTTGTCCCATTATAAGTTTATTCAATAAACTTTAGAAAATACAGATAACAGAGAGAAGAAAACAAAATCACCCTGAGTTCCACTACTCAGGGGTAACCTATATTAACATTTTGGTGTATTTTCATTTTCCTTAAAAATGGGCTTACTGGCTCTCTCTCTCTTTTTTCAAACAAAGATTTTATGTTACAATTTGTGATAATCTACCACCTCTTTTATACACACAAACACATAGGATTATACTATGCACACTGCCTTATAAACCTGCCTTTTAAACTTCAATTCAGTATATTTTGAAAACCTTCTCTGGTCATTAAATAGTCTTCCCCAACATCATTCCTGATGGTTGGATAGCATTTCATTGTATGGATGTATCATTGTTTATTTAACTGATTCCTCGTTGCTAGACATTTATGCTGTTTCCAAGTTTTCTCTGTTATAAACAGGCTGTGATGAAGATGTAAATCTCATTTATAATGGCATCAGATCATGTGCTCTATTTGTATCTTCTAGACGACCTGAAACATAAGGTCACTAAGCAATATCAATGCTGTGTGAATCTTTTCCTGGGAGAAGCCGGTCTGGGAGAGCTGCTTTGAGGCCAGCCAGGGCTAAAGTGAGAATACGCAAAGTGCTCATTCTTGTCCACTAGTAGTGGAGATAAACCCAATAAGCTAAGAGCCATATGTGGAAGGAGATATACTTCTCATACAGAAGACTAGATAATGGAAGAATGGCACTTAATTAAGATATTGAACGCAACAGTTAAAAAGTGTTAAAAAGTAAGGAACTCGTTTGTCTAAACTTCAAGCGTGCCGAAATTGTTGCCCGAGGACATGAGTACACTGGTCCAGTCATCCGCGCGAGCCTTTCCAAGTGATGGTTCTAAAGTAAACAGCAAATAGAAAAACTCCAAACTCTCAACATAAGAACAATGACAAAAACCCAACCCAAACCTACCTCTGGTTTATTTCGTTCGGTTCTCCATTAGCTGGATCTGATTCTGCCTTTTCAAATTCAGCAAATACCACTAAATGCTTTGGAAAGACCGAGTTGCCTCATGTGATTTTTTTTTTTTCATGTATAGTCTGTTTTGCTAAAGAAATGAGCCTCCTGTTTGTATCTTTCACTATCAGCTAAAACAAAATTTTGTTGGAATTGAAAGGAGACCATTCAAATTCTATCAATTCTTACCTCAGCTACCCACCCCCTTGCAACACCCCAGCTATTTTTTTGGAGGGGGGGCACATACATCGTCTATGACTCGCAAGCCAGCACTGATGATTACTTGACTGGCAGATGTGAAGATCTAGGCCGAAGGGGCATGTGATCTGAGCAAATTGCAGCAGTTCTATAGACTGAAGTAATCAAAAACATGCATTTTGACTATTCAGACATTTACGGTCTGTGTCTTCCCTCCCAGGACTCAGCGTGGCGTACTGATGTCAAGCTTCTCCCTAGAGAGCTTGGATGGCTCTGTGAATAAGGTCAGAGAATAATATGTGACGTTTTCCTTCTCCTTGGGGTGACCATTGTCTCCAGTTGGTCCCGTGCTCAGCGAGTCATTAATTAAACCCGGAATCTCTCTAAGTGACCTGTTGCAATGTGGGGGTTTATTCCCAACTTAGTCTGCTCCACTGCATAATATCTGGCCAGTGTGGCCTGGCTTGTCTTTTTTCAAAATCTCCCTCATTCTTCCTCACACCACGAGGATTCATTTTTGAGATAGAGAGCAAAAGGCTAGGTTAAGAAAAACACAGCCACCTCCAGAGTGCAAAACTGCAATAAACCCATCACCTCTAACAACGGCAGAGCATGAAAAGATAAAAAACAGCCTGCCAAGAATGTAGTAACCACCCATTCACTTTTAAATGCTCTCCACACTTCAATGCACAGACCTAATTACTTTTCTGCATTCCCAAATCCACTTTGCCCATACTGCAATCAGAAACCTGGCGTTAAAATATTTTAGACTTGGAGGATCAAGACTAATTATGGGCCTTAGCTGCACCTTTTGGTTTCTCCCCCCCTCCCCCTCCTTCTCTTCTTTGGGTTACTTTAAAGCACGCTCCACTGGAAGAAAGGCTGCCCAGTCCCAGTTGGGGGTGAAGCCGAGAGAGAATAAAACAAAGAACAACTCAACTCAATTCAGTAAGCTTCAATGAGGCTGGTATATTTAATGTGAGCCCAGGGTTAGCCCACAGAATTGTGGCAGAATGCAATATTCTCGACAAAAAAAGATGTGTTTAAGGTCGACTAAGGCCCCATAAGGCTGTTGTTGGTGTTTAAGCAGTCCACTGAGGTATTTAGCACCGAGGGTTTCTAAACATTCCAGCTGAGAATTAAACTACAGCTTTTACAGTAGCCGCTGAAAGGTTTGGGGGGCTGGGAGCGTCCCCTCCCCCTTGTATTGAAAGGTCAACAAACAGTAGGAAAGATCATGTCATAACAAAGATGAAGCCACCTATTATCGGGTCTAGTGACAGCTAATAGCACTATCAGAGGGACTAATCCAAGGTATTAAATAGTGTAATTGTTAAAATAATATCATGGTTATTAGAACACCCAAGCACGAGACGGTTTTCATTTTACATAACATGAAAGTGCTGCAGGTGAGCCGAGCCTTCGCGTGACAGGCGCTTGTTATAAATATGTAAATATTAGAAAATTGCTTCAGTACTGCGATTTTTCTGCAGCCTACAGAATGCATTTTTAATACGCAGATGTTATGTTTTGTGGCATTTGCTAAACTACTTTTGGGTAATTTTGCCGAGTTACACTCTTAAAAAGCTTTCATTCACACAAAACAATTTGCTGTGCGAGTTGGTGCTAATGTTTTTACTTCAATGAGGCATTTTTAGTTTCACGGATTTAATAAGACAAATACTACCACGAGAAAAGCATAGTTTGAGTCTCAGAGATGAATTTGTGAAATGGCTAAGGGAGGCTGAATGCTTAGAGAGGGAATTTTACGGAAACTGCAGCTCTGAGTTTGAACTCTGGTAAGTTTTACGAGTGTGGGGTCTGGGCACAGGTATCCTCGGCTTCCACGGTTCTGAGACTACTAGAAGGAAACGGGCTCGCCTTGGGGGGTACGCATGTCACAAAACAAAAGAACCCTTAACGTATGAAGCTAGTGAAATGCTTCCCTCTTTCTTTTAGTTCCCAGTAGTCAAGAATCCAAACCACAGGTTGTCCTGGGGAGAAGTTTAAAACAATACGATGTTTCAGACGGTCAGAGTTTGCAGGGCGCTTAAAACCTAATACAAAGGGCACGTACACTGGCTCACAACCACCAATTAACCCTCCTTGTTAGATAGGTAATTTATTCCACTCAGAGGCATCAAATATCAGAGAAATCATGGGCCAAAACAGTAATTATCTGCAGGGAATCCAAAGGCTTTGAAAGCCAATAATTCCAAAGAAATAAAAACAGAGTCCTTTTCACTGTATAGACTTCATCTTAAAGCCTGTAATAAGAGCCAGGCCCTGGCTGTGAACCTCTACACTTCAAGGAGAAAAAAAGAGGCCGAAGAAGATGAAGGCAATATTCATGGGGCTTTTCTGCATAGAACTATCTGGGAGTGGAGGTCAGAGACCAGTCTTTATGGGCACTGTCTTATAGCACACATGGTACCCATCCAACGTGGGAAGGAAGAGCTGGGTTGGCCAGAAGTGGGACTGGAGAAAAATCTTAAATTACCAAGCTAAGGAAGATGACAAGAAAACTCTATTTAAGAAGTCCAGCAGTTTAATTTGAATTTTTTGAAGCTCGAGTGACATAAAATAATCTTTCCTAAGATAAAAAAAAATAATCACAGAATTTCTCAAATTTCATGGCAATCTCTTCTTAAGAAAAGCTTTTATTGTTAACAATCTCATCTTCTTTGAGCTACATCCATGTTTTGTAATGTGTCATCTTGGTCGTCTAGAACCAGTGGAACTGGTCATTGAAGGTTTGACAGTGAAGTTCTCCCTTAATTGTACCCTCACGTATTTTCTACCTTTTCTATGACTTTTTTTTTTGCTAAAAAAAAAAAAAGAACCAAGTTCAAATCTGTAATAAATTACCTGCGTTGTAGCTACGTATCCCATGCATGAGTGTACTAGCATTTGGTGTCTCTACGCTTTCACACACATGGTTTCTTTAATAGGCTGTAGGGGGGCCTTGACTTTTACACATTTACTACCAATTTCATAGAAATTCATGGGGGTAACACCTACTTTTCACTTAACAAGGTCAAGGCACAAATCCGCATGCCTAATTTAAAAGATTTCTTGTTTTGTTCATCATTATAAATCCATACCAGATGTGAGGGGACGAGGAACGCCCGTTCCCTGTAGTCCAGTCGCTCTGACTACCTCTGACGATTCTTCTCTGGACTTCAGAGAACAGATTTGTATTTTCTGTAGCAAACTTTTCCAATGAAGCAGAGTTTTCCAAGATTCTGTTTTTGTCCTGAGTTGGGTTAATGTTAGACTTGGACACTGCTGCGGTCTATGACAATCTAAGATACCGAATCTGGTCACTTTGCAGACTGAATAAGGTTCTTGGGTGATGTTTGAGGACTGTTGACAAGATGTATGTATAAGTAATCATGTAGCCCAGCTGTCATCCAACAGTGGCTTAGCGAATACCTCCTGGTATGTCGTCCAAGGGAGTTGGACTAGATCTCTTTGCTGCCCTCCTCCAGTGTTGAAGGTTTGCGGATACTATCGTTTGTCTGATTTAGATCAAGGCATTTTATTATTCTTAAAAGAGCACTTTACTTTCTGCCTTTAGGTATGCAAGAAAAATTTTAAATTACATTTATTTTGGTAATTAAAGATAAAATTGCCTGTATCTGAGCTGGCAGGAACATTGAAATTCTTACACAGCCAATGCTAAAGTGCCATTTTTAGCATTTCAAATTTCTTAGCACATTTAAATTCTCTCATGTGTTCCTTTTTCAGGGGTTTCAACAGGGAAATAGAGGCTACTCCTCTCAAAAAAATGCAAAGCAAATGCATAGATAATGAGAAGGCCCCTCACATCCCACCTGCCGCCCAGAAGTCACGTGTTCTGTAGTGTCACCTAAGAAAATGAAGAACAAGAGATACACCAACCAGAACTCCTCTGGGTGACACATGAATACGGTAGATCTCAGTGCTCATTTAGGCTACTTAGTCCAGTGACTCACTCTCTACACTCTTCTTTGTGCTGATAACTCTTACATCGATATTTTCATCCTGACTGCTAACCAGAGCTTTTGTCCTACCGGACGAGTTTGCACACCACCCTGGTCTTGGGGTGTCTCACTGTCACGTGGAGCTCAACGAACTTAAGAGTTCAGCTCACTGTGGTTTTCCAGCATCTCCTGTTGGTGGTGTTTATTTCCCTCCAGACTGAGGGCTTTGCTTGTGTTTTTTCCAGACCTGGGCTCCTCTCTTCTCTCCCAACTCAGGGCTCCTGGGATTATCACTAGAATGCCTATTGTTGAAGTGCTCCGCTTCAAAGCCCTGAGGGTATTTCTCACTTGTTGCTCTCCTTCAGGCTTTGCAATTATTAGGTTCTTAATGTTTTGCCTTTAGGGTTAATGCTGTGATGTCATTTCCCTTCTATGGTAGCCTGCAGATAATCGCAGACACACATCGCACGCCTGAACAAGGCAGCGGTCTTCAGCAGCTTGCCTGGCCACCACCTCCTCCCTTTCTCTAATCCTGCTGCTAAACGCATTTGTATTACACCCGTGTCCCTGCGGAAAAGCCCGCAGAGGCTCCTGAGCTCCCAACTTCAGGCCTCAGCCTTGCTTTCGGAGAGACTCCGTCCGTTGTAAGTACGGAATATCGTAATCACTGCTCCCGGCTCGGCTCCGGCTCCGTGCTGCTCCTTCTGGCTCAGTCTCCTTGCTTCTACTCAACTGTCCACTGCAGCCCTTTCTCTTCTAATTTACCTCTCCCAGTTCTAACCACTTCTCAGCCTCTTCCCACGACATTTTTTTTGCTTGTTTTTTATCCACTGCAATCCCCTTTCCTTTGAACTACCAGATCACATCTTATCTTTAGATTGGGTGATTATCTTGGCAGCTTTGGCAGAATGGGAAGAACCTTGGATGGGAGTCACATAAACCTGGTTCCAAAACAGGTTTCAACAATGTATCAACTTTGGTCATTTTACCTCTCCGAGTCTTTATAGCCTTTTTAAAACATAAAATGGGGCTATTAATGAACAGTATGGACAATGATAACAAATATGAAATACCAGCATGTCCTCAGATCCTAAGTGGTATTTGAATTGGCATCTTTAAAATTGTTTTTAACTTTATGTCTGTCTGTCTTCTTACTTTGGTTTGGGTACTGTGTTTTACATCCATTTCTCCTCCCAAAAGCCATGGACATTGTTATGTAAAAAATTGTGGCCAATAAATAAATCTGGAATAGAACTTCCATTTCAGTAACTTGGCCTAGAGTTTTCCAACAAGGCAAGATAAAACTAGTCACATCTCAGACTTTGAAAATAATAAGAGTCGAAACAAATTACTACTACCTAACAGTTAAATCTTACATAGAGAAATCTTACCCACACTAAAGTCCTTTGACAAATGTTATAATTTTATAGGAACTCTTTGACTCTGACATAAATATATCATTTACTACATAGTTTATCCCATTTTCTTATAAACTAAATATATCAGTTGTAAAGAAATAAAGCTTTGAAGATACCCTAACCTACCTCCTATCATATATATACTATTTATACAGGCAGGTATTGTTCTAGCACTTTGCAAATATTCATTCACTTCACATTCACTACCCCCCATGAGGTAGGCAGTGTTATTATGGCTATTTTATTGATGAGGAAACTAATCCACTGAGGGGCTGAACAACATGCCCAAAGTTAACACAGCTAGGAAGGTTAGAGGTGGATTAGAAGCCAGGCAGGCGTTAGCCCCCGAGTCCCATACTTCTTTCGTTGGATGGCAAAAGTCTAGGATACAATAAATATCAGTCATGGCGGTCATACTGGGCTCTGTGCCTTGACCTGTTGGGTTGAAAGTGGGGCTGTCACACTCTCAGAGGAGAGAAACTTCACAGGCCTGTGGGGTGGGAGGAAAAATTTCTCTCTTATGGCAGGGTAGAGATTATTCCTTTTATATACAGTGAGTATTTTGCTTTTCCTCAGAGATTGAGAAAGCAGAATTGACATCACTGAGTCGTTCTTTTAGTCACCACCAAGAATCTCAAAATGCGTGTAAATGCAGTGTCACAACATAATTGCCTCAGATAACACATCTCAAATTGTGAGTGAGATAATAGCGAATTATATTGAATTGGCCAGTTGACTTAATTATATTTTGCCAGTACTGAACTGTTCTTTCCTGAATTGTAGTTTTAGATTTGAGACAGTTCAGCAATTCCCGACAAAAGAACTTCAAACGGCCAACGTGTTCAAATAGCCTGTTTTTCTAGCTTTACCGTGTTTCGAGGGATGTCAACAACCATAGCACTGATGTCATCTGATTGAGGATGAAGGTCAGATTCTATACCCTTTTTATGTTGGAGTGTTTCTATTGGCTCTTTGGCACAATAATATGGGTATTGTGATTTATCAGGCATGTGCCCAGAGAACTCATGACGACTTCTGATGTGGTTACTGTGGGGTGTGTTTCTTACCTGAGACCTGTTGGTCTGGGACTCTCATGGAGAAGGAAGGGCCTGCTCTTTTCCTATTGGTCTTTAAAGTCACATTTATGTATCCTGAATGGACCTCGTTCGATGGGCCATTTTTGTATACAAATAATTTTATAAGAAAATAGAAATAATTTAATTGTGAGAGGGATTTTAAGCCCCCCAGTCTTGTTTTACAAATGTAGACTCAAATGAGGTTTGAAAAGTCACTCCGTTACATTTGTTACAACTCACATATATATATTTTTGTAGATTTTCAGTTGAGGCCCGCACTGTCGCCTTCCTTCCTTAGGATGAAAGGGGGATGCTGGCACCCTCCCATTTTGTATGTGAAAATGGCTGTGCTTTCATTAAGCGAAGAGAAGATACTGTGTAAGTCTGCAAGTGAAGCGGCTGTTAATAATACACATAGCAGAGGATATGGTTATCAGTCCACAAACTCAGATGTACAAGAAATAACACATTTTTAGAATTGCTTTGAGCCAACTACGATCCATCCCCAAGCTTTCTTATGAACCTTTTTGAGAAGGTTCAGTTCGAGGATTCTCTTTCCTTCCTGTCCCCAGGGTCTTCAACAGCAGTACTTCGTACTCTGCCCGTCATTGGCCACTGGAGCAATTACTTTTAAGGACACCCATTCTCTGAGCTGGATGTACATTTCCGGTCAGGAGGTTTTGCTTCTTTGCTTTCGGGCTGGGAATCTTTACCATGGCCGGGAGCCCTTGTACTTACCTTCCAGTCCTACGAGCTGTACAGAGCCCTCCCTCCCTGATCAGCCTGGGGCTCACCATCTCCTGCTCATACAACCATCGAACAGTGGATGGATCCCACTCCTCACAGGAGCTCCGCAGGCTCTGATCTCCTCCCAGGATGTGGGGGGGAAGCTTCCCTTTGCCTTCCTCCCCAAAACCCCTGCCCTCGCTCTCCTTTCCCCCCAGGACACCTGCCCCAACATCTTCAATGACAGCAATTGTCTTCTACGGCTTATGTATTCTGCTCTGTCGTGGATCATCCCAGAAGCAAGAGAGCCCCAGATGTAGCCCTTGGCTAGAAATGGCAGGAGAGAGGGGTAAGGAAAAACAAAGGGCAAATAAAACCAAAATCATTTCTCTGTTAATTATCCTACCGCTTTGCCATTTGAATAAATAAACGCTCTTATGCTGGGCTTACCTGTACATATGATAGATCATAAAATCCCACATAATCCCATGAGGGCATGTTTATTATCTTCATTATACAGATGAAGATTTGTCCATTTTCCCTTCTAGGCCAGTCACGAGGCCAGTAAGGAGTAGGGCCAGCATTTCAATTCAGGCCTGTCAGACTCCAAAGCCAATACTCTCTTTAAAAATATGCCACAGATGTGAGTTCTCTTTCAGTTCTTCTCTTTATAAAGAAAACACCTCCATCCATAGAATATTGCTGCCATATTAAGAATGCAAAATGAGGGGTGTCTGAGTGGCTCAGTTGGTTAAGCGTCTGCTTTCAGATCAGGTCATGATCTCAGGGTCCTGGGATCGAGCCCCGCGTTGGGCTCCCTGCTCAGTGGGGAGCCTGCTTCTCCCTCTCCCTCTGCCTGCTGCTCCCCTTCCTTGTGCTCTCTCTCTCTCTCTGTCTGTGTCAATGAATAAATAAAATCTTAAAAAAAGTAATGCAATCTGAATGAGATGGTTTCTTCTGCTTGGGCTTCTGTGAGCTTTCTGCCCGCCTGAGAGGCTTGCTCTTGACTTCTCCAGGGCAGTTTTTCCCAAAGGCATGCCTCATGAAGGTGGGTGCGGTGTTTCAGCTTGGTGTAGGTTGGTGGTAGATGTTAGCATGGATCTGGAGGCCACAAATTGCTGGGCGTCATCCTGGAGTCCCTGATTCAGTGAGTTGGGGTGGCACCTACGAATTTGTATTTTATCAAGTTCTCAGGAGATGTGGATGCCCCTGGTAGAGGAGACACACTTAGGAGCCAGTGTTTCAGGTCGTAATGACATCTCTAATTTAATCTGAGTGAGGAGGAAGAGAAGATGATTCTTCTCATGCCTCAGTAATCAGGGGATTTATCTCAGCTCAATATTGATAACTGCTGTCAAGGTTTAACATAATCGCTTTGTGTGAATGTGTGTGTATATGTTTTAATTTAAAAAAATTAAAGAATTTGAGTATATTTGGTACAGGATGTTATATTAGTTAAACATTACCCAGTTTTAATTTTTTTCTTAGATTGTTTAATTATAACTAGAGTGGACTGTCCTTCAAGGACAAGAAACTGAAACACAACAAGTTGAAGGAGCATAAACGTGCTGATGGTTATGCTTTGTGTGTCTCTGGTCAAATTCTGGCATAGGAACCAAAATGCATACAATAGTTCAAACATTAATGTTAAAAAGAGAAAATACAGCTTTCCAGTCAACTTTTCATTTACAGCAGAGGACCTAAGTATAGTTTAATTTTTATATACATTTTAATATACTTAAAGAAAACATGCTACTTTTAAATTGTGTCAGACAAGAATATCATGATTTTATTACATAAATTGGATTTAATTAAATAACATGAACTTGTTGAATGTAAAAACCCACAATTCTTTATGTCAGTCTTTAACGTATGAAATGAACTGCATAGCACACTATTTAATAACTTAACCTAAAACAAAAATATAATAATTTTATTATATGGGATAAAAATTATTTGACTTGTCTCCAGGGGTGTCGAAGAGATTGAATAATCCTAGGAAAGGCATTCAGGACTCAGAAAAGGAAGGGGAATCTTGCTCTAAGGGACTGGACTCCTTTTCACCCACTTGTGTGTGTGTGTGTGTGTGTGTGTGTGTGTGTGTTACTATTCCTGTTTTCTCTTTCCTTTGGCTGGTGGGATACACATCCGTACCCTGGAAAGCCTGGTGGGCACAGGGCACATCCACTGAATTCTGAACAGGAACAGCATCTTCATTAGGCTCTTGGGAGGGCACTCTCTTTCTAGTGCCTTCTCTTTGAGTCAGGGCTTCACACCCAGAGGTTGGAGACCCGACTATGGGCGTGGGGAAGGTGGTTTAGAAGCCTACAGCTGGGCTTGTCCATAGGACTTTTGTGAGGGAATAAGAGGAATCCTCCCAAGATCATGATATGGTCCTAATCTCTGTTCCTAGTCTAAGCTTAAAACTTGCTCGCTCCTAATGCACAGTGTTCTGGTTGCCACTCTGCTCATTTTTCTTTGGTAACTTCTTGCCTCTCTTCTGACTGGGAATGGCCATCTTAGGTGTTTTGTCTTCCAAATTCTCCTTCCTTTATGAGAATAAATATTCTACTCTTGGTTAAATTCTGCTGGGATTGAAACCTCTTTGTTTAATGTGCATTTCTGCCACTGGATTGTGGGTTCTTGGATAATCATCCTTGCGACTCCTGTTTCTAAAACAGTCAATGTTGCACTTTTAAAGAAATAGAATGCCTTCAGCTCTATTATTTCATTTAATCTCCACAGAACTTCTGTGAGGGTGACATTTGGCTTGTAGTGAAAACAAAGAGACTAGAAGAAATCTCAAGATATATAGAAAAGTAGCATTAAACAGCATTGCAGAACGAATAGCAAACCATGGCATCAAACCAAAGCAATTTGGCAAGCAAATTGTAGGTAACAGAACAGACTTTGAAAAATAATTGTTGGGGGACGCTGGGGTGGCTCAGTTGGTTAAGTGTCTGCCTTTGGTTCAGGTCATGATCCCAGGGTCCTGGAATCGAGTCCTGAGTCAGGCTCCTTGCTTGGCTGGGAGCCTGCTTCTCCCTCTCCCTCTGCTGCTCCCCCTGCTTGTGCTCTCTCTCTCTCTCTCTGACAAATAAAAAAATAAAATCTTAAAAAAAAATAGTTGTTGTTATAATCTGAGGAGAGGTCAGATTGAAGTTCTCACCCCAGGATGTCAGAATGTGACTGTATTTAGAGAGAGATAGGGTCTGTAAAGAGGTAATTAAAGTAAGATGAGGTTACATGGGTGGGCTCTAACCCCATCTGACTGGTGTCCTTATAAGAAGAGGAGATTAGGACACAGATTTAATTTATAGACATTAATCTAACCACCATCTTGACTAATGCTTATTCTACAACGAGAGAGGAAGCAGTATTCTTTTTATTTAGGATTCTTTCAGTTAAGGACATGACTTGACTTTGACTTTGATTAATTTGAGGAACTATCTTGAGTGCCTGTGGAGTAATTAAGTTGATTGCTCGGGATGGCTTATGGAATCGTCCTTGTTGGTCTGAGCATATAAATTATGCTACAGAACCATTTCCAAAATTAAATTGAGGTTTTGATAAGACACATAAACTCTTTGAAACTAAAGTTTCAGTATGGCAGTAATTCTTAGGGCTTAACGTGTTGATTTCCTTATCTTTGCAGCCAAATAATTTCTCCTAATCCAACTTAAGCTACCTAGCTAACTACCTACCTAAAACAAAAATCTCTGAATTCGTTATTACCTTTTTTTGGCGGACTTACTCTTAGATTGGGCATAGTAGGGTATATAATGCATGTGACACCTAGTTTATTTTCATATGTCTTTAGGCTTTTTTAAGACTTTGTTATTCTCTATTTTTCTGGGAACACTGAGATTGGTCCTGAAAATTGGGGGTTTCAATAAGGAAATTGGATGTAGTGTATGTTTTTTGTGGGAAAAATGTTTAACAACACATTTCCAAAATGAGACATTCTGTTGTAGCAGATTGAAGATGGCCACAAAATCTTAAATATTTTCCCTATTAAGAAATGGGTCTGTGTCTCCTAGTCTTGCATCTGGTGAGCTCTGTGACTGCGTTGAGCAGGGGCACACAATGGAAGTGACCCTCTGCCAGTTTCTGGGTCTATGACTTAAGAGCCTAGAAAGGCCTTAAGAGCCTAGAAAGGTCTACTTCTTGTCTCTCAGAACACTCACTCTTGGAGCCCTGATCTCCTATGTGAGAGCTGCGATTACCCTGATGCTGTCCTGATGTGAGGAAGCTCAAGCTAGCCCCATAGAGGGGCAGCAGGGGGAGAGACCAATGTTGGCCAGTCTCTGGCTATTTCAGCTATCCCGTCCCAGGCTCCAGGTATGTGAATAAGGAATCCAGACCAGCTCAACCTCTAGCTAAGTATCACCAGTATGACTCCAGTTGACACTCTGGAGAATGGCCCAATTTGAGTCCAGTTCTGATCATGACCCACAAAATAATGAAAAAACAACAAAATAAGTAAATTTTAGGAGTAGTTCATTATATAGCAATAGGCAACTGGAACTTTAATCTTAAAGACTTACATAAGGATGACATAAACTTCTTGAAAAATGCTTATTTATAATCATGTAAAGTTAATTTCTGGCAAAATCTAAAACCTTCTAACTTGACTGACTTGGACAAATTTAATCTTCTGTTTGAGTATTTTTAACTATTCACAAAAAATGTATCTGAATGCTTTTATCAAGAATAAACGTTGAATTTTTAAAAAAAGATTTTATCTTTTTAGAGCAATTTTTGGATCACAGCAAAATTGAGAGTAAGGTACAGAGATTTTTCACATACTCCCCACCCCCACATAAGCATAGCCTTCCCCATTATCAACATACCCTACCACAGTGGTACATTTGTTACGATTGTTGAACCTATGTTGACAGATCATAACCACACCTAGTCCATAGTTTACATTTGAGTTCACTCTTAGTGTTGTACATTCTATGGGTTTGGACAGATGTATAAGGATATGTAATGACCATGATGGTATCATATAGAGTATTTTCACTGCCTTAAAAATCGTCTGTTCTCCACATATTTATCCTAACTTTCCCCAAATCCTGGCAACCACTGATCTTTTTACTATCTTTACAGTTTCGCATTTTTTAGAATTTCGTATGGTTAGAACCCTACAATAGGTAGCCTTTCAGATTGGCTTCCTTCACTTAGTAATATGCACGTAAGTTTCCCCCATAACTTTCATGGCTTGATAACTCATATATTTTTAGTGCTGACTAGTATTCCATTGTCTGGATGTATCACAATTTATTCATCCATTTTCCTACCGAAAGACATCTTGGTTGCATCTAAGTTTTGGCAATTGCGAATAAGGCTACTGTAAACACATCTGTATGCAGATTTTTGGGTGAGTAGAAGTTTTTACCTCCTTTGGCTAAATAACAAGAAGGGCAATTGCTCGATCGTATGGTAAAGATACATTTGGTTGGTTAAGAACCTGCCAAACTGTCTTCTAAAGTGGCTCTACCATTCTGCATTCCAACCAGCAATGAGAGTTTGCGTTGCTCCATGTCTTTGACAGCATTTGGTCTTGTCAGCGGTCTGGATCTGGGCCATCAGAATAGGTGTGTAGTGGTAGCTCATTGTTTTAATTTGCATTTTCCTGACGACATGTGATATAAAGTGTAGTAGTTTTTAAACTGTATTCTTTGTTCTCTTTTAAAAAAATTAAGTGGGTTTCAAAAATTGTATTTTATTTTTCAGTAAAATGAAATATAACAGTGCTGGAAATACAGATCTCTATTTTGTAACTTGTTTGAATAAAAACTGCATACAGTGTATTATAGGATAAGCAGGAACATGGGGATAATAATGGAATGTGACTTCTTTTACTGATTGTGCTTTGACTTTGAAGGGTACTATTTGTCTGTTATTTATATGATCATTTTATAAAGTTAAAATATCCAGACGTATAGAGAAAATAATTCTCTTTAGATGTCTTGGAACAGAAACGTAACATATTAAAGATCAATTCATGTCTTATGTTTCTATCAATGGTGTAAATTAAGATGTAGTTGATAGTATAATTGAGACCTCACAAAATATTGAATAGCATTTTCATTTAAAATTGGGATTTCCTTATAGTCTCCATTTGATAAATTATTCTTATGCATAGAGGAGCTAATAAGGAAGCATTGTTTTTATAATAAGCATTTTCTCTTTTCTTTTTCTGATGTCTTATGTCAATGGAAAAGAACCCCCAAAATAAGTGCTGCTTCTTATCATCGTGCAAATGTGATTCCAGAGCGCACTTCTCTGTCTTAATCACTGAAATTATTTGGTTATCAAAGCCATACACAGTTCATGATTTGACTTTCATCCTTTTCAGACTTATCCATGATATTGGTCTGGCCTTGAAAACATTAAAATGGCCTTTGTTTGATATTCAACATGTAATTTCAGAAAGACGTGTTCATTTTAAAGATTGAGACTGAGTGTTAGTGTGATTGAAGAATCTTAACAAGGCCTGGGAATAGAACAATCATTTCTGAGGGTGTGTGTGGGCAGAATAGGTTGGGTAAACAATAAAATAGCAAAGGGAGTATTTATACGTGTGATTGTGGGGGGTGTGTGTGTGTGTGTTCAACTTTCTTCCCTATAGTGGACAAAATCTTTGTTTGTTTTCAACAAACATCTTTTTTTAAATTTAAATTTTAGTTATTTAACATGCAGTGCAATATTGGTTTCTGGAGTAAAATTCAGTGGTTCATCACTTACATACAACACCCAGTGCTCATCACATCAAGTGCCCTCTTCAAAAACGTTCTTTAAAGCAGAGACTATTTCCAAAAGAAACCCTTAATGCCTTTTTAACAGAATTGTTCTACATTTGATATTTTGGAAAATAATTTCTTCCAATCAGCTGTTCCTAATAAAGAGACTACAGGCCATATGTTCTGTGACAAACTGGACTTGTTTCAGCAGTGGGAGTTACAGGACCTGGTTTGGAAGGAGCAGAACACGAAGAGATTAGATGCTACCTGCCCTCACTTAACTTCCTCCTTCTGTGTGAGAAAATTTTTCTGTTAAGTTCGTATAATAATAACACAATCGTAATGTTTTCAAAATAGAGATTAAGTTACTTTCTGAGAAGTGTGTCCAGGATTTCGTGCTGCTTTCTGCCATCATCAGTGAGTGAATAGGTTTTGTACAATTTCTGTAGACAGTTTTTCCAGCAGAACGAGTGACTGTATTTCTTTGATTTCTCTTCTTACCATAAGTATTGTGAGGTATGGCGGGGGTGCTGGTGTAGGGTTCCTGAGACGATAAGGTAGGTGCCGTTGGATTGGGGCTCTAGGCAATCCTAACTGTCCTGGCAGGATGTCCTAAACTATCTGGAGGTCTTAGGAGAGGGGGTGTTTCTCACACCATGCAGATGGTCCAAATTCACTCTGTGGGCAACACCATTCCAGGGGTCATCACATTGTTTGCCTTCACCATGGAATAGACCTTAAACAGTATGAGAGAGCAAAAAGATTTCTTCTGGCCTCAATGGAAATAAGTTTAAAGGCACTTTGGAGTATCAAATGAATAGTTTTTTTCCCATGGAAAGACACAAATACAAAACCTCAATCCTTTATTAGTAACTAATTTAAATATCTTTCAGTCTTGATCTTTCTGAAGATCATCATACTAATATCCATGTTCACAATTCTGATTTTTGTGTGTGAAATGCTTTCTCATTAATGCATCCTTAAGAATGTCTGCTAAAAACTTTAGTTTCCAATAAAGCTCTGAGACGTTCCTTCTCTACCGAAGAAATCCTTAGAAACGTCCTTGTTTGCTCTACCTCTAGCTGCAAAGTTGGTGAGACTCCATGACTCCTGATCATATTATCCCACCCTCCTGCTGCTATTTTTGCCACTTCTCTCGGTGCATCCCCCCACAGCCTGGTGCCCACATGATAAATCCGGCAGCTGTCGTCATGCAGTTGGCCCGGCCACCTCCCCCAGCCTCGTGCTGCCGGGAGTGTGCTCAAGGGACCAGTGATGCTGAAGTATTTCTCAGGTCATCTTCACTGACCTAGAAAAGCAAAGACGTTCTAGCTTTTGCCCACGGCTGGAGGCAGCGGCCCAGCTCTGCTTAGTGTGGCTAAAGCCTTCAGCAGCCCGAGACACGGTTCAGACGGCCACCCCAAAGTCAGGATGCCATGAGAAGAGCAATCGACGTTCTGAAACTTTATTTAAAAACCCGAATGACCCCAGCTGACGCTTCCCCCTTTTCATTCTTTGGTGACACAGCTGAAACCTTATGGTTCGGTTTTAGAAAATGCTCCACTCCCTCGAAATTATTTTCCAAAAGGAAGGATCCGGCAAATGGCACAAATAGCCAAAAGGACCTCAGTGAGCAGAACGTGGGCTCTCTTACTTCTTATTTGCAGCTTCCCACTCCCATAAGAAAATCAACTAGGAAACGCGGACGGGGGATAATTCCTTCTCCTGGCAGCTGAGCTCTAATCTAGCCTCTCGTTCTTTACTGAGCTCGCACTTGCTGGAGACATTTTAATGTCTTAATGAAAGGACAGGGAAATTATCACTCACTGATTTGTGTTTTTAAATTTGGAGTTTCTAAATTAAGCCTACTTAACGATACAGGCATGCCCATTTCCAGGACTGGGTGTTCAGCTCCTACATTTGATGTGTCACCTTGAGGGTTTCCTGTGAGGTAATTATCATGCTGGGATGAGCTAATCTCCCCTCGAATAGTACACCTGCCTCATTCTGCTAACAAATAGGCCCCTGCCTTCTAGAGACTGCCTGACCTGACTTATTATATCTCTCCCATCAGCAGAAAGACTCATATCATCACTGGGCCAAAGGTGAATTGCCTAGAGACAAAGTTGGAATGAATTTTTTGCAGTCCCATTTCGCCAGACATTCAAACCACTTCATTCTGAAGAGTAGAGACCTTTAACTCTGTCACATATTTATATATGCTTATAAGGCCAGGGAAGGGTCTTTCTGCAGATCTGCTCGGGGTGAATGTATCAAAATAGTATACCAGAAGAAACCGGGTCTGCCTCTCAAACCTTTGTCCTCCAAAGTAATCACTCTGAGAAAAGAGAAATACTGCTGCTGGTGGTTTTGTTAACTTGCGTTTTGCAAGTTGCCTGTGGATGCTTTTGTCATGTGGCGGTTGGTGTAGAATTTCAAGTCCGAACCCCGGCCAGAGCTGGAGTGGGGGTGAGGGCCACTAGAAGGAACGTCAGTTCATCAGATCCCTGGGAAAAAAAAAAAAAATTAAGATTTTCTCTCTGATGCCTGTTTTCCATATAAAATGTGGCTTTGTTTTTTTTATAGTTTTTCTTATTCCCTACAGCAAAAGAGGCTAATATTCATTTAAAACCCAATAACAATTAAAACTCCCAATAACAATTAAAACCTACAATGAACAACTGCTCTAGCTTTGTTTATTGCATGCATAAATAATCATACTTCAATGAACATGTTAGTATCTATGATCTCTTCCCAGATTAAGGTTGCCTCGAGACTGCTTGCTTTGGCTACTGTAAATGTGACATGAATTACGCTCAGGAAAATGTGTCTAACATGCTGGGTTTGAAGTAAATTATTTTCTTCTAATATACCTACACAACTGTCACAAGGAATTACATTGCAGATTTAGTGATGTTAAGTGTCAATTGTAATTTGGTGACAGCCATTTTATTGGCTATGCATATTGCTCTGCTAGGACTGCTTCTCAGTATGGAGGCCACCGTATCATTAAAAACCAGTGATCCTTCACTGATGACATAATTTGACTGGCAGAGAGAGGAGCAGAGAGGGGCTTGCTTCCACCTGCACGGGATCTGCTGTATGTCAGAGATGAATTTGCCTTCAAATTAGAAACAGCACTGCAGATGAAGGGCTGTGATTTTGCTTGAGTTCTTTTAAGGCGTTTTTCTGGAATGGTTACCGAGCAGCTGATAGAAGTCTCCTTTAATATGTCAAACATATATATTATGCAGCCTGTAAACATTTCAAATATTTTTAGTCAGAGCTTCCAGTGAGTTATCTACGAAACCGTTTCCGCTGAACTGAGCCACATGTATTTCTGCACACTCATCCATCCATTCTTTTGTCTACAACTCTGTCTTTGGCGAAGGTTCCAGGAATAAAAATTTATGTGATAAGATGGTAACCAAAAAAAAAAAAAAAAAGCCCAACAAAAAACAACCACAACCGAGATCTAATGAGCTCAGTGCTTCGGCAGGTGGGATCCAGCATCAGAGCTAGGTAAGAATTTACCGTAAGAACAGAACTGTAATCATACATTCTGAACATTTTATAAACTGACAATTCAAGTTATGTGTTGTATGCTAATATACATTGTGGTAGGGTCTAATAAACTGTGACTCACTCATAAATAGTAGAAAAGCCGATGGCACTCACACGCAAGCCCATACACAGCCTCACACACAGTCTGTACTTATGCAGGAAACAGGAAATAGAGTCCAAGACTTTCTTAGCAAATTTAAATCAATATAACTGCATTCCATTTTCAGTATTTAAATTAAATTTCTTGCTGCAAGGCACTGTAAGGAACAAAGCAAAGTACCTTAAAAGAAAGTGTATCGCTCGTAATTTTACCTCATTTCACACCTATTTGACAGCTTCTCTTAGCCAATTGGTTTCATTGAAAATGCTGACAATATTCACCTATTAGAGTCCTGCCCTTCTATGTGGAGACCATTCCTCTTAGATACACTTCATTAGCTTTCAACACGGAAAAATAACTTTTTCCCTCCTCACACTACTGACACTTGCCACTATTTTCCCCTTCTCTTAACACAGCACTTATTTATTTATTAAGAAAAGAAACTTTCCAGAACAATAAATAGCATAAATTATTCAGCCAGTTTCAGTCCAGCCACATAAATCATACTCAGGCAGACAAGCTACTTATGACAAATGCTTTGTCTAAGAGAAATACACCACTGAAGGTTTAATCAGAGGCGCTAAACATTTCAGACTTTCCCGTTTTTATTCTTGGCCAGGAAAACTCTATTTCTCTGTCTACAGAGGCTCTTCAGAATGCTCTTTTTTCCCATGAGAATATTGAGACCATTTTTATCCACAGTAGGGAGGAGGGTGTTAATAAAAGTGCACTTTTCTGAAGAAAAATTCAAATGGGGGTTGGCAAATCTTCTCAATTCTTGAAAGCATATTTCAGGGCCAACTGTGGATATGTTAATAGCTTTTCACATGATGGGCCATCAAGTCCTACTTTTCGAGACTGGTCAGGGTGTTCCCACATCCACCAAAAAGAAAAGGAAAAAAAAAAAAAAGCAAGTGGAATTTGGAAGCAGGATGAATCCAGAGTAGTTGGTAGAATGAGAAGACGCTGCTTCCTATTTTGTCTTGTCATTGGCTCCCAAGGCTTCTGCCACTTATGTTTTGTGTTTTTTTTTTTTTTAAGATTTTATTATTTATTTGACAGAGATAGAGACAGCTAGCGAGAGAGGGAACACAAGCAGGGGGAGTGGGAGAGGGAAGCAGGCTCATAGCAGAGGAGCCTGACATGGGGCTCGATCCCAGAACGCCGGGATCACGCCCTGAGCCGAAGGCAGACGCTTAACCGCTGTGCCACCCAGGTGCCCCTGCCACTTATGTTTTTTAACTGAAGCTTCCTCCTTTACAGCCTTATTACTATAAATGGGCCCCATAAAAATGCTTGATTACAGCATGGTAGGCTAAAATATGCCCATAAAAAATCTTTTTTTGGTCAGCTTCAAATAATGGTGATATTTTTTCCAGTAAAAGGAATGAAATCTTAATTCCCCTAATACTTAAATTGCCAACTTTTCCCCTTAGTTATCGTTTAACTAATTTTTAGACCATCAGTGATTCAAAGCATGTACATATGTTATTGGGGACATCAGATATTTGTGATGACTTTGAAACTTCAAAAAAATTAGGTCCATGCTTGATCTGGGCAACCGTTTACTCTAAGGAGAAAGCGTCTATTCTACTAGAGAAGTTAGTGAAGTGTTTCATTCCGTTTCACTTTGTTTACTTTTGACAGCAGAAGGCTTGCCACTCCTTGAAGAAATCCAACCATTTCATCAGAGAAAATGGTCATGGCGGAGCGAAGACTAACCCGTCTCCTCACCCGGTTTTATCAGAAAGGGGGCTATGTTGTCCACGGCTAAAGGCACTAGGGAACAGTGTGGGAAGTTGGGGTTAAGCTGGTCGTGCAGTCGCCGAGCAAGTGGGGGCAGTAATTTTGGAGAAGAAAGGCAGACAATGTCATGGAAGTTTAGTCTACACCGGCGGTCCCCTAACTCTTGCTGCGGAAAGCCTCTCTCAGCAGCCCAGCAGCCCCCCCAGCATATGTGAAGGCCCTCCTCCAGTGAAGCCAGAAGAAAAGACATGACCTGGAACACAGCACGCCTCCCCTCTGGGCCTGTTTTCTGCAGTAGTTGCTGGACTCAGTCTTGCTTACCTTACAAGCTGTGAGTGAATTGTGGCCCAAGCAGCTGTGGCCGTGGGCCACGTGACAAAGTCTTCCTTTCCCATGTACATGTGGCATTTTGCCACACAAAGGTACAGCACACGGATCTCCTGAGGAGCATGCATCAAGTTTATTTTCTGACTAGTAAATGAGTAAATTTTTCTGACTCAATTGGGAATGAAAGGAAAATAACCTGCCTTTGGAGCTATCCCAAGGTCTGATTCCTTTGGAGCGGTTCGTGTAATTTAACAACAACCACCCAGTCATCAGAGAACTCTGGTCTAGGTATATAGCCAGCTATAAGCTTTGCAGATGAGGGAACCTCTGGATCCAGAGGGACTAAGATAGAAGTGGGTAACTTTGAGCAAGCCCAGGGGAGAAACTTGAGCTCAGGGAAATGTCAGTAAGATTCCAAGCACCCTATTCTAGACAGACTCATTTAAACCCCCAAGTTTTTAGGAGATGATAATACAAGGCACTCTTAGAAATGGTTCGGTTGTGATTACAGTCGGTCTAGGCTTTGTTTCCACTTGATTATACTTGTCATCTCTTCTGTCAGGGCTCTGGTGAATATATGAGAAATTGGGGGGAAGCTATAGCAGATTAGTGAGGAGACTAAAGAAGGCAAGTGCAAGGATTGTTATCTTATACCAAGAAGAATTTGGAATTTTAAATGAAAGGAAAAAGTCAACGAAGTGCAAAATGTTGTGACGTTTTCAATGAACAACCACTCTTCCTGAACTTAGTTTCTCTGAGACCAAGTCGTCATTGTCCGTAAGTAGAGTGAGCCTATGTCCTGGTTTTCCCAGGACAGTCCCAGTTCACGCCGGTCGAGCAAGTTAGTTACAAGTAATATCCCCTTGTTTTCTTAAAAGTGTCCTGGCTTGGGAGATAAATTATATAGCGGTCCTAAACATAAACAAAGCTCCCTTTGGAGTTAATAGATTTGTATAAAGGATGAAAGAGGAAATGCTTTGATTTGGTTTTCAAATCTGGTTTCCCTGAAGAGAGAAAGAGAGAGAGAGAGAGAGAGAGAGAGAGAGAGAGGAGGCAGAGGACATGGAAACCAGAGCAAACCAGGCCTACATGGTAATATACTCAGGCCTACGTCTTTCTTGTCATTATGCCCTTTGTCTTTCTCCCCTAGGTCTTCTGTGAGGATATTTTGAAATATTTTCAGATGAACAATTTAGGACTCCAAATAATTTCAGATTTTCTTCAGATTTCTAGTTATAATATTCAGAAAAAAGTAAGGAACTGGATTTCATACGACTCGCTTAAGTTAATTAGGAATTTCGGAATGGAATCAAATTTTGCTTTATTCCACTGTGAGAATTCTCTTGGGTAGTGTATTAGACAGATGCTTGCCTTGTGAGAGCAATCAACAATGAATCGTAAGTAGGATATGACCAACAGATTCAATTTTCATATGATTTTGGAAAAGTTCTGATTCCGTCAAAGTTAAAGGAAACTGCCAATAACTGAAGAAACAACGTGATTAACAACATTTGTAAACGTAGAAACTACTTATTTTTAAATATTTAAGCATGATTTTTTCATAAACCTAGAAATTTCAATTCATCATACTACTTATGTTAATTAGAAGTTAAAAATTACACTTCATTGACTGATGGTTTTTTTGATTAAACATAGGCTGGTTAATGTGAGGTTGCTGTGAATAATGATTTTTGGGATATTTTTCTTTTTTTTTTTTTATTATTTATTTATTTATTCAACAGAGATAGAGACAGCCAGCGAGAGAGGGAACACAAGCAGGGGGAGTGGGAGAGGAAGAAGCAGGCTCATAGCAGAGGAGCCTGATGTGGGGCTCGATCCCATAACGCCGGGATCACGCCCTGAGCCGAAGGCAGACGCTTAACCGCTGTGCCACCCAGGCGCCCCTGGGATATTTTTCTTAGCAAAGTATGCACTAAATTAATTACTTTAAAAATGTATACATGAAATGATACATTCAAGGTCTTTGGAAAAACAGGAAATGTAGAGTACTGGTATGTTTTGCTAGGAATATTATCTTCTATTTTGGTTCACTTATTTTTCATGTAACAAAACTTTAAATTGTTAATTGAGGAAACACCTGTTTTACCTGATTTTCTTAAGCACACTGGATGGATATTGGATACCTTGCAGCAAAACTCTCATTAAACCAAGGATCCCTTGATATGCACTACAATGGCTGAATTATTGCATCGAAGAGAATATTGTACTAAAACTTCACTGAGTCACGATCCTCAGGGACTTTGCTATAGAATTACTTGTAAATGGAACCATTTTATAAAAACATCCTTCCGAAGCTTCAGGATTTCAAGGAATTGGATAAGAAGAGATACTTTGTTACAGATAAGGAATCGATTTGCAGAAGAAAAATATTAGAAACAAATGAACATTTCTAGAGCCTATTTTATTTAACCTCTCTATAAGCTGGCTGGGGAAGCTTAGATGACAGAAATGGCCAAACCCAAATGTGCTATTTTCTTGTACCAACGGATATAGTGTCTTCCTCTGGCACAGTTATCGATGTGTGGGTGGCATGTGACCCGAGCCAGCCCCATCAGAGTACATTGAATACTGGGCTGAACACCTTTTTTAAGAAAGTTTGCCCATCATTGCAGCTGAAGCCATCACACTACCCTAGGGGGAGCCTGTTTTACAATGGTCTCATTGGATACTCTTAGGATAATTACACTGATAGCTTTTGCTGTGGGGTTTATGTCAGGAGATGGTACGTTGTGAAATTTTCAAGCTTTATGATGACATAAAGCATTTTGGTCAGTGGAAAGGCAAGGTTGTAGAAAGATTTGATTAGCTAGGCAAAGTATCCATCACAGCATGGGCTTAGTAAATTTTTGTTTCTTTCTTCATTGCTGGTCAGTGTCTACCTCTGGTTTTGTTTCCTCTTCAACTTTTCAGTTTGATACATGAATTGATTTCTTTCTAGCTTCCCTGGTGCAGTGCCTGGGAATTCCCTACCTATCTGCCATGGGGCAAGGGAAAACCCCACTATCAACCCTCACACATTATTGTGGCTGATGAGCTAACAGTGCCCTACCATCCCATGTCATTAGATAGCGTGGTTTTACCTAATCACAGAGTAGCTGGACATTCCAATCATTCTGTAGTTAAATATACATTTCCTGTGAGGAAAACCAGATTCAGGGGTAAGGTTGTGGCAGACTGTATATTCCCTAAATGACCACCACATTTCCTTTCCCCTGTGCTCTTCTAGAAATTTGCCATTTCCTCAACAAGAGGCAGAGTCTATGTCTCTTTCTCTTAAAGCTGGGAAGTCTTTGTCAACTGTTTGACTAAAAGAATATGGCGAGAGTAATGATATGGGATTTCCAAAGCTAAGTCCAATGAGGGGATAGAGTTTCTGCCTTGATCCTCTCTGGGGATGATTTCCTTTAGAATGTAGCTGGTATGTGGTGAGGAAGTGCAGGCCACATGAAGAAGGACAACGACCCCTCTTAGTCACCAGTCAGCACCGACTTGCCAGTCATGTGAGGAGGCCATCTTGTAGGTGCACATCCTGTCCAAAGTTGGGCCGCCCCTTCCGATGCTGTGTGGAGCAGAAGTAAGCTTTCCCTGCTAAGCCCCATCCAAACTGCAGATCCGTGAGCAAAAATAAATGGATGCTATTGTTCAAAGTCATTGTTTTTGGTGATTGTTACATGGCAAAGATATTTATTTTCATCATTTTATGGGCTAGAGGTAGAATTATGCTCATTTTATAGAGTAGGAAAGAGAGGCATCCAATAGTTAAATAACTTGTCAAGGTCACCCCAGTGGTAGATAATGGGGGCAGATTCTCGAGACTCCTTCACGGCACAACTTCTCACAGAAGATACAACACCAGCTTATCGTAGTACGGCAGTAAGTCGTGTGAAGCCTAGAGACAAACCACTGGAAACTGCCCAAATAGTGCAGAGCACTGATTCCTGTCCTGGGGAATCAGCAGTGAAAGAAACAGGAGAATCCTTGCCCTCATGGAGCTTCCTTTCCAGCATATGAGAGACAATAACATGACACCTTTAGCTTTTAAAGCATTTACCACTATGTCTGGCACATAAATGCAACATGAATATTGGTTATTGGTATGATTATTGAACATGAAAAGACTGTGGTTATTATCTGTGATCCGGATGTTACAAACAACATTGTCTGTCCGTTTTAATGTCTGCATTTCAATGGATGAGAAACAACATTTGATTTCTGTGAGCAGAGCACAAGTTTGAAACAGATAATTCTAGCAAATCATACAGTACCTAGTGTTTAATATTCAGCTATTATATAATGGCCTCTAGGACTCTGTACATCTATAAAGAGGTGTCAGAAGGGGTTATGAAAATAACGTCAGAGATACTAAAAAAGATATTCCGACAGGAGCTTGACCGTACTTGAAAAGTAAAATCTTGATTATCAGTGGTGTAATGGTGGGCAGGAAATGTGTTGATAATTGAAGCCAACAGATAGCCCTTAGCTCCCTGGTTCATCAAACCTTTTCCCAGAACAGATAAGCAGCAAAATTGGCTGGTTTAAATTTCACTTCCTTTTATTGCTCCTGTGGACTTGCTAATGAATAATAGACAAGGAGAGGCAAGAACACAGGTAATTGGTCCGCTGTGGATGTGTGGAGCTGGAAGGGACCTTAGAGTCTCCTCCGGTCTAGTTCCCTCATTCTAGAGTTAAGGAAGCTGAAGCCTGGGGGTGCTAAGTGTCCCGATGGCACATGGCTGGTGAGCGTCCGAGCTGAAGCCAGGTCCCAAGTCCCAAGTCGCTTATTTGTATAGCTTTCACCGGTTTCCACTCACACCGTCTCACTCCTCGCCATATCAGCAACTGCTAATCATCGGGGGTCTATGTACAAGTAACTGAGTTACACAGAGACTAGGATTTCTTTTTCAATATTGTGATCAGTAAACATGGGGCCAGGAGGGCACCTTGGTTTTCCTTTAGCCGGAGACTCACAATTCCAGCCTCCGTGGGCTTGCTCAAGAGATTGACTCCACCTGGAGGGCGCCTGTGTGTTTTAAATTCTCCTCCTGGGCGCTTTCCCACCTAAAGGAAGCCGCTCCTTCTCCTGGTTGTTGGAGGAGGTCATCGAGAGGCCATGACCGCTAGTTGACCCCCAGGCTAGATCCGGGCAATTAGAGGAGGCACCTCGCTACCTTCCCTGCGCTTCGAATATACGCTCTCCCCACCGTTCCGACCGTGGAAGCGGTTTTCAAGGACACAGCCTCGAGAGAGCAATGTGTTGTTGAGGCCGTCCGGATGGTATAGGACTGAATCCAGTTAAGGCTTCTAGATAAACTTCTAAAATTTTGACCTGCTGGTGCGGAGATCTCGTCTCAAGGGAGCCCAAAGCAAGCCTTGTAAGTAAATTGTTTCGCTTATTAAACCTGCCATCTGCCAGTCTGGGGTGATGTGCGCCGCTCTTCGTTCTCCCCTTGCTCTCCGTGTATAAGGGCCAGTTCGTGAACCAACAGGGGTCCGACTGTGATGTCACGAAGCCTTCCCTGAGCACCGTGGCTGCCCTACGTAGTTGGTTCTTCCCTAGACTTCCCTGGTGTTACAGCCCCATAGAATTATTTCTGTTCTGAATGGTAAGCTCCCTGAGGACAGACAAGCATTTCAGCACCTGGGTCAACATGGTATCATCCACGAGTACAACAGTCTGTACCTGCTAGAAGTCGTGTCAGAGATCTTGCCTAGGTTAGTAACAAGTTTCCAACCTGTCCCTTTCAGGGGATCGTAGCTCACCACTTGTATTTCATTGAATTCCTATCAACGGCAAATTGTGAGGTCATGTTTCCAGAGTGTCCGTGGCAAGAGTAATAAAGGAATAGGAGGGACGTGCTTTTTATCAAATAACTACTAATATGCAGTTGGCATTATGAAATGATTTAATTTATTCATTTTGTAAATATGTGGATCACTTCCGAGGTAAAAGGCAACATGTTAGGCTCCCTGTTAAATAAAAAGCCAAATAAACGTCTGTGATTTATTCTAATGGCATATGATAGTTTGTCCAAACCATATTTTCTCTAATGCCTTTCCTGCCCCTGCTCCTAGGAGATGGAGGTAGAAGTAGGGGCTGGAGACGTGGGTGGTTGTAGTTTTAATTTCCCTTTACAGCCGTTCATTGGAAACCAGCTGTGCTTGCCTAGCATGTAACGTACGTAGTCAGGATTAAGAGAGGACTAGTCAATTCTTCAGGGTTCTCTTTTCTTTCTTTCTCTTGCCACTTTGGGCTTCAGAATCTTAATTTCAATAGTCATTTGTGTCCTCCTTACTCAGATAACTATCTGTTAACAATATTTGAAAGGGTTATTAAGTTGCACGTTTAAAAAGACGGTTGATAGGTTTAATTGAATAAAATATACTGTACACAAGAATATATGTATATGCTTCCTGAATTTTTGAGATTAACTTCTAATTTTTCTTCACTAGGTATTGGCAAAGTCTTTAGTAAGATGTAGTTTAGAGATTTTTTTTTTCCCCTTCTATGGTTTCAATTTATTTTCTTCTCTTTTTGCCCAACTGTATTAATTAGGTTGCTGGAAGAGTTGCACATGTAAACGACCACTTCAGTAAAATGCGGTCTTTTCTATAATTGCGGTGTATGTAAAGGGAAAGGAACCTTAAGCTTTGCTTGGGGAACTAGAAAATTTCCTCACAAAGGTAAACTTTCAGTTGAATATTGAGAATAAGAAGGTGTTTTCTACTTGTACAAATGGAAATAGGGAATGTTAAACTGGGTGAATGGCATTACTTCAGATACTCAACTGTTTTATTGAACAATTATTTATTGACCATCTTAGATAAGCCAGGCATTGTAGTAGGTGCTACAATACAAAATGTGGACGTAGTTCTAGAGGTGCTTGGAGAGAAAGATACAAATAGATAATTATACGATTGTGAGGAAAGTGATAGAGTTATGCACAGAGCTTCATGGTAATAAACATGAAGGACTGAAAGCATATTATCTGTTCAGAGTATTCGAAGTATAATTGAACTACAAGAATGGGGCAAAGGTAGGTAGAAGCCAGAGTGGTTGGGTATGAATATATGGAAGTATGAAGAACTTTTGAGTGTGCTTAAGAAACAGTAGATTCTCTCTTGTCTTTGATGGGAAGTTGCTGAGAAATTGTATGCCATTGAATTTGCTCTCGTGGGTATGTTCTGTCACCAGCAACAGCGTGAAGGGGACAGGCATGAGTTGGGAGACTGTTGCAGTAGTCAGGCAAAAGATAATACATACCAGGATTGGCAGTAGCAGTGAGGATAAAGAGAATGAAATTTTTACTAACTGATTTGATATGGGGCTAAAGGAGAAGGATAAATATAGGATAAATATAAATAAAGGCCAAGTTTCTTGTTTTGCAATGAGTGGGAGGTGGAACATGTAGATCAAATACAGTTTTGAGGGAAGGATGATGAGTCACCATCCGCTGGCGTTTTCAGATGAATATAATCTACCAGGAAATTAGATTTAAGAGTCTGAGGACAGAAATAATGCTCTAGGCAAATTAGGTTGGGAAGACAGAAGAGAGATGGTGGTAGAAGGTAACACTGCCTGGGAAGCGTGCAGAGGGTGAGAAGAGATGAGGGACAAGGATTGAATTTTGGAAACTTTGGAGCTTAAAAGGAGGGCTGGAGAAGATGAACTTAAAAGAATGCTGGGAAGGAATAGGCATAACAAGAGGGAGAAAGTGAGAATTTCGTGGCATGGAAATCATAAGAGGAAAGTGTTTCAAGGAACAATTGGCATATGATACTCTAGAGAGCTCAGGGATGGTAAAGGCTAAAAACGACCAATCAGATTTGCTAAGCAGGTCATCGATAGGCTTGGTGGTTGAGACACCTTTTTGTGGAGGGAATGGAGCTTTGTTACGCTGGGGTAAAGAATAAACAAGAGGTGTTGAGATTTTGAAAGTGAATCTCTTTCTGTGGCAGCTTGTGTGTGACCAGAAGAGCGTACTCAGGATCGTGCCTATGTGGCGGTTGCACCACTAAAAAAGACTTTTTAAAGATACGGTGATGGTGTTCTACGTTTACGTTCCTGGGGAGAAGGGAGGCTGCAAGATGGAGGAAGGAGTGGGGATAACTAGCCAACAGTATTTCAGAAGAGGCAGAGGGGAGCGAAATAAAGCTACAGTTTCTTGTCTGTCCCATGCTGTTCTTGTCCCATAACACACTGAGAAGGGCAGGTCACTTCCTTGTAAAACCTGAATATTAATTTGGTCTCCATATGGTGCAGTCTCTGTGGTGTTGAATTCAAAGGAACACAGCCCAGCTACCAAAAAAGTAAATTAAATTTTTTATTGGTGTTTCTCTAAAATTGCCTGGGGCAGGGGAAGTACATTTCTAACTTGGAGTAAGACTTCTTAAATTTCTCCTTTGACATCTCTCCTTAACAACCTCCCCTCCCCTCCCCCCACTCAACATCGCTGCATTCACTATAGTTTTCATAGTACGTTGTGTAGCAAAGCACACCACCATCTCTCCCTCTTGCCAAAGTCACACACACTTGAGACTGGCAGAACAATCGCTCCTGCTACATAATTTGCTAAAAAGTTGGCTCGGTTAGAGAGGAAGGACTGGAAGAGAACAGAGGTGCACATGGAAATAGGAATTGAAGCTACGGAAGTGGCCCAGTAGGTCTCAAACGTTCACATTCATCAGAATCACCTGGAGAGTTTGTGCCAACAAACTCCATCTGACCTCTATCCCAAGAGCTTGTGATTCAGTAGGTGGGCCCAAGAATTTGCGTTTCTGGTAAGTTCTCGAGTAATGCTGATGCTTGTGGTCTGCGAAATACACCTTGAGAACCACTGAACTAGTTAGCTTAATGGGAAGCAAATCATAGCGGAGACTGGGAAGCCATGGAATGCTATTACAAAAACCAAGGTAGGAGGCATGGTTTTTACTAAAGGCAAAAAGGCAAGTCTGGTTGTTAGAAGTCGTGAAGCAAGGCCTACTTGATGCTGAGCTACTGACCTACTGGTCTAGGTTCTTTAGCTTTTACTGATGAGTTGTAACTTGTTTCACAGAGGACGGGATACGTGGGGGGTGGCGGTGGGGGTAGCTGGGTTTGTCCAGGTGATGGGATTAGAGGCATTCAAAGGCAGACAGCAAAGTAGGTGTTCATGCGTTAATTGACAAAGGACAAACTGGTGAGTGAGGTAAAAATTGTTATTCCAATTTCTCACCCAGAGGGTCTTAAGTTTTGCGACTCATCCAAATTTATTTTTGCATCCCGACTGAAGTAGCTCTTCTGACCCTCTGAGTGTTTTTTCCACTTACGAAGTAGGTAAAGGTGTCTTTTTACAAGCAGTTTGGTAGTTTATGAGTTTAAAGTTTTTGACAGGTTTACCCAATATTGAGAAATGATAAACATCCAAGTGTGTTTCTTAACCATATAATCATGTAGAACTGCAGTGAAATTTGAGCCATATATTTCCAGTTCAAATTAAATAACCAAATTTCCATATTGTTGAGTAACTAAACAAATTTGATGCTTACGATATCCCTTAAGAACTTGTCAGTGTACTTTTTACAGTGCTTTGTTCTGCAGAAAATGTTGACTTATGTCCAGATAAACAGATGCCAAAGCAGGGAAAAATATTAGACAAATGAGTCTTTGTTTGATAAATTCCGATATAATTTTAACACAGGTGAAAAATTCGATTTTCCTCAAACAGAATTCTTCTAAGCAAATATTTAGAATTCTTCATCATGTTGCTGTGTCTTTTGCTATGCAGTTGAGCAAGTTAGTTTGCAAGAAAATAACTGCATTTGTGAGAGGAGAAAAACAACAGACACATAATCACCTAAACTTTGGACAAACCTCTGAAATGGAAGCCAATATAGCAATGAAATCACAATGAAATTATAAATTTATGGAGGAAAAGCTGGGAGGTTAATTTTACCCTTTAAAACCTCAATGAAGCACAAAATTCAGGGGAAAAACTAATAATTATGACTAAGAATTGTAAGATTTGGAACATCAACTCAGCAAATGAAGACATTACCACATGGCAGACATTAGCCAATAAAATGCATCCAATCACTCTAAAATGAGCTCATAATGCAAAATGTGAGCACTGTGGAATTCCGAAGAGATGGTGCATTTATGAAAAAAATCCATTTATTACTTTCTGTGACTGAGCTCATTCAATCCACATTTACTGAGCATAGACAATGGCCTTGCACTTTGTGTGAGGTGCTTAGGAGGATGGAAGAGAAGGCATCAGGTACAGATCCTGACCTTAAGTAGATTACAGTTTAGTTGGAATGGGTGATTGGAGGGAAAGAGACAAACAAATAACTATAAGATAAGGAAAGATGCCAAAGATAAAAAAAGAGGCAGAAAGAGGAGGGTGAGAGTGAGGGAGGAGGAGGCAGAGTCTAGGATGATCTTCAAGGATGAGAAGCATTTGCACGGAGGCTTACAACGTACATAATAATCTTTGGTTTTTATTTTACATGTTTTCAAAGTACATACTGCATCACTAAACTGAAAATGCCATGACATACATGTTTTTGACTGGCAATTTGATAGCAAACCAACACGCCTTAGCATGCAAATCAGAACAGACAGGAGTATAAAACTCAGGAGTGGATGTAAGTCAACATAAGCTAGTTTATGCTTCAAGCAACAAAATTCCCCTACATCTCAGTGGCTTAATCTCCAGTTTAGACAAGATAGATTATCTGTAGAAAGGTTAACATTGTAAAAAGTGAGGAGAGTGGTTTGGAGGCAGGGGAGAACATTTATGAGACTCCTGGAATAAGTTGGGGCAAGAAATGATGGTTTGAACCAATATAGTAGCAGCATGACTGGGAAGGATGATACAGGGTCAAGAGATTTTCACAGGTAGATTTCATTGGAGCTATTCGATGTGGGGACTGAGAGGAAGAGGCGTTAGACATAATTCACATCTAGATTGGATTGGATGGGTGGTGATGCTTTTAACCAAGAAGATAGCATCATTTACCCAGAAGCAGCCAGCAGGTTTGGGATGATCTCGATTGTGGTACTTACAGGAAAAATCCCTTTGGAGATACTGACCAAGTAGTTAGAAATACATATTTGGGTCACTGAAGAGAGATAGGACTAGGCATGTATATTTGGAAACAATTGGTCTTAAGGTAACAGTGGAAGCTGTGGGATGGCTGCGGTTTCCTAGGGAGGAGGCAGCTGAGCACAGAACTTTGGGGAAAGTCTTTACAGAGTAAAGAGATGAGTCCAGAGTTCTAACTCTGCTCTTTTCTAGAATGGGCTTTTATTAGTTTTCTTGGGCTGCTATGACTAAGTATCATAAACTGGGTGGCTTAGGCAACATAAATTTGATAAATTTATTGTCTCCCAGTTCTGGAGGCTAGAAGTCCAAGATCAAGGTGTCAGGGGTCAGCAGGGTTGGTTCCTTCTGAGGGCGGTGAGGGGCAGTCTGTGCCATGCGTCTCTCCTAACTCGCAGTGGTGTGCCGGCTGTCTTTGGCATTCCTTGACTTGGAGGTGCATCACCCCGATCTCTGCCTGCCTGTTTTATGGCATCATCCCTGTGTGTGTGTCTCTCTCTGTGTCCAAATCTCCCTTATTTATAAGAACTCTGATTATTGGATGAGGATCCACCCTGATGACTTCATCTTTACCTGCTTATCCGCCAGGACCATATTTCTGAATAAGGTCACATTTCGAGGTACTGGGGGTCACGATTCCTACCTATGAATCTTGGGGGGGGATAAAATTCAACCCTAATAGCCTTCAGAAGAGCCCCCTCCTCCCATCATGTTTTGGAGTCAGGAGAAAGAAGCTGGGCTGCAACAGCCTGAGAATTAAGAGGAGATAAGAACGCTGAGGCTGTGAATGTGGACTTTGGAACTGTATCCATTACAAATCAAATGGCGAGAGCTAGGGCTCCATGGATGATACAATTTCCAGAGCAAACTACTTTAAGCTTGCCAAAGAATCATTCAAAGTCGGTGGTATCTTAACAGTGCTTCCTGCAAGATTATTTCTTCAACCTAAAACATACGGGCTTGTTTATTTGGTGAATAATGGTGCATATCCCTAGAACATGAGTTAGTCGTCATTCACTTTGCATCTAGTGTAATGTGCTCTTTTCTGATGAAACTTGGAAGTTTGAGTTTGAAAAATGATGTGTCTAAGAGAGTATGGACTAAGCAATTTTAGATACGGCAGAGCGATAAAAAACATTCTTGCCATGGATTCATGGGAGGTGCAAGGACACAGATTAACCTTGGGAGGTTGTATTATAGCATTTATTTTTTCAAAAGAAAGGGAAGAGTTGGTATTTAAATTCTCACTTTCATTTGAGGAGGGAAAAATATAAATCTTGGGTTGTCTGAAAAATATTAAAATGTTCACAGAATTAACCGTCAGTGATAATATCAAATGTCACATTTCTACTTCATCACGTATTGGGAGAAACTGAAATATGTAACCAAATGGCCTACCAGGCTTTTCTTACGGTATGTTAATTTTCAACCAAAGTTTCTGGGCGTAAGTGTGTATACAGTTTTGTTTGGGGTCTCAGGTGATGTGGTTTGTGATTTGCAGTTGGATTTAAAATAAACACCAAGGAATTCAAGCGTTTTTGTAACAGAATTTGAATAGTATTTATCTTTTAGTGGCATTCGTTTATTCTCCTAATTTCCTTTATCTATCTATTATCTATCTATCTATCTATCTATCTATCTATCTATCTATCTATCTATCATCTATCACTTTGGACGTTATACATGGTGAGAGAGCAACCGATTGAATATATTTGTCCTAAACATTAAAATCCATGATGCTTCCAGAGCATTTGGATTCTGAAAGAGCGGTTTCATATCTTAGGGTCTTTTGTTCTTTTTCACAATTTGTATAAGTGAGATGTACTGTTCCTGGGGACAAAGAATGCTAATGTGGACAGATACTGAACTTTTCTGTGCCCAGGTGAAAATTCAGAGCACCCAGCTATTTCTATGTGGCACGTTGTCCATCAACAGGCTCAAAGGGACCGCAGTGGAAATTGAAGTGGTAGTGCAGCTGTGTCCAGTACAATTTTTCTATCATGCTTGCCTGAGTTTTCTCCTTTGCAACTGGTCTTGGGGACTTTGCTGTTGCTTCTGAACCTTGTGCCAGATACCTTTCTCTCTCCCTGACTGGTGGAACGGCATCTCTCCTTGTTTCGCCCACATCTCCACATTTGCTCTGAAGGCAAAAGGACTAAACCTTATTTTATGTGGAAACATTTAAAACGTTAAGTCAGGAGAGAGTCCGTTAAAAAGAATAGTGGACTCAAAATTAGAAAACAGATGTTCTTTAATCCTTATTAGGCTGCTTAGAGCTGTGTGTTCTTAGACACGATATTCAACTCTTACTCATTCCTTCCTCCATTAATCCGTTGGCTCTTCCATCCATTCATCTACTTCTTTCCAACAAGCATTTCTTGGTTGTTTCCTGCATTGTAGGCACTGTGTTAGGCACAGATGTTAAGATAAAAACCACAGACCCTTTCTTCAAGGAGTTCATAGATCAGTTGGGAAGATAAAATTATGGTAGGAGTGATGAGTGTTAGAGTAGAGATAATCATGTGTAAATGAGGAGGTAAAATAATATGATTTCTAATGTTCTTTTTACTTCTATAATTATATGGTTCTAAGTCTATAAAAATCCTAAAAGCTGTTCGCATGCCTTTCGACTTGGGGATAAAACAGGCCTAGAGATATAAAGATAAAAAGTCAACCTGTTTCCTCCACTTAACAGGCCCCTGACTTGAAAGGAAAATAGACGAGTTATTGAATGTGTGTATGTGTATGGTTTACTTGCTCTCTGGGTCCTTGGACCACAGCATTCCTCGTTACTGCAGGTGTTTAGTGGCACTGGCACCTGGGACTACGATTTATTCAGAGTCGGGAATTTGGAAGTAAGTGAATGGTAGTCCCTGTGTGCTAGATGGAGTAAGGCAAGAAAGGTAGAACTTTGTCATTCTCATCTCCATGTGTTCGAGAGGCGAGGGGAGTCATCAGAGAGGTGAGAGCAAGACTCCAGAAATGTGCTTGGTATTTCTTCCTGCACCTGAAGACATTTTATAAAGAGTATAGGCAACACATGACTTATGGAAATACATGGCAAAAGATGGAGCTGTAATAACTAATGTTTCTCATTTGCTGCTGTAGACACCATCTAGGCCCTGGTGGAATCATTACCTTGGAAGAGTAATACTTCTCTTGAGGCAGTTATGATGGTTAGTGACTACTACTCCAGAAGTTTACCTCACATTCTTGTCAGCCACCAATTAAAAAAGAAGCCAACTGAAAAGACTTCAACAGGTAGGCTTTGTACAAGTGTAATAAAGCTCATGTGATTGACATGTTTAAACAGGCAGTGTTTAATCAGACAAACAGAATCCATTTGAAGAATTTCAAGCAGAGTTAATATAGTTACAAAGTCCTGGAAGGGCTAGAGGCACTGATGGAGTAAGGTTACCAAGAGAGAAGCATCTGTAGGGAAGCACTCCCAGCCCCTAGGCCCAGAGACCCAGAGGTAAAAATGATGTTACATAAAGACCACGTGTGGCTGAAGCTGCTGGTGTGGACACCGAGTTACCTGAGTATGACTCGGAGCCATGCTTACCTGTCACTATTGTGGCTGCTGAAACTGCCGTTAGAATCTAGGAAAAATGGCTTCTTGTTCTCCTCAGTTCCCGCCACTGCTGCCCACTGGCAGAACTTAACAGGGAGTTAGGCAGCAAGGGAGTCTGGGAAGTCCAGCTTTGCAAGCTTTCTGCCCCTGAGGTGCCAAAGAGGGTACAGAAAAACAAAGGAGGAGCCAAGAGACAATACCCTGCAGCACACCTTCTGTTGTCTTTTCTGTCCTTGATAATCAGGTTTATTTTCCTGAAGCTTGTCCACCACTATCAAGCCAGTGAAGGGGAGGGTGAATTAAACTGAGGGAAAGAGGAGGATATAACATGGTGGCAGTCTTGACAGAAAGGAAAGAAAATTAAGAGATTGGAGAAGAAGGAAGACAGAAGAGGGATCTGAGGTCAGATGAAAATGTGCTTGAATTCGTACAGTATGGAGATCAAACACTGGGTTGGAGTAAAGTGAGAGATAGAAAAAAAAAATCCAATGAAAATGGTGAGATTCATGGGCTGGGGGTTAGGTTCAGCTTGCTACTTGTTTCAACATCTGTCTATCCTAGGAGAATTTTAATTCCCTGAAGTCTCATATTTATCATGGTATAACACCAATATGTTGCCACATGGTTAGTAAATTAGGAATAATTGAAAGAAGACACGAGGGCCAGATAACGCCCCTCACTTCCCATGGTCCATGAGGGTATCCAGGGATTCTGTAAATTCTTAAATCTCCTATTACTAAGAAAATCCTTGGAATGCAAGAAGCTTGGGATCAGGGCAAGGATGCTATAGAGGCCAGGAAGCTTGTTACGGAAAGTGATGAGAATCTGAGGCCTTTGGGAAGAGGTGCCACCATCACCCTCCCTTCTGTAAGTCTCCCATACTACCAGGCAGTACAAAACATAACACGAGGGACACTAGCGCAGAATACTCAGTAACTTGATACAGTGGGGGAACAGATCAGAGGTCAGTGAAGACCGGGATGCTAGTACACAAGCTGGAAACCCTTCCCCTGTTACCACGGGGACATGAGATCATCTCCTTCTACCCAGATAGCAGCATCTTGGGGAAAAGGAGATAGGGGTGTAAGCTCCCTTGAGAGGAGAGAATTAGCCTTTTTTCACCAGTCACTTCAGGTTCAGACTGGGAGATGGGAATATCTTGGGTGCTACAGAGCAAGAGATGCTGAGCTGTATGGTGGAGGGATGCACTCATACCTCGTAAGCTTATTCTTTGGAATCTCATGATATTATGAAAGGTGTCATGCTCATAATTGGTTATAATAAATGAGAGCAAAATTTTTCCACCTGAACCCTTTTTAGAAGGAGTATTCAAAATAACAGTCTGTCCTTATATAAAGAACAGTCCCAGAAAATTAGTTACTTTTGAATTCCTGCATTTATTGTTTCATGTGATATAGAATAGTGTAAGCTAATTTTTAGAAGAAAGCTTTTATAATTATTCATTATTTATGTTATTATGGGAAGGTCTGTGTGTTATTTTCAAGAACCTGTAGAAAACATGATCTTGTGTTCTGAGACGCTCATAATCTAAAGTGATTCATTTATGTGTAAAGCTAGGGTTATTGTAAGAACAAAAGGATAGTCTTTATTAAACTTTATAAGCTAAAGGAGAAGAGATTGTTTCCATTCATCCCCATCTTTCCATAATGCTTTTGTAATGGGAACAAATATTAAAATGATCCATTCTTGTCAAAAGGGGGTATATTCAGATTTGGGCAACTTAATACATAATAACAGAACTCCTAGGCTACCCACCCTACTATGGGACCCTGAACCCAGAGGGGCCATACCAGAGTGAAGTATTCCAAAAGCTCATAAATTACATTTTTATTTTTAAAATTTATTTGTGGGAACTATAACATTAAATTGTATTAAATAACAACTTAAATAAGTAAGATAATAATTTAGGAGGGAAACCATTGTATGTCTGTGCTCAGATTCCTAGAAACAATGTATACAGACTAGTTATTTGTGTCCATAAATACATGACGATCTCATAATGAGTTAGTTTATAGTCTTATGCATTAACTTCTCAGACTGCTTGAGTATCATTTTCTCCTGGCTATATTATATTATTGGGTCACCATAATACTAAACTGTAGGATGTTTTAGCTGATAATTCCTAAAAAGTGCTTACTTTTGAAATAAAAAACAAAGCAAAAAAAAAAAAATCAAACCACGATGCTGACTGAAAAAAATATTTATATTTATATTAAACCCCTCAGCTAGATTCTCAGACACATCACTGCTTAAAATGCAGTCACCTGACAAAAACAGTTCTAATTATTACCCCCTTGGGCTAACATTTTTCAGAGTGACTGGCTAAAATGCACCCCAGCTCATAATTTCTGTCTCTGACAGTGGAAGACATAACCTAGTTTCCTCTAATGCAAAAGTCTCTAATCTAGAGGGCAAGACCCTGCTCCATATAACACTGAAGGGAGAAAATGCAATTTGAGCACAAGGAAATTGCACACATAGTTTGATAGTTCTACCACTCTCAGAATTTTTTTTTTCCTCCTCGGGTTTAAATGTCTTGTTTTATTTTATACTAAATTATGACCTGGCTGAAATTGCTATGTTTTCTTTGTCATATTCCAGAAACCTCTTACTATAAAAGTGAAGGTTATACTATAGTTCCATACTTTCATTTTTTTCAGGGGGTGGGAATGTCCGCATTTTGACAGTTCAGCAGTGAAAACATTAAAAGTTACTGTGCTTGCTACAGCAATATTTTTTTCATGTCGAATAATAGCTCTTTTGTCTTGGCAAATGGAGCATATATACGGCATTAGAAAAAGGTAATTAAATCGTTTTGAAATGACGAAAGTGCAGATTTTTGACTTGGACTAATCAGTAACAATTTCATCGTTGAATCTATGAACGAACAAACTTTTACGATTGCTGGGAGAGGTGAATTAACCTCACATTGTTCTGGTTCACTTCACAGGTGGTGGCTGGGTAATGCTTTGCCCTGAAACTGATAAGCCGGAAGGCTAAAGAAGTTTCAAGGAAGTCAGTCAGAAGTCTTGCAAAGACGGCTATCAGGGTACAGTACTGGAGCTTTTCATTAACAATTTTTATTTCTGTGAATTGGAGAGACTTCACCCCCTTTCCTATCTCTTTCCGCCGACAGCTGCTGCTTAACACCTTCCTTCCAGCTGGGAGGGCAGCCGGATGGCTGTGTATGCAGCTAATGCCAGGATGGGTCCTTAGCGAGCAACCAGGGCGTCAGTTTCCTCCTGGAGACTGCACATGTCACCTTCACGTCTCATGCATCTTCCATCATTTATGTGAATATATCAAGGGGCTCTGGTAGAAGGCACTAGGCTATGAAAGTGCAGTCTAACTGGTGACTGAGAACAAAGGCCGCCTTTAGCTATGAATGATTCACTACAATGGTAAAGAATATTTTCTTTTTTCCTCCAAAATGACTTTGAATCCTGAAGATTCAATGACTAGGCCTCCACACTCAAAAAATAAAAATGAAAGAATGGCAGAGAGGAAGGATTTTTTTTTTAATAACCTGATTTTGATCAACGTTTATTGAATTACTAGGCACAGAGGTTTGACAATGTTATGGGTGAACTTGTAATTTCAGGAGGAACATTTATACCCAGTAGTTCTCACGCATGCTACTGTAACTTAACACCCTCCCCCCCAAATTTCTCAGCTTCTGTCAGTATGTATCACAATCTGATCAATCTCATCACTACATAGGGAAATAGGGGGTGCTGATTTGGACAAGATTCTTTTAAAAGTTATGTGACTATATTTAACAGGTACTTTAAAATATCTCATGTGGCTCATTAACTGGATTATTCCAGTGAGTTAATAGAGACTCCATAGTTCATCTCTAGAAAACGAAAACATTGGTTTTATTTTTTAGTCATGAAATGATGAACATCAAAATGTTTTATAAAGGTACTTGTTTTCCTAATACTGTATATAATCATCTGTGTCCTTGGGAGCAAATAAGAATCATGAAGAGGATTAGGAAGTATTTTATGCTTAACTATATAACCCTGAGATTGGCACTAAGGCATCCCTATCTCTCCCCTGATCTTGGCCTGTTTGGGAAACTAACTTGGTCTCAACCAAGGTAACATTGAAAATATGGAGAGGTTGAGCCCAGAAACACAGAATGGGCATCTTTGGTGCTAATTTACGAGAGACTTGCGGACACCATTTTGAGCAAACTCAGAGTATGGATGCATTTGGCAGTTTCGTGTAGATATTAAGAGACTTGTTTAAAAAGGGTTTATTTAGTATATTTGGTAATTGTATTTTGAAATGAAGTTGTCAGAGAATACATGCTAAATTTTGAACATAAGAAAATAGTTCATAGCAAAGAACAATTGTATATGGAATACAATATTCTGGAAAATAGTTGGGTATTAAACTTATCTTTATTGATATCAATTACAGGTCCACAGGATTGCGTCACAATCTATCCTTTGTTTTGTTTTAACCTCACAATATTATTCCTAAGGGAATTTGAAAAATAGTGTATTGAAAAGCTTGCTTCTAATCTGTTCAGTCAGGTCTGTCTTTCATAAACATAATAGTTTCTAAATATTTCCAGATTTGGCTGTATGATATTGTCAGAACAATTATGAAATACTTTCAGTAATACTGTGTCAACATGGTCTTTGGTATTTTTAAAAAATGCCTTTATTAATTGCTTCAAAACATGGAAGGTGCTAAAAATAATTTAAAAATTAACTCAACTAAAATTAATGACCCATCCATCCAGTATTAGTTTTATACATTGTATTTATTGAGGGTTTTACATGTTCTAGTCACTTTGTTAAAGCCGTGTGTGTATTATTCTATTTGATCCTCAAAACAATCCAATGGAAAAGATTACCATTATTAGGTCCATTTTTATAGATGAGGAAACTGAGACACAGATACGGCATGTAACTTGTCCAAAGGTTCATCGTTGCTAAGTAGAATCCTTGGTATAAAAACTGACGTAGTATGAAGCTATGTTCTTTGCCCTTATATTTTATTATATTGCTTTTTACTAGTTAATTTTGATTTTAAAAAACCATGTTAGCATACAAGATAGTTCTTTCAAAAAATATATGAGGGTAAAAATCATTAATAAGAAAAATAAAGATGGCTCTGTGAACCAAGGGCCATAGTGATAGCCCTGTGTCTTCCATCGCTGATTGTGAAGCTTGGTAATAGTGTGGGGGAATACATGGCATCTTCACGGACAGAGCTGCACACTATGCTGTTTGCATGTGGGAATGCTAAATATGACAATGGTGTAAATGGCTGAGCCGTTTTATGGGAAATGGGCAACTTTATATTTTTTTCTCTTACGTGTTTGCGAGATTTCTACATTATAACAAGAGACTATGGTACATTTAATTAAAATATCGACCTACGGATATCCAGCACAATGTTATCTAGTGAAATTACATATTAAGATACATTTTCTTTTTGAGAAATGACAATCATGGCTTTTAAAAAAAGATTCACTCGAGTTTCACTTTTTGATTCAAGTATAAAATAAATCCTCTGATGAAAATTACTTGGACCAAACTGAATTCAGGTTAAAAACGGTGAATCATGAGTTTTCCAGGAAGAGTTTTATTTTGACCTAAATGATATCTGAGAGATGAACTTCAAGCTCAATACATTTTTAACATGACAGAAACGCCATGGCCTCTCGGTGGGTGTCAGGGAGGAAACACTTGCAGAGGCCTTTATCTACCAGAGTTCGGCCAAGAGGCCCAGCAGCCTGGGGTCTCGCTGGTCTATTCCTGATCCTCTCTTAGCAGAAAGGACAGAAAGCAGAAAAAGTGAAAGCTTCTTCTGAACAGATTATTTTCATTTACGGACTTCATAAATGTCAGAAAGTTAATGTAGAGGCAATTAATATTCCAGAGTCTTTTTTGGTAATAATACACAGCCACTAAAATCTTGCTTAATTTTTTTGTTAAAGATGAGAAAATGTGAAATTCTTTTGTTTCTCACATTTGTTTTCCGGGGGAAAAAAGCAATTTTTATTTTGTCATTAGAGCCTGTAAAATAAAATCTCAGTAAAATTCATGTATACAAATCTATGCAAAGCAGTGAAAAGAAAATATTTGCATAAGTGTCCTATTAATGAAAGCCAGTTTCCAACAGTTTGAGGTTTATATTCTTCGATGTGTTTTGTTTACCTCTCCTATCCAGTTTATATGGTCATACTTGGGGATATGTTTTATGCCTGTATGCACACATATATATCACAGAAAGTAGTTTGGATTTTTAATTAGTAAAAATTTCAGAGGCCAGCAATTACCTTTCTCATTTAGCATCTCACTTCAATCTAGTATTTGTGTTTTCTGCTCACTTCTGTATAGACCACAGTAAACATTTGGAAGGCATTTTGTATGGCAAGTTTGTGTATTGCAATTTTTGAGCAATGCAAACATCCCCCTTAAATAAACGAAAACAGATCCCAGAAAGGGTATGCTTCCAACACATTCCCCAAAGATCTGAGTGCCGCTGTGCATTCTTGCTCAATTTAAACAAACTAAACTTCAGTTAGTCTCCCCTCCCCTAATGGGCACCCCCACTGGGAACATTGTTAGGTTACCACCATGGACAAGGCCTCCGTACAGCTGGATCTGTAAACAAGACCATAATCCGCATGAAAGAACTCTCAGAGTTTTGGCAGCACTCACAGTGTTGTTAACATATTGTGCCAAAGCAATAACAAAGCCATCATTTTTAAGTTTGTTCACGGATTTGTATTAATCAAGAAATTTTCCAGAAATTACTTCTAAATGAGGAACCTTCCAGAAAGTTACCATTTGGCAAGAAGGCTTCCAGATGCCTTTTTTTTGCTTATCTGCAACATATTCTTCCAAATAAATTACAAATTTGTGGAAGTTCAATCGAGACAGAAAACACATTGCTGCTGTGTTGGCGGAAGGAGGCTCCCTTCAGTTCACTCCCTGCTTCATCAAAGCCTGGCTAGTGCTTAGGTCATTTTTTCTTATTAGGAGGAGGAGACCGGGCCATCTAACTTGGCATTCTGGTGATAAACATTAAGTATTGATATTTGGATCAGAAAAGCAATTATTAGATTACAGTCAGAACTGCACACTAAGCATTTCGGAAGAGACCAGGAGAAGGCTGTTGGACCTTTGTTGGAATTTAGTTGTTGGTTTTTATTGGCATATTAGGCAATTGATTCTCACAAATTCAATCTTTCTCAATTTAGACCCTATTTTCAAAACTTGTGCACAAGCAAGCCTTCTGCAAAACTCTTATGTCTACTCTATAGGAAGAAAGGGAAAAAGAGGAGGGTGTAACAGTGCAATTAGACATGAGTTGTGGGACAAACCTAAAATTTTTGCTTTCCAACATTGCCTTATTCCTTAGATACTTATAATACTAGTTTTTCATGTACATCTTATGTGATTAAAAAAGTCCTGGGTAAAATAAACTTTTAAAATGTGCTAAAAATTCAAAATGCAGATAGGTGCATGATTTAGCCTGAACAGAGGGTACATATGTGTCTCCCGTGATGAGTACTGTATACAAGCTCGAGACTGTGTGTTGGGAGCTGAGGACCTATAAGTGAGTCTATCACCAACGGTTTGCGTAGAGTTTTGGTTGTATTTCATCATTTATTCATGTCTTAATACCTTCTGGATGACATTTATTTTTGTTACAACAAAAGAAACTCTTTAAAGTAACGACTAGTAGTAAATAAGCCCTTTCTCCTGCTGAAGACAACCCCCAACCTCTAAGCTATTCTGGACTTGAATACATCTTTCCTGTTTCTTCCTATGGTGCATTGTTTAAAGCACCAGTATATCATTTTAATATTCTGTCTTGTTTTAAAGTTACTTGTGTTCATTTCTTCTTTTCCCTTTGAAAATGTAATGTTCCTGGATGTCTCTCTAAATACCTAATATGGTGCTTTGTACATAGCGGACTTTGCATGAATGCTTATGTAACTGATTTCAGGAGGTTTATTGTTTCTTTAAAAAAAAAACCCTTCCCTGAACACATAGCACTTTGGAAGGCACTTTAAATTGTGGAGAGCACCAGCATTCTACTGGGTCAATTATTGCGGCAATTAAATTAATAATACTGCAGTAGTCTCCTAGAAAACTACTCACTTAAGGGAGGATCTATAGTACATGATAGTTAATAAGCACTACAAGGACATGAAATAATGACAGAATCATAGCTTTGTTTTTAAAGTAAATAATTGTTCTTCAAGAAACAAAACAGCTAGCCAAGTCATTCATAATCTTTTCGGGAATCAGCATCCTTTCCCCAAAGAACGTATAGTTGAATTTTTCCAAGTATTTGGCTATGCGTTATTATGATTTATGTCTGACATATTGATGCTGATTATTTTTTCTGTGTATACAGTTGTTTCTCTAAGGGCTATGTATTTACTCTATGTCTTTGAATTAACTCATCTTTGAATGGTCTATTGCTGTGTGAGATTGAGTGCATTCACCTAATCCTTGAAGAGAGCTTTCGTCTGAGAACACCTGCGTTCCTGTTGGTTGTGACCCAGTGATGTGGTGGCTTTTGTTTTCTACCTGTCAATGGCCAAATCAGGTTATTCATGTGACTATGTTGGTTTAAATCACCCTGAATAAATTTTTACAAATATTATAAAAATTTGAAGGTGAAGTAAATTGATAGTTTGGAAATTACCCTTTCTTCTGTACCAATAGAGACTTGGAAAAATTAATCAGATAAATACATTAAAATATTTATTTCAACCAATGGGACATCTTAAATGACACCTTTGAAATTTCTTTAAAATTGTTTATTTTTAGAAAAGGATTTATTTAATCTTCTCCTTGAAATTCATAATAATTAATTACCAAACAGAAGCCACTGTAGATTAAGATACATCCTA
The DNA here is from genome assembly GCF_002007445.2 of Ailuropoda melanoleuca. Taxonomy (NCBI): domain Eukaryota; kingdom Metazoa; phylum Chordata; class Mammalia; order Carnivora; family Ursidae; genus Ailuropoda; species Ailuropoda melanoleuca. The sequence goes on along the minus strand of NC_048220.1, from coordinate 65,925,065 downwards.
AGGGGTAAATTCAAGAAACAAACTAGAAAAAAAATTACTGGGGCACACACAACAAATGTGATCTACATTCTATCAGCTGAATATTCTCAAAGCTGTGCAGATCCAAGGGCCCTTTTTGAAGATGGTCCAGGAGAAGGATTCCTTGTGTGCAAGAGACATCAGTGATGATGGCATTTTGTCATTTGGTGTTTGAATCACAAACCTTTAGGGTCTTCTCAGCCATTTTTAGGTAAGATCTGCTATTTACTAGAAAGAGCAATAAGAAAATAAGTGTTGTTTCACAGTCCACCAATGTTAAAGAGGCTCTCTCCAGTAAACAGCAGTTCACAAAAGCAGATGTGAAGCCTCCAGTTGTTTCTTGTGAATTTAAAATGTAAAAATGAGGGGTGCCTGGGTGGCTCAGCCGTTAAGCATCTGCCTTCAGCTCAGGTCAGGATCCCGGCATTCTGGGATCAAGCCCCACATCAGGCTCCCCGCTCAGTGGGAAGCCTGCTTCTCCCTCNAAAAGCAGATGTGAAGCCTCCAGTTGTTTCTTGTGAATTTAAAATGTAAAAATGAGGGGTGCCTGGGTGGCTTAGCCGTTAAGCATCTGCCTTCAGCTCAGGTCAGGATCCCGGCATTCTGGGATCAAGCCCCACATCAGGCTGCCCGCTCAGTGGGAAGCCTGCTTCTCCCTCTCCCCTGCTTGTGTTCCCTCTCTTGCTGCCTTTCTCTCTGTCAAATAAATAAATAAAATCTTAAAAAAAAAAAGATAAAAATGAGCCCCGAGAAGCTGAGAACTCTGGCACAACCATGTCAGTTAACAAAGCAGATAGCCGCTCCCCTAATTCAACTGGTTTTGCCTACCTGACATCCAGTATTCCTTCACAATTTTTACTGTAAAAGATGCTTTAGGAGCTTTGCTTTAAAAGTGATAACCAAATAAATGTTTGCATACTCTAATCACAATTTTGGGAAAAGTGTGAAAGATGGACAGTTTTCCATGCTACTGATTACACCATTTGGTAAAAGTTCTTGGAGGATTCAAGAGTCTAATAGAGAGGTCAGATTGTAGAGAGAAATCAAGGTGGTGATAATGGATGGTAACTAGGGATAATGTAAATAGGAAGAGGGGACAGCTGTGGTTGACAGTGGAGAAGTGTTACGCTGATGAGAAAAGACATGTGAGTTTACACAACAAAACATACAGCAACAACGTGCACACACACATTATGAAAGGTCTCATTCTCTTAATCTGGCCAGTGGAAGATGAAATTCACCCAGGAGGGAGAAGCCGCTGAAAGGTACTGAAGGTACTGTTAAGTACCAAGATGGAAGCTTGTCTTTTGTTCAGGAAAGGACATTCAGAAGAAGGGTTAATTAATCCATAGTTTATGTTATTTATTTTTTTAATCAGTGTAGACTTGTAGAGTGACCTGGATATACAAGGTGGAGTTCCTAATAAAGTATTTCTGTGGTATGATCCTAGCTTGATACCATGCTCATTTTAATTAGCTGATTAATTCTTATGTGCTGGGTACTGTATTCAGGCAAAGATTTGGCCAAAACAGAGAAGGTCTCTACCTTTTTGGATTTGATGCTTTAGTCAGGGAGCAAGCAATAAACAAATAAATTGTATTTAAATATAAATTGTGATAAGTGCTAGTTTTATAAACTCTGATCTAATTTTTATGACTAATAAAGCAAGTAGTGTTTATTCTTGTGAATTTCAAGTTCTGTTCCTTCCCATTTGTTATTAACATTTAGTCAGCACTTACAAGCACTGTGTTAAATGCTTTATGCGTTGTCTTATTTAATACTCACAATTAATTTAAGGGGTATGTACTATTGTATTTATACAGTATGGTTAAATAATGTTCCCAAAGACATACTGCTAATTAGAGAAGGGACTGGTTTCAAACACCTAAGGCTGTTAATGTGTTGAGTTTTTTCTCCTAAGAGCTTTGCTATACTACCTCTCTGGTTAGAGGATAAGACCTATGAACCAATATGCTAATATTTCTAATTAGTTGCTACTTTGTCATCTATATTTAAATGTAGGAACATGCACAAGGAATCAACAAGGGAAGAGAATTTCTCTACCCTACCCAGGGTCATCTTTACTATCTCTCTCATCACACAGCTGGGCTGTTGAATGTTGCTATAGAAAATCACAAAACTATTCTGACTGGATCTGTACAGAGTCATGCTTTCTAATTTTATGGCTGCTCACAATTCTTTTGCTGACTCCCTATCACATTTCCTACAGCAGCATTTCCACCCCATCCTCCTTCTCAGCAAAAGCCTTTATTTCTGGCTTGACTGATAATGTTTGGAAGTGTGTTCTATTGGAGAACTCTTTTCCTGGTCCTCTTTGTTTCCGTGTTTTGCAGGAATGAACAGCATTGGATGAGTACTTCCTGTTTCCGCCTGTACTCTTTACTCTTACCCATGAGAATGAGTGATTTAGTTGATAGTTGGTGCAAATAGACTCTGACATCCACAAGTCCCCATTCTTTTTATTGGGTAGGATGTATGTTTCAATTAACTGCTTCCTTTGGTTCCCTTCTAATACGTCTTCCAGAGTAGCTGGATGTATTCTCTTCTTTCCTTCTCGTGACTACTAATCAGGGCAGGTGGAGCCAAGAAAGCATCTGTTTACTTATCATCTACCACAAAGTCCATATACATCAATCGTCACATTTACTGTGTGGCTCTTATTGATCTAGGCTCTGAGGGGTGTCTAAAGATTTTTAAGACTATTCAGGTCTTCAAGAACATTACACACTGATTGGCAAAATAAAGCTGGTAACTGTAAAATAAGGCCTACGACTATAAAAAAAATCTATATTTCTAAGAAACATACAGACTATAGAATTCCAGAGCAATAAACAACAGTCTATGTCAACCATGTAAGCAACAGAGTATGGAATTCCAGAGAAATAAGAGATCACTTCAGTGGAGATGATCAAAAGGAAAGGTCCTTTTCAATGAGATGATCAGGAAAATATTTCAAATTCTCTACCGTCTGAATACTAAAAACTTACTTGAAATTATAGGCCACCATTCCTCCATGAGAACATGAAACAGTGCCCTATTTGATTCCCTGTTTCAATTAATCTTTATAATGGTGCTCTGAGGAGGTATTCTTATGTGCATTATATGGACACAGAGCTGCCTAGGAAAGTCCTGAGAGGTTAAATAATGTGCTCAATGTCATATGGTTAATAACTGGTAGAAAACGGAAACCCAAGTTTGACTCTTTTGATGTTCATGGTGTTTTCTTAAATCCAGGGCACTTTTCCAAACTGGTGTAGAATGAAGGACACTGGGTGAGATTGAGAAGGTCAGGGTTGAGTCTTGGATTGGTTATTTTATAGGTGTGTGATCTTGGACATTTTACCTTTCTACTCTTCACTGTCTTTTGTAGAAACGGAGATATAAAATCCTACCTACTTCAAGAATTTTGGGACAATGAGCATTAGATAACGCATCTGTTTTGTAGTGTTCTGAACTAGAACTTTATTTTGGCTAAGAGCTGTGTAAGTAACCACGCTCTTAACTCAGCAGCATGAACAGAGATTGGGTTCCCTGGAACCAGACTGTGGATGGGGTGTTGCATGCCAAGGTTTTGCTGGAGAGTGGTCTTGGACGATACATTTAAAGAAGTTAAGAAGCAATGTAGTACTGGGCAGAGTGAGCAGCTGAATGGCAGTACAGTTGCAAGCGAGGCCTCAGCTGATCATTGAAGGATCTCTGAGGCTGGATGGCTCTTCAGAGTTGACTCAGATCAAGGCAAAGGAGCCTGTAGTTTTGTTTCCCTGAATAAGCCAGTCAACGAGTTACCTCTGCCACCTTGATGTTCCCAATAGCCTGAAATGGGGATATCTGTCCTCAAAAGGACATCTGGGTAGAGCACTGAAGGGTCTACTGAAAAAGATGAAACCCTGAGAGCTCTACCACCTCTGCCATGTTCTTTCCATGTTTGCTCCTGTTTCTTTGCTCTTCTAACCCTGTGCATACCATCCATTTGGCACTTTCCTCCCCACCTGAACTGTGACTGCAGGGCCATGTCTTACAACTCTGAGCTTCCAGCACTGAGGAGAGTACCGACACTAGGTAGAAACAGCTCCGTTAATATTTGATGTTGGTGATGTTAATGGTGATGATGATATACCAACTGTGCTGCTCGGTACTGAGGAGTCTGGAAAAGAAGATAAGGCATGATTGATTTTATTTGCCAAATATATAATTATAGCATGTAAACTAAAGGATGTGAAAGAATTGCTATAATTACCAAAGTACGTTAGATATACAGAAGTGCTCAATATATTTCTGTAGAGTAGATGAGTAAGAAAATGAGTAAGAGGACAATTAAGGGGCACATGGTTGGCTTTAATTCTGAGCATAACTCAAGATCACTTTGGACTGTGGACTGGAAAGTCAGAATGATTCCCTGAAGATGGTGGTCTTGAGTTGGGCCTGACAGTATGGGTGGCATAGAGATTAGAGAGGAAGGTTGAAGAAAATGCAGTGGGATAGGTCAGGGAATATTTTATGGCAGGAAAATCTCAGACCTGACGGATTTGGGTATGCACAGGGGCAAGTAAGGACACTTTCCTTGTTTGGGGTGAAGTATATTTGTGAGTGAATTGCAGGAAACAAGGCTCAGTAAATAGAGGGATTGGAATAGATTGTGAAGGGCTAGAGGAGCTGACAGTACTAACTCATGATGGGGTCCTTAGTTGGGGAGTGAAAAATTGAAAAATGTATTTTTAAGAGATGGATGGCTCAGAATGGACTGGAGGGAAATCAATGAGAGTCAGAGAGACCAGACAGAAGGTTGCAGTGGCATTTAAATAGAAGTGATGAAAGCCCGAGCAAAGGTGGTTGAAGATGGAATGGAGTGTAAAGGTGGAGTTGAGGGGTTAATCTCCAGGAAAAAAAATATGAATTAATAACATGCTGATTTTTCCCACTTTTTTATTCCTTAAATCTAAACATGTTGCTAAAGATCAGTAACAAAGGGACTTCAAATTTCTGAAGTATTTATCATTTTTAAAAAAAATAATGCCATTATCCACAATATCTATGATTTTAGAAAGATGGAGACTTAGCTACACAACACAACCAGAATGACTATTTTGACTTAACTGACTAGGCTAGGTAATCCTAACTCAGTCTTTTCACTCAAAGAAGCCACTTAGTATCTGCCCTCTGTATAACTCTTCAAAGTGCGTTCCCCTTTTTCAAGTGACTAGTTAAAACAGTGTCTCAATTTAGCTCAAACATTTAAACCAACTGTACAACATTATTTATCTCTATCTTCTTCCCTCCTTCCCTACCTACCTAGTCACTTACCTACCTACCTGCCTACCTACCTATATCAGTGAAACCAAAGTTAGATCATTTATTTCCTGAGCTAATTTTGTAGTGATTTGGTTTTGCCTCAAGGCAGATCTGGTACAATATGACTTTGGTTGAAAGTATGTTTCTTGTAAGTGGAGACATGATGAGTGATGTATGTGGTATTTATCATAAGTATATCAGCTCTGACATTATTTCATAAGTGCAAAGTATATCGGAATTCATTTTTCCTTTGTTTTTCATCTGTTCTAACTTAAACTGCTGTATAATTTCATGAAACAAAACATGAGTCTACTTAAAAAGTGACTATCCTCGGCAACTGTGTGGCTCAGTCAATTAAGCGACCTGCTTTCAGCTCAGTTCATGATCCCGGAGTCGTGGGATCGAGCCCCACATTGAGCTTCATGCCCAGTGGGGAGCCTGCTTCTCCCTCTCCCTCTGCTGCTCCCCCTGCTTGTGCTCCTCTCTCTCTCTCTCTCTCTCTCTCTGGCAATCAAATAAATAAAATCTTTAAAAAAATGACTGTCCTGAATGAATCCTTAATTTAGGGCTACCTAAAATTCAAAATCTATTCTTTTTGTATTTCTATACATTTTTCAATGTAACCGTACCTATTAATTAATTATATTCTTACAATTTTACTTCACTGGTTTATCCCATTGTGATTTATATAAAATTATCCTATCTTTAAAATTTATTAAACATGCAGCAAAATAGTGTTTGAGATTATGCTCCCAATTCATTTCTCATCTTAGATTGCTAGGCAGCTAATTTGGAAGGGAGAAGCATAGTTTTCTCCATTATGTTTTTTGACATATCTAGTCTTCATATTTAATATTTCAAAGATGACAGCCATTACATTGAATTATTTTAAAATTTAACTTTTTATTTTGAGATAATGGTAGATTCACATGCAGCTGTGAAGATATAACAAAGAAAGATCTATGTATTCTTTACCCATTTCTTTCAATGGTAACATCTTGCAGCACTGTAGTGTAATATCACAACCGGGATTTTTACAATGATATAGTCAATTTATAGGATATTTCCATCACCACAGTGATTCCTCATATGTAGTTTTATAGGCTTACCTACTTTTCTTCTGTCTTCTCTGTCCTGTTCTCCACTAACCTATGGAGAACATTTCTTTAATTTTAGCATTTCAAGAATGGTACATAAATAGAATCCTACAGTATGTAACATTTTGGAATTGGCTTTTTTCACTCAGTATAATTCTCTGGAGAGTCATTCAAGTTGTTGCTTGTATCAACACGTTATTCCTTTTTTATTGTTGGGAATTCTTTTTTTTATTTTAATGTTTTTTTATTTTAATGTTTTTTTTATTATATTATGTTAGTCACCATACAGTACATCCCCTTTCTGATGCAAATTTCGATGATTCATTAGTTGCGTATAACACCCAGTGCACTATGCAATACATGCCCTCCTTACTACCCATCACCGGTCTATCCCATTCCCCCACCCCCTCCCCTCTGAGGCCCTCAGTTTGTTTCTCATAGTCCANGAGCCTGATGTGGGGCTTGATCCCATAACGCCAGGATCACGCCCTGAGCCGAAGGCAGACGCTTAACCGCTGTGCCACCCAGGCGCCCCAACATCCCCGGTTTCTGATGCAAAGTTCGATGATTCATTAGTTGCGTATAACACCCAATGCACTATGCAATACATGCCCTCCTTACTACCCATCACCGGTCTATCCCATTCCCCCACCCCCTCCCCTCTGAGGCCCTCAGTTTGTTTCTCATAGTCCATAGTCTCTCATGCTTCATTCCCCCTTCTGATTACCCCCCCTTTCTTTATCCCTTTCTTCCCCTACCGATCATCCTAGTTCTTATGTTCCATAGATGAGAGAAACCATATGATAATTGTCTTTCTCTGCTTGACTTATTTCACTTAGCATTATCTCCTCCAGTGCCGTCCATGTTGCAGCAAATGTTGAGAATTCGTTCTTTCTGATAGCTGAGTAATATTCCATTGTATATATGGACCACAGCTTCTTAATCCAGTCATCTGTTGAAGGGCATCTCGGCTCCTTCCATGATTTGGCTATTGTGGACAATGCAGCTATGAACATTGGGGTGCATATGGCCCTTCTCTTTACTACGTCTGTATCTTTGGGGTAAACACCCAGTAGTGCAATGGCTGGGTCATAGGGTAGTTCAATTTTTAACTTTTTAAGGGACCTCCACACTGTTTTCCAGAGTGGCTGTACCAACTTGCATTCCCACCAACAATGTAGGAGGGATCCCCTTTCTCCACATCCTCTCCAACAATTGTTGTTTCTTGCCTTGTCTATCTTTGCCATTCTAACTGGCGTAAGGTGGTATCTCAGTGTGGTTTTGATTTGAATTTCCCTGATGGCTAATGATTTTGAACATTTTTTCATGTGTCTGTTAGCCATTTGTATGTCTTCATTGGAAAAGTGTCTGTTCATATCTTCTGCCCATTTTATGATTTGTTTATTTGTTTCTCGTGTATTGAGTTTGAGAAGTTCTTTGTAGATCTTGGATACCAGTCCTTTATCTGTGGTGTCCTTTGCAAATATATTCTCCCATTCCGTGGGCTGTCTCTTAGTTTTTTTGACTGTTTCCTTGGCTGTGCAGAAGCTCTTTATCCTGATAAAGTCCCATAAGTTCATTTTATCTTTTATTTCTCTTGCCTTTGGAGATGTGTCGTGAAAAAGGTTGCTCTGGCCGATGTCATAGAAGTTGTTGCCTATGTTCTCCTCTAGAATTTTGATGGATTCCTGTCTCACATTGAGGTCTTTCATCCATTTGGAGTTTATTTTTGTGTATGGTGTGAGAGAGTGGTCAAGTTTCATTCTTTTGCATGTAGCTGTCCAATTTTCCCAGCACCATTTATTGAAGAGACTGTCTTTTTTCCACCGGATGTTTTTTCCTGCTTTATCAAAGATTAGTTGCCCAAAGAGCCGAGGGTCCATTTCTGGGTTCTCTATTCTGTTCCATTGGTCGATGTGTCTGTTTTTGTGCCAGTACCATGCTGTCTTTGTGATCACAGCTTTGTAGTACAGCTCGAAATCCGGCATTGTGATGCCCCCAGCTTTGTTTTTCCTTTTCAACAGTTCCTTGGAGATTCGGGGCCTTTTCTGGTTCCATACAAATTTAAGGACTATTTGTTCCAGTTCTTTGAAAAATGTCCTCGGTATTTTGATCGGGATAGCATTGAAAGTGTAGATTGCTCTGGGTAGTATGGACATTTTAACTATGTTAATTCTTCCAATCCATGAGCATGGAATATTTTTCCATCTTTTTATGTCTTCCTCAATATCTTTCAAAAGTGATCTATAGTTTCTAGCATATAGGTCCTTTACGTCTCTGGTTAAGTTAATTCCAAGGTAACGCATGGTTTTTGGTGTTATTGTAAATGGGATGGATTCCCTAATTTCTCTTTCTTCAGTCTCGTTATTCGTGTATAGAAATGCAACTGATTTCTGGGCATTGATTTTGTATCCTGCCACCTTACTGAATTGTTCTATAACTTCTAATAGTTTGGGAGTGGATTCCTTTGGGTTTTCCATATAGAGTATCATGTCATCTGCAAAGAGAGACAGTTTGACTTCTTCTTTGCCGATTTGGATACCTTTGATCCCTTTTTGTCTTCTGATTGCTGTTGCAAGGACTTCTAGTACTATGTTGAATAATAGTGGCGAGAGTGGGCATCCTTGTCGTGTTCCTGATCTTAAGGGAAAGGCTTCCAGCTTTTCCCCATTGAGAATAATGCTTGCAGTAGGCTTTTCATAGATGGCTTTTATGAGATTGAGAAATGTACCCTCTATTCCTACACTCTGAAGGGTTTTAATCAGGAAAGGATGCTGTATTTTGTCAAATGCTTTTTCTGCATCAATTGAGAGGATCATATGGTTCTTGAGTCTTTTCTTGTTGATATGATGTATCACATTGATTGATTTGCGAGTGTTGAACCATGCTTGCATCCCAGGTATGAATCCCACTTGGTCATGATGGATAATCCTTTTAATGTACTGTTGGATTCTATTAGCAAGGATCTTGTTGAGGATTTTGGCATCCATATTCATTAGAGAAATCGGTCTGTAATTCTCCTTTTTGAGGGGGTCTTTGCCTGGTTTGGGGATCAAGGTAATATTAGCCTCATAGAATGAGTTTGGTAGCTTTCCTTCTGTTTCTATTTTTTGAAATAGCTTTAGGAGAATAGGTATTATTTCTTCTTTGAATGTTTGGTAGAATTCCCCAGGAAAACCGTCTGGGCCTGGAGTTTTATTATTTGGAAGGTTGTTTATCACTGACTCAATTTCTTCATAGTTAATTGGCCTATTTAAGAAATCTATTTCTTCCTGTTTCAGTCTTGGTAGTTTATAGGTTTCCAGGAAGGCCTCCATCTCTTCCAGATTGTTTAGTTTTTTGGCATATAGCTGTTGATAAAAGTTTCTAATAATCCTTGCAATTTCAATGGTGCTGGTCGTGACCTCTCCCTTTTCAGTCATAATTTTAATAATCTCAGTCCTTTCTCTTTGTTTTTGGACAAGTTTTGCCAGTGGTCTATCAATTTTATGGATTCTCTCAAAGAACCAGCTTCTAGTCCTGTTGATCTGCTCTACTGTGGTTCTGGTCTCTAATTCATTGATTTCTGCTCTAATCTTGGTCAACTCCTTCCTTGTCAGTGGGTTAGGCCTGTCCCTCTGTTGCTGTTCCAGTTTCTTGAGGTGAGAATATAGAAACTGCATTTTAGATTTTTCTATTCTTTTGAGTGAGGCTTGGATGGCTATGTATTTCCCCCTTAGGACTGCCTTTGCAGTATCCCATAGGTTTTGGACCGTTGTGTATTCATTCTCGTTGGTCTCCATAAATTGTTTAATTTGTTTTTTGATTTCCTGGTTTATCGAGTCATTCTTGAGCAGGATGGTTCTTAGCCTCCAAGTGTTTGAGTTTCTTCCAGGTTTTTCCTTGTGGTTGAGTTCCAATTTCAGAGCGTTGTGGTCTGAGAATATGCAGGGGATAATTTCAATCTTTTGGTATTGGCTGAGACCTGTTTTGTGTCCCAGAGCATGATCTATTCTTGAGAATGTTCCATGGGCATTTGAATAGAATGAGTATTCTTTGGTTCTGGGGTGTAGTGTTCTATATATATCTATGAGGTCCAACTCGTCGAGTATGGCATTCAAAGCCTTTGATTCTTTGCTTAGTTTTTGCCAGGGTGTTCTGTCTATTTCTGATAGTGGGGTGTTGAGGTCCCCTACTATTACTGTGTTCTTATCTATATGTCTCTTTATTTTGGTTAAGAGTTGGCTTGTGTATCTTGCTGCTCCCCTGTTGGGGGCATATATATTAATAATTGTCATATCCACTTGTTGAATACTTCCTTTAAGAATAATATAGTGCCCTTCTGTATCTCTCTCTATGGCCTCTAGTTTAAAATCCAGTCTATCTGATATGAGAATTGCTACTCCAGCTTTCTTTTGAGGTCCATTTGCGTGGAAGATGGTACTCCATCCCCTTACTCTAAGTCTGAATGCATCTTTGGGTTCAAANATTCGCTCTCATTTCCGCCCTTAGAGATTCTATATTCTCATTAACATTTTCATTAATACTTTTTTCAAGTCTACACATCATCTTGACCATTGTTATTCTCAATTCCATTTCTGATAATTTGGTTATATTCATATCTATCAATTCTGTGGCAGAGGCCACAGACTCATTATCTTTTCTTTGCTGGGGGGGACTTCTCCTTCTCGTCATTCTGATGAGGAGAGATTGCGGGTTTGTCCAGAGCCCAAATTATTGACTGGGACCCAGGCCGTGTGCCCTTGTTTTATAGGGATCTTAGGCATGTGGGCTTCTTGATTATTCAGCCTGCCTTCTGGGGGAGGGGCCTGCCGCTCCGATACTCAGGCAACCCTGTTTGGGTAGAGTCTCCGTGTCCCCTGCGTAGGGGGATGGGGATGGGCACACTGTGAGCCGGTATTTCCAGGCTTTTGTTTTCTGGCGGCTTTCCCTGGTGGTCTGCTGCCTCTTCTGAGAGTCAGAGCAGCAGTGGCTGAATCTCAGCCTCTGTCTCAGAACAGAGGGATCGCGGACCGTTCTCCACTGATGTTCTGGCCACTTTAACTCTGTTTCTGTTTGTGCTGCTCAACCCTGCAGCGTCCTGGGATGTGCGCCCCACACCCGGCGTCCCAGCCCTCACTTCCAGGGCCTTCCCGTCTCTGTCCTTTGTGTTTCTACCACTGCCAGCCGCCAGCCTCCCCCGCGTGCTCCAGGAGCTCCTGGTTCTCAGTCTGGTTCCAGTGAGTACACTGGAGCTCCGGTTTTCCATCTGGTGGCGTGCATTCCCTGGCTCACGGTCTCAGTCAGCTGTCTCGCGGGTGCCGTCCGCGAGTCCGTCTGCTCCCCCATGCAGCTGGCTACCACTTCCCGGTGCCCGAATGCGGCTTATTGTTGGGTAGTATTCTAAGGCATGAGTATGCCACAGGTTGTTTAAACATTCACCTGTTGAAGAACATCTGGGTTGTTTCCAGTTTTTAGCTGTTATAATAAAATTGCTATAAATATTCATTCATTCATTCATATGTAGATTTTTGTGTGGATATGTCTTCATATCTCTGGCATAGGTGCCCAAGACTGCAATTGTGTTTTTTAAGAAGCTGCCTATCTTCCCTAGGGTAGTTGTACTAGTTTATATTCTTACTAGCAATATATAAACGATCGTTTCTCTGCATCCTTGCCCGCATTTGGCATTATCACCAATTTTTTATTTCTACCATTCTGATAGGCAGGTAGTAGCACGATAGTGGTTTTAGTGTGTACTTCCATAATGGTTAGTGATGGCCAGTATTGTTTCATGTGCTTATCTGCCATCTGTATAGTATCTTCGGTAAACTATTTCTTCATGTCTTTTATCCATGTTTTTTAAAGATTTTATTTATTCATTTCACAGAGAGAGTAAGCATAAGCAGGGGGAGTGGGAGAGGGAGAAGCTTAACCAACTGAGCACCCAGGTGCCCTCTGTTACCCATTTTATATTTGGATTTTTACTACTGAGTTTTGAGACTTCTTTGTAGTATTCTAGATACTATTCCTTTGTTGGATATGTGGTTTTCAAATATTTACTTCCATCTCTTGTAAAACCAAAGAAGGTTTCTTGTAAAACAAAATTTTTAAAATTTATTGAAGTCCCATTTACCAATTTTTAATTTTATAGATCACTGTTTTTAGTGTCGAGCCTAAGAAGTCTTTGCTGAGTCCTAGCTACTGAAGATTTCCTCCTGTGTTTTTTTTCTAAAAGTTGTATAGCTAGAAGTTTTGTATACAAGTCTGTGATTCATTTTGTGTTAATTTTTGTATATGTCACATTTTTTTGGGTTTTGTTTTGTTTTTTGTTTTGCATATGGAGTCTAATTGGAAAGTCCATCCTTGCTGATTGAATTTCTTTTGTAACATTGTCAAATATCGGTTGAACATATAGTGTGCTACTATTTCTGAATTTTTTTTCTATTGGTCTACATATTTATCCCCCCAACAATATCATGCTGTCTTCATTGTTGTAGCTATCTGGTAAAACTCAGTATCAGGCAGAGTGATACTTCCCACCTTACTCTTCTTCGTCAAGATTGTCTTAGCTATTCTCATTTCTTTTTCCCTTTCACATACATTTTAGAGTAATATTTTCTAAATGTACGAAAATATTGCTGGGATTTTTATAGGAATACATTTGGAGAGAATTGACATCCTTACTCTGTTGGCTTTCCGATCTAAGAACGTGGAAAGTCTTTCCATTTATTTAGATCTCCTTTGAGGGGTGTTGTGTGATTTTTAGCATTCAAGACCTATACATGTTTTGTTAGATTTACACCTTAGTATTTACTTTTTTTTGAGTAGCTGTAAGTAGTATTACATCTCTAATTTCAGTGTCCATGTAAGGATTACTAACATGTGGTAATATAATCATTTTTTCATGTTTACTTGCATCCTGCAATCTTTCTGAACTCATTTATTACTTTTAGGAGTTTGTTGTTGGTGTTACTGTTTTTAAAGATTTGTTGGGATTTTCTATATAGACAATCACGTCATCTGCAGATAAAGACATTTTTACTTCTTCCTTTCTTATCTATATGCTTTTCTTTTCTTTTCTGGCCTGATTGCAGTGGGTAGAATTTCCAGCATCTTTTGAATAAAGATGGTGAGAGGAGACATGTCTTGCCTTGTTCCCAATTTTAGGGGAATACTATTCAGCTTTTTAAAAAGCATGTTAGCTGTAGGTTTTCATAGCTGCTTTTTATCAAGTTGAGGAAGTTTATGTCTATTTGGTTTTTTTTTTTTCCGGACAGTTTTTATTACAAGTGGGTGTTGAATTGTGTCAAATGACTTTTCTGCTTCACTTGAAATGATCCCATGAATTTTTCTTTAGCTTGTTAATATGGTATATTACATGGATTGATTTTCAAATATTGAACAAGCACTGTACCTCTGGAATAAGCCCTACTTGGTCATGGGATATAATTATTTTTATATCTTGCTGAATTACACTTGCTAAAATTTTGTGAGGGATTTTTACATCTGTATTTACAAGGGGTATTAACCTGTAGTTTTCTTTGTTTTTTACTTTCTTTACTTGGTTTTGGTACCAGAGTGATACTAACTTCATACACTGAATCAGTAAGTGTTCCTTCCTCTTGTATTTTTTGGAAGAGATTTTGTAGAATTGGTGTTAATTCTTCCTTAAAGGTTTGGCAGAATTCTCCAGTTCTCCCTCTAGGCCTGGAGGACTGATCAGGGTAGTTTTTCAGTTACAAATTTAATTTCCTTAGTAGATATAGGACCATTCAAACTATCTGTTTCATGTAGGATGAGCTGTAGTAATTTGTGTTTTTTGAGGAATTGGTCAATTTCATCAAAGTTGTCAACTTATGTGGAGTTGTTCATAGTATATTCTCTTATTATCCTTTTGATGTTATCAGAGTCTATAGTGATATCTCCTGTTTCATTCCTGATATTGGTAATTTACATCTTTTTTTGTCAATCTTGCTAGAGGGATGTCAATATTATAGCTGTTTTCTAAGAAACAGCTCTTTGTTTCATTTGTTTTCTTTATTGTTTATTGTTTTCAGTTTTATTCATTTCCTCTTTAATATGTCATTTTGCTTGATTTGGGTTTGTTTTTCTCTTCTTTTTCTAGGTTCTTAAGGCAATAGCTTCAATTATTGTTTGAGATTTTTACTTTTTTCTAATATGTGAATTTAGTGCATAAATTTCCTCTCAGCACACTGTGTCCCACAAATGTTGATATGTTGTATTTTCATTGGCATTCAGTTCAGTATAATTTTTTTCTTACCTTGAGACTTCCTCTTTGATCCATGGATTATTTACAAGTATGTTGCTGCGTTCAAAGTGTTTCGAAATTTTCCTGTTATATTTCTCTTATTGATTTCTAGTCTGAGTCCATTATGGTGAGAGAACATACTCTAAATGATTTCATTTGTTTTCAATTTGTTGAAGTCTGTTTTACAGGAACACGATAGGGACTATCTTAGTATATAATCCACAAGCTCCTAAAAAGAATGTGTGTTTAACAAATGTCAATTAGATCCTGTTGGTTGATGGTATTGTTGACTCTTCTATGTCCTTGTTGCTTTTCTGTCTAGTTCAATGGGTTATTCAAGAGAGGTGTTGAACTATCCAATACGTTTGTGGATTTGCCTATTTCTTCATTTAGTTCCACTAGTTTTTGTTTTAGGTTTTTTTGTAGCTCTGTTGTTTGGTAAATGCACATTTAGTATTATTATATCTTTTTTGGTGATTGACCCTTTATTATTACATAATATTCCTCAGTGTCTCTAGTAGTTTTCTTTGCTGTGAAGCCTACTTTGTCTAATATTAAGTAGCCATTCCTATTTTTCTCTGTGGTGTGATTGTCTTAAATATTTCCTGTAGACATATTTAGAACCACATTAGACAATGTTATAATTCTTTGCTTTATCAAACATAATTTAGAAAACTCAGGAAAAGATGATACCCATTTACCTTTTCCCCCTCTCGATCTGATACCTGTCTTCTGCTTTGGAGCACTTTTTATTAAAGTTGCTATTTCACATTTCTTTTCCAGATCTGTAAGTCTTACCACTCTCCCCTGCTACCAGCCGCTACTTATCAGCTGAACTTGTTTTTATTTTTAGTGTAAATGCTCACATATTTAATAGTACCTTTAAAATTAGCATTACTGCATTTAAAATGGTTCCAAAATTTATCTACAAATGACAATAGAAATCAAAAAATACAAACTTGAAGTAAATAATTTAACATTAACTATGGTACAAATAAGAGTAAATGTGTGAGTCAGTTATGTCACAGCTATATTCCACTTTCTTCTGGAAGAAAACAAAATCTAATTGTTATATTTTTAAACAAAGCTAACAAAGATGATAAAATCCTGGAATATAAAAGGGATATGTGAGAAAGAGCATTCACAATAAGCTCAAAAATTTTTGAGACACACATTTGATGTGTACGCTGGTCTGCAGCAAGATCTTCACATTGTCATGTGACATTAAGATTGCAAAATAAGTAAAAACAGGGTTTTTATCTTAAACTAATTTTTACCAAGAGATAGGCCTGAATAAAAGCCAGTTGAACCTTTGCCAGGCCCCAGGCATATGTACAAGGAATTGCACAAGCATGAAAAAGCAAAACCACAGTAAATCACATGATTTAAGTAGACAGATGCTGCAGGTGAGTACGGCTTTTGTATTTAATAAAAAACTAACTATGCTTTCATTAATATGACTTTACATTCTATATTTTTCCAAATTTACATTTCTCAAATACAATTTACATTATGAATTTTTTTTTTGTTTCTAAGTTATTTCTTATCTCCACTTTCTATTTTGCTGTGAACTTCAATACAAATGATAAATCTTACTGTTTTAAAGTACACTGGTTATTTATACAGTAAGGGCAAATGGAAGAAAAAGTTCCAGATTTGTATCCATAAAGTTGTGTGGGACGTTACTTATTAGATTGTAGAGTCTGATTAGAGACCTCGGGAAGTACTCCTTTCTCTCTGGCCTTTTGTGTGGTAGACCTTGCTCTTTGGGAACATTTTTCACATTGCCTCTTAATTTATTGACATGCCTTTCTCTCATGAGAATGTGAGTTCCTGGAAGGCAGGGATCAGCACCTTATATGATTGTGAGCTAAACCAATGTATGAGAAGGGATGATTTTTATTGCAGTTTATTTATAACATTTTATAAATGGTAATTTTAGAGGAAATGAATCTGCTCTAGCTAGTTGCAGAAATATTGCTTTATTATCATTTGCGAAGTAGAAATGAACTGTAATATTTATCAATCTATTAACTCATATGTATTTGACACCCTCTCTGGGTTCTGCAATCTACTGATCACTGTAGGAATGTAAAAATAGTATAAAGCATAATTCTCTCCTCCTAGGAGTCTCTAGTTAGAAAGAGAAAACTAATATATGAAACAATTTAAGTAAATCTAAGCTTATATACAACCTGGGCCTAAACTGGGTGGGACAGTATGCACATTAGAGGTTCAAAGCAGGGGCAGAGCACAGAGGACTGGAGGGTCAGGGAAGGGTTCCTGGAGAAGGTGAGACTTGAGTAGGGTCCTGAAGTATGGGGTGGGGTTTGGGTAGATGGAGGAGAAGACTAGTGGTTTTGGGAGAATGAGGAGTTTCCTGAGGAAGGGATTTTAAATAGGAAATACATTTTTAAACTACAGAAAAGAACAAAGAGGTCCCAAGAACCATTGAATCTTTTGAGATTGTGCTTCCTCTTTGTTATATGATGAGGATCAATCCTATTTTTCAGAAGGACGGTGAGTGACAGATAATGAAAGAGATTCTTTGGTGAGTGGGTGGTCAGAATAATTGTTCTTCAATCCTGATGGGCCATCCTTAATCTCAGTAGTTAGAAGAAACTTAGTGAGCAAAGTCTAAAGCTTCAAATGGGGGAGAGATAATCAGAGACTTCTGGGGGAGAGAAGGATCAATAAGGAGGACTACCTTAGGCCCATGTCTCTAACTTGCAAGGGTGCCCAAGGGGACGTGAGGGCAGTGGCCTCAAACTTTTAACCAATGAACTCAGTAAGAAAAAGACTTCTGGTTAAGGATTCATTTTTTCCCCCAGCCATTGCCGAATACACAGACCCTGGCATGGATAAATATCTTTAAATTTGAAAGAGTATGCCCATGTGTAAATTTAATACATCAGTGTTTAATTATGTAAGTCATGTATTTTTGGTATTTGTTTTGAATATGATTTATGAAATGTTGGCTTGCAGAAAATTGGCACATATAGATATGTTGAAACAGGTTTAGAATCTTTATCAACACAAATTTTATATAAAATATACATTTTATATATCCTGGTAGTGTTGTCACTCTTTCTAACACATTTAAAGGAGGACACCTATTTTCACGTTGTGGGTCTCAAGGATAAAAAGAAAGGGAAAAAAAGGACCCATCAAACAATTCTCTAGGTTTCCCTAGAAAATGTTCTCTCTGCTCCATATGTGCTTCGAGTTTTAACTAAATTAAACTCATGCCTGGACCAATGTCATTTGAATTTTAAAGGTTATGTACATAGAATGTCAAAACAACCATTTAAAACACATTACTGAAGTGAAGGATTGGCCAAGATTATTTCTAAGGTTCCTACCACACTTAACATTATCTAATTCTACGAATGAGAAACATTCTATCCACTGCAAGTGGTTTGGTTTACACTTTGCTAAGCAACTGGTTGACTGGCTTTCTTGACTAGGTTCCAGGTTCTTTGGGGATGCAGACACAACCTCATGCAAAGCAGCAACCCCCTCTAATCACAAGTTGATCACAAAGTAATCATGGTAGCAGAGCAATGAGAGAGGCAGCTGTTCCAGTGCCATTTATCTGCGCACCACATGTTTGCATGAAAAATTTGTGAAGCACTTTATACTTGGAACTTGTTTTGTCTGTAACTTTTGGGAACAAGAGAACTTTTATCGCCAAGTTTAGAATGGTCTTGAATTTTATGGCTGCTTCGATTTGTATCCAAATTTGTGTCATCTGGATTTCACTCTGGTCATGTTGGCAACACATGACTTTCTGGTTCTGAGACAGACTAATTAAAAGGTGCATCGTCATCAGATTGCTAACCACACATTTTAGGGAGCTAAGTGTAAATAAATCAGAATCATGTGCACTAAATTTACTAAAAAAATACACGTGAATTTAAAAACGAATGGAAAAAAATGTCAGTGCCAAGATAACCTGTTTCTTTTCTCAAAACCCAAAACACTTAAGACGTTATTTACTGAACTTAAAATTGTAGTTGGGCTTGTCAGTTTCCTATTGGAAAGAAAAGAAGTTCAAGATGGCAAAGCAGGGAACGGAAAAATATTCTAACCAAAAAACAAAAGGCAAAATTCTATTTTAGAAGGCTGTGCTTTTCTCAGATTATGAAGGTCATTGCTATTATCTCAAGAGATAGAATTTTCCACGTAGTGTTAGAGGATGTAGTCTCAGGACTGGAAGGGGTGTGAAGGTTGTTCAGTCAGGCATTTCATCCTGGGCTTGGGTCCCTGCCACCTGGCTAGCAGCTTGTGCTTGGACTTCTCTGTGGCAGACAAGTCTCTGTTTCTTGAGGCAGCCATTTCACATTTACGGACTACTAGAAAGAAACCAATCTCTCTGAATCTTCCACCAATTGGTATTTACCCCTCAAGAATCTAGAAAATTGGTTTAATTAATTTTTCTCAGAGCAGTTTGTTTTAGTTTTTATTTTATTTACAAGGGTGAAAATTTACATGTGTTACCATAAGAAAAAGCGAATTTATTATAAGGATTCAAATAGAATGGAAAAGAGAGAGAAGCAGGCAGTAATCACACCAGCTCTCAAGGACTGGATTTTCTCCTTCCCTCTCTCCTGTTTTCCTCTCAGCACCTTGGCTGCCTTCTGAAGTTTGCTCTGTTTTCTTCTCTCTGCTGCTGAGGTTTCTCTGCTTATAAAGTGTTTTGTTCTGTCATCATTTAAGTTTATACATGGTCTTGGTTTGCTGTGGGCCATCTCTGTCCGCTGGCTTCCTTTTAGCTTCTGCCTCCGTTACTAACTGGTTCAGTCTGTCTGTGTTTTCCAATACAGATTCCATTTAGGGAGAGTCAGGTTTTACTCCAAGTGCTGGTATAGGTATGTTGGCTTGTGGACTGGCTTTTTGAGTCATAGTCATATGTCAACTACCAGTCCAATCACCGCTGCCCCCCCCCCCCCCCCCCCCCCCCCCCGAATGGGCTGTGTGCTACAGAGCACGGCCACCACATGGGTACCTAGGATGCAGGACTTCGGTAGAGGCAATATCTCTTTAGAGTGTGGAGTGTCTGGAAGGCCATAGTTGACAACCCCGTACACATTTCTTAAGTTATTTGAAGTGTGTGTGTGTGTGTGTGTGTGTGTGTGTGTGTGTTTACCTTCTTACCCTTTATATTCTCCAGGTTAAAGATTCCCAGGCTTTTCTGTTGTTGCTTATGGGACATAATATTGAGTGTCTTTACTGCTCTGTCTTCTGTACATAATTTAGTTGATTTATATCCCTCTTAGAGTGATGGCTGAAAGTTTAAAAAACATCCCAAGGTGATCTGATCAGTGAGGTTTATGCCAACTAAGATTCAATTAGCCTTTTCTGAAAGTCACCTCATCTTGTTGACTTCTAGAACTTGCTGTTAACTAAAGCCTCTAAGTCCTTTTTTGCACACGCTGCTAAGCCAGCCCTCTTCCCGCCTCATGTACAATTGGTTGTTTGTATTCAGGTTTAAGATCCTTTATTTATATTGCTTGAATTTCTTTTTTTTAAAGAAAAAATATTAATAAAACAAAACATACTCCTTCTTCTCTGCAGGCTTATATTCCCTATTGACCTTACTTGGCACATAGGAAGTCCTTAATAAATAATTGTTTTTTTTTTTTTTTAAGATTTTTATTTTTTTATTTGACAGAGAGAGAGACAGCCAGCGAGAGAGGGAACACAAGCAAGGGGAGTGGGAGAGGAAAAGGCAGGCTTCCAGCGGAGGAGCCCGATGTGGGG
The DNA here is from genome assembly GCF_002007445.2 of Ailuropoda melanoleuca. Taxonomy (NCBI): domain Eukaryota; kingdom Metazoa; phylum Chordata; class Mammalia; order Carnivora; family Ursidae; genus Ailuropoda; species Ailuropoda melanoleuca. The sequence goes on along the minus strand of NC_048220.1, from coordinate 65,904,626 downwards.
CTCGATCCCAGAACGCCGGGATCACGCCCTGAGCCGAAGGCAGACATTTAACGACTGAGCCACCCAGATGCCCCAATAATTGTTTTGTAACCAAATGTAGAAAAATCATTTTGTTAAAGTTTGACTTCTTAATTATCCATTAAGTCTTTTCAGATTGACCCTTAATCTGTTACTTGACATTTTTACTCCCAACCTCATGGGCAATAGTCATTTGATCTTGTGCCTTTAGAGCCAACTTCTATTCATATTCATATATTATGTGATATGTCATGTATTACATAATATACCCAATGGAATATGGGGCACCAATTAGTAAACATTAACATCCTTTGCAGCTAAAAATCAGAATCAGATGTTGCTGCCAAATGAATTTGGTCGTTTTGCTGCCAATTGAATTATAAAAAAAAATCTGGTTTTCAAAGGTTTTTGGATTTTAGAATTATGAGTAAGGGATTATTGACCGGTAATGCAGAACATTTAGACCAATGTCTGATACATAGTAGGCACTAGGTAAGTGTTATCGAAAACTTCTTCCAGTTTGGCACTGATTCATCTTACTCCACCCAGCTTGATGAAAAAGTCCATTGAGGAGGAAGGACCCCAGCTTTTTCTTGGATTAAATAGCTCCAAAAATCATGATATAAGCCAGCTTCCAATTTTTAAAGCTCAGAAATGCTGCATGTCTTTTGCATTAATTATTTTAACTCCATAGGAAAAAACCCAACACCCATGGGAATTTAGAAAATCATCCACTGAACCCATGTAGGTAGAAATCTACTTCTATTTTATCATCCAGAAACATCTATGCTGAATGTTGAGAATTTATGAAATACAGTGCAAAAAAAAATTAGGGAAATATTGGTGTGAGTTTTCCCTTTCACCCAGTGTTTGAATCATTCAATGGCAAAGACTAATTCCCCAGAAAATCTGAAGTCTTCTTCTGCAGTCTGGCTGGCTTCTCAATCAGTCTTATGTAGCAACCCTGAAGATCAGCAATTCTGTGAGCTTCCTCAGCTTTGATGGATTCAGTAGGCTACATTTGTCTTGGCCATTTGAGTTCTAGGATAGAAACAGAATTGATACTTTTGTTATTAAACTTTAAGATAAAATATAAAAAATAGCTTTCAAAGATAAAGTGTAGGAAAGCCTCCATAAATTTAAAGATTGGAATTGTATCTGCCCCTATTAAAGTTCGCTGAGTTAGTACGTGCATCATGGATTTTCTTCCTAACCTTTCCTTGCCTGAACCATCACTTTTCTTGCTCTCACTTGGGTAATATAGAGAATTTGAAGTGAATATCTCCAATTTTGCAAAAGGCTTTGGGAGATCTAATAGCAGTCTTAAAAATCTCACTGTTTAAGCACTGTAACACCAAAATTACTGAATGAAATGTCTGTTTTGTTCTTGGCAAATTTCCCTTTGGTTGTTTTTGTGGTTCTGTAGACATATTTCTCTTGGAACTGCTCGTGGAGGTTTGTTCTCCATCTTTTCTAGCATTGATATGTGTTCCAGAAGGTAAGAATACCTCTCAACTGAGACATTTAACTCACTGAAAGGCTCAGTAGACTGAGACTTTGACTCTGCTCTCCCACACAAACCATGCCCTCCAGCGCCAGAGCAGCCGCAGTAAGGGCACGAAAGGCCAATTTGTCAAAAGCAAATTTGGATCTACTTCTTCCGCTCTGGGTGCTTACATGTTCCCTAACTGCGGAGTGGGGGCGCTAAGCAAAGGGCATTATCCTCCCCTCCATCATCTGTGCTATCCATTTGTGGCCATTAGCAACGGTTCCTTGGAAAGTTTCTTTTTCTACCATCTCTGTCGAGCAAATTTCTGAGGTTTCTTCAATTAGACTTGCTACCTTATTTCAGACCCTGATCACAACCTATCCCTGGGAAAATTTTTTATTTTTAAAGTTTCTGTTGCTAAAATGCCTTCAGGTGTTACATCATCTCTTCTGGACCTCTCTTATTATTTATTTATTTACTACTGATGCAAGGGCAACTTTCTTCTTTCAGATACATGGGAATCAATATCTATCATCTATATGTCAACATTATGTGTCTATACATAATATATATTGTGTGTCTGTATACATAAATCTGTTTTAGCTTGGGCTGCTATAACAAAACACCATGGACCGGTGGCTTTAACATCATTTATTTTCTCACTGTTCTAGAGGCTAGGAGTCCATGATCAGGGTGCCAACATGGCTGGGTTCTGGTGAGATCTTTCTTCCTGGGTTGTAGAAAGCTGCCATCTCGTTTGCTTACATAACCTCTTCTTTGTTTGGAAGCAGAGCGTGCACAAGCTTTCTGGTGTCTCTCTTTACAAGGTCACTAATCCAGTCATGAAGGCCCCAACCTCATCACCTAACTTAAACTTAATTAACTCTCCAAGTCCCCATCTCCTGATATCATCACAGTAGGGATTGGGACTTCAACATACAATAGGTATATATTGGAGAAGCTCATGACCCTGGGTGCTTAGTTCTATAATCATATTTAAGACAAGTCTCTGGTTCCATCTAATTGAGGGCAAAGCTATCAATATTTATGGCAAGATGATAATTTTGTCCTTTATTTTTTTAATTGATTTTTTAACGATTCATTTATTTATTTGAGAGAGAGAGAGACAGAGAATGAGCATGTGGGGGAAGGGGGAGAGGGAGAATCTCAAGCAGACTCACCACTGAGTGGGGAGCCTGACAAGGGGCTCCATCTCACAATCCTGAGATCATGACCTGAGCTGAAACCAAAAGTACGACTCTTAACCGACTGAGCCACCCAGGCACCCGATAATTTTGTCCTTTAAAATATACTGGTAGAAGGCTGCCTGGGTGGCTCACTGGGTTAAGTAAGCCTCTGACTTTGGCTCAGGTCATGATCCCGGGGTACTGGGATGGAGCCTCATGTGGGGCTCACTGCTCAATGGGGGGAGTCGCTTCTCCCTCTGCCCTTCCCTTGCTTGTGCTCTTTCTCTCTCTCAAATAAATAGATAAAATCTTTAAGATAAAATAAAATGAAATAAAATAACATTCTGGTAGAATTAAATATGTTTTGAGAAAGTCTCAGGGTTGCTAAGTAAGCAGAAAAAGCTCAAATATAAATTTAAAACAGTTATAGGAAATGCAGTACATAATAATAATGAGACAATGGTAAATACAAAAACTCAAAAGTACCAAATATGACTTCAAACCAGTTTCAGTTTCCAATAATTCCCATAGGAAGTGCCCGTGTGATATGATGCATATGTGTCGCAGCTTTGTAAGGCACGAGGTTTTGAAATGCATTTTTACTATTTGCATTGCTGACTTCTGCTCTTCTGTTGTCACATACCTTGGCCCAGATTCTCATCCCCCAGGGCCAGGAGACCAGATTAACAGCAGTCTCCAGCGGGGAGGACCTGCGAGGATTCTGTAGGTGGGGGTGGAGGACGCCAGCTGCAGGGCAGGAGCAGAGAGGCCGTGGCTGCAACTTTTTGCCGCCTCTGATTCCCACAGCCAGTGGACAGGATATCTGAACACCGCACACTAGATTCTTCCAACCACTTTTTCTGAAGTCCATCTGAGGGAGGCTTGAAACAGTGTCTGGGATGGCAGCTAGAAGACACTGGTATGCTTGGGAGAAGATGTGGGAGGAGAGGGGAGCCTGCAGCTCCGACGGTGCAAGCCAAAGGATTGAACATCAACAGCCTTTCCAGTTAGAGAGTATGAAAAGCTAGCGGAAGCTTACGGCGAGGGGCTGTTGATTCTCTTATCAAACGTCTGTGCTGTGCTGCCTGGCAACCCCCTTTCCTGAGATCTCTGTAACAGTGTCATTATAAGCCCTGGCTGGAGAGTCAGCTCACCTGGGTTGAGTCTGGCCTCAGCCCCTTAGGAGCTGAGTGGTCTTGGGCAATTTACTCCACATCTCTGAGCAAGCTCGGTTGTCAGGTGGGCTAAAATTAGTACCTACATAATATTGTTATAGTGAGGACTAAATTAGGTAATTCAGGGAAAACACCGAACCCAGTATCTGGTGCCGAGTACCGTAGTTAGTAACTATTAGGTGTTTTTCATTTTACTGTGGCTGCTATTACTGTTTCTGTCTGAATTTGCATCCTGGCTCTGCCACTTATTAGAGGTATGGCTTTGGGTATGTTGCTTAACCACTATCTCTCTGTTTCCGTTTTCTCATCTGTAAAATGGGGATAATAATATTACCTATCTTGTAGGATTAGTATGAGGATTAAAGAAACTTAATAGCTATAAATCTGTTGGAAGAGTCCTTGGCACAAAGCAGTGCCATCTAAGTGCTGGTTAAATAATTAAATGACATTATTATCATTACACTAATCAAATTAAAGAGACATTTCCCTTGACTTTACCTAAAAAAAAATCCCAAACTAAGAATTTAAATTCTAATGAAACATGCTTGTCAAGATTGTGGAAACATCCGGTTAACTATACTTGAATTAAAAAACAGGCTAGATAGTTTACAAACCTTAAAACTACTTTATTAATGAAGCACTTTATGTTTTCAAAACATGAAAATAGTGCATTTAATTCCTAGGATTGAGATTTTCATAACTATTTACCTATGTCTTAAAACCTCCACTGCATAAAGCTTGCAGGCACCCCTTTGGGCAATCAAAGATTTGCCTCAGCAAAATGTAAAATAATAATAAAAAGGGACATTGGGCCATGAGAACTCACCACATATGCCGACAAAGGAATTATGTAAATGGATATTCAAGCTTTAGGAAGTAAAGCCATAATACTCATGGATAAAAGCTCCCCATTCTCTACCCTCCTGAAGGGAATGTGGAATGTGGGTAGGTTACTCCAGGGAATGTGAGCTCCTTCCCTCCAGGTGAGCAGTGGCCAGCAGCTAGGATGTGGTTACCGAGGTTGCTTGGGTAGGATTCCTAGGGCTCTGGATCCTAATCTTTCCTTGGGTCACATACTTCTTCGAGGATCTCCTGTGATCAGCAGACTATCTCCCCTGAACAATACCTTGTTTTTCTTCCATTTTTCAGGGAGTTTCAAAGACTGAACCATCTCAGGGTGAGAACTCCTGGTTGAGTGCTTTGGAGAAGGCCTGGGCTCCACGCGTGGGAAGAGTTCAGAGTCTGGCATCAGGAGGTTGGACTCTTCTGGGATCTCTTGAACTTTTTTTATTGTCCCTATGGAAGTGGGGCAAGTCACTCTTGAACGGCAATCCCCAAGCTCCCTTGATGGTGAACAGGAAGCCCCAGGCAGGTGTATGTGTGCACATAAGCATATATGTATTGAGATGGGTAATTACACCACCACTTCTGTGTACTTGATATGACCCAGCTTACAGCATTTTGTCCCTTTAAGTAGAAAATCTTTCTTCCTTTCTCTCTCTGTTTCCTTCCTCCTCCCCTCCCTTCTCCCCTCGGTTTCCTTCCTTCTCTTTTTTTCTTTTTTCTTTTCTTTTTTCTTCTGTTTCCTTCCTTCCTTCCTTCCTTCCTTCCTTCCTTCCTTCCTTCCTTCCCTTCCTCCCTTCCTCCCTTCCTCCCTTCCTCCCTTCCTCCCTCCCTTCCTCCCTCCCTTCCTTCCTTCCTTCCTTCTTTCCGGCTTGCAGAAGAGAAAGATGACACTCAGAAAGGTTAGGTGGGTATCCGAAGTTACACAGCTAGCCCCAGTGCCTATTTACTCTTCTTCCTACATGCAAGAAAGAGTAATTCTCTTGTCCATTCCTTGAAATATCCTTTGGATATTTAAAATTGGATGAAAGAAGGACTTGACATCAGTGGAATTTAGTTTAGTACCTTTAATAAAATCATTTTATTGAGAGGGATTATTGTCTTGTATCTTGTTTGTATGTAGAATTTTATTCTTGCAACCTTTCATTCTCTTGGTGAGAGATAAGACAAATCCAAACTTGAATTTATTTGATAATTTTGAGAAATGCAGTGAATGTAACCCCTGACAATTCTAAAATTCTTCAGTAACTTGTAAATATGTTGAGAATGTTGAAGTCAAATCATATCTCCCAAAGGGTTATCTTTACTTTTCGTATTAAAGAAAATTTTGTGTTAAGTTTATGTTAAATCAGTTAGTCAGTTCATCAATTAACATATATTAAGAACCTACTGTGTGCCCGATATTGTACTAATACACTTGTTGGACTGGTTGGGTGAGTTGATTTTTTTTTTTTTTTTGAAGAATCCAATTCTGTTATAGTCACATTTCAGATTAGCTTGAGTTTTTATAAACAGTAAGACTCCAAATACCAGGTATTTCAGAAGTTGCAGTAATTGGAATAATAGCTAATATTTGAGGAGTCCAGTGCTGGCTGTTATCAGTCTCTCTAGGTCCATGTCTGCACTTCTTTGCCCTCTTCTTTGGAGCATATGTGGGCAGGGAGAGGGTGAGAGTGCTGGTCTCGACATGCTGATTTTTCTGGCATCTCTTGCCATCTGTCTTCTGGTTGTGGTTGACCAGTAGTGGACAAACAGAATATCAGAGGGTGGGAGGTGAAAGAACTCCCATGGACTCCCTGGCCATGGTCTGGCAGGGAGGAGCTTCTCTCCTGCTTCGCATCTGTCAGAGGTTGCCTCTTGCCCAGCTTCAGCCCTCTCCAGGCTGTGTACATCACATTGTACATCTGTAACATTGTTTTGACTACTTGCCCTTGTCAGGCCTGGGGCTGGTATTGGCTTCCCACTGTTGCTAGTCCCTGGATGCCTCGCCATTCCTTATTGGTTCTTTTAGCTCTGCCCACACCCCTGTAAATAGTCCTTTATTTTGAATGTGCCATCTGTTTCCTTTAGCATCCTGACTGATACTGCCAATTAGTCTGTGCCAAGCACTACACTACGACTTCAACATGGATTATCTCATATAATACGTACTCACTCTATGTGGTAGGCTCTAATATTATTCTTATTTATTTTTTTTAAACTGATGAAAAAGAGTAACTTGCCCAAGGGAACACAGCTGGAAAGTAGTGTGGCTCGGATTCAACCCTAGTATGGTTCTAGAGCCCACTCTCTTAACCAAGGCACTGTGGTCTCTAGTTGGAGTCTCTGGGAGGCAGCCTCTAGATGAAGATTTGCAGGCAGGCAGAATTTTGGGGTGTAAAGCTCTCAGGATCAACACTGTGTGTGTGGGGTGGGGGTGAAGGAAGCAGGACAGGGGAGAAGAAGTTGAACTGTAGTGTAGTGACCGCAGGAGCATAAGCTGAACCCAAGAGGAGCTTGGGAGCTGGGAACACTCCCCAATTGGTGTAAGGGGGCTGGGCTTTTATACCTTAGCACTACCTCATCACTCAATGCAAAGTCTAATCTTGGACCGTCTTCAGCCAAAGCAAGTCTAGTTGGAGACTCTGTTGAGAATATTGACTGCCAACACTTGCAGAAGCTGGGGGAATTAGGGACTAGTCTTGGAGGGTGGATCTGGGCAACACACCATGGCATCCATTACATCCTTTGAAACACATATGGAGGTCATGAGTTGGGAGCTTGCTCAAATCATTTGTGATCTTTGAAAACTTTATTAGACTCATGAATATTAGCTGGCTTTCCTAGCATACGTGGGTGTGTGTGTGTGTATGTTCTGATCACGGTGTAATTATTTGAAATTGTTGAATAAACATGGAAGTAGGAGTGAAGAGACCTGATTTCTAATTCCTGCTCCTCTGCTATCTGCCTGCCTTTGTTCAATTCACTTAATGCTTCTGGATCCCAGTTTCCTTATTCATAAATTGAGGCGCTTTGATTGGATGTCTCTAAGGCTACTTATACTTTGAAGTTCTATCGTTCTTTTAATTTATTAGCTTTCTAAAATCCAGAAATAGCAAAAGTAAACATGTTGGAATGCTTTTTAAGTAATGCTGGAGACTATTTCTTGCAACCTCCGGTTAGGGACTTTCTCAAGCTCTCTCAATAAATCATGATGAACTTCATGAACATTCACACAGCCCCAATATCACCCAGTGTTCTCTGAAGAACAGAGATGCCCCTTGTCTCCCCAGAATGTCTTTATTTGGTATATATGATTTTAGAATGCTAGACACTTCTCATTCTTTCTGAGTATAGCTCATACAGATGTTTTATTTTAAGAATTGTTTTGAAATTGCTTTCACAGGGTAATTGTTACAATTTGAACAGGCATGGTCTTAATTTGAACAGATACATCTTGACCAAAGCAAGAAGAAATGGAAACTAGCCTTAGCTTGAGTTCATGAAATAAAACCAATTCTCAAAGTGTAGAAAGGCCAGAGAAACAAATAGGTAAACAGGCAAAAACTAGTAACAAAAAAGACAAGGCATTGATGATAGAATTCTGAAAAAAATGTTGAATAAGTACTTAGCATTGTGCACTTTAACTAAAACCAATGTAAATATATCTCAACAGAGTAAAGGGTTAAATACTGAACTGAGTAAATATAGAAATCCTTTAAGATTGATTTTCCTGAGTTGTGGCAAACGATTCAATGAAAATGGAAAATAACTATTATTGTCAGTCATGTATGGTCCTGCTTGTATGATTTCCCAATGTAAGCCTTATGGTCGAAGCTGCTTGGACCATAAATAAATAAATAGACATACCTTCACTCTGGCTTCCTTACCTGACTCTCGTTAAACCCTATCAGCAACTGTAGAGGGCCAAAGTGGCAATTTCAATAAATATTTCATTACATGGGAGCCCATTTGCTGGTATTTCAAATAAATAAGTATATTTTCTCACTCAGTGGACACTAGAAGGGAAAACTCTCCAGTTTCCATTTTCAGACTTTCTTTTACTTTCTGAGGAGGTCAGTCATTTTTGTTTTCCAATGTACAACTCGATTATTTATTGGAAGAAAATGTTTTAAATCAGGAAAAGGGAAAAAAAATCCTACCAAATAATTTATCGAAGACTGTCTCCTGGCAGATTAATCCCTACCACTTAGCCAGGGCTCATTCCACAGTGATCATACTGGTCAAGCTTAAATTGTTGTCCACCACACATTGCATAAATAACCCCAAATACTGTGAACCTCTTTGCACTCGGTCATCTCCATGACCTTCAGAGAAAATGTCAAAAAGGTACTAAGAAAAAATATAGCCTGAAATGCACTAGTTATGGTATTTTCTAATAAATAAAACCCTTTTTGGCTTCTTTCATCTAAACACATTTATCAGTTAAGACACATATACTTCTTGATAAGTGAGTAGAAATGCTGCCTTTTTCCTTGTGGGTAAACTGGAAATCCAGTAAATGTATTCTAAGTCGTGCTTAGGAGCTATATTGAGAGCCGGGGTTAACTGTCTGAGGTAATATCTTTATTTTTTCTTAATTGTATCAACCTGATTTGCCTTTACAATATACTGTGGTCCATTTTAAATTGTCCCCTTAATTAAGAGACTGTATGTGGGAGTGTTTGAAGAGATGATTTCCTGAAAAGCTCCAGCTTCCATCCTGCTTATCCAAAGAATGGGCCTTGATTTAAGCTACAGAGAGACAAGAGCTGTCCTAGTTAGAGATGGCCTGGTCTCTCTCTGCCCAGTAATTTCAGTCCAAAACTGAAGTCCTATTCTTGGTCAAACTTTTTCTGTCTTCAAGTTTTCAATTTTGGCTGGAGACATCGCCCGTGTTCAAGTCTCCCAGACCTGAAATTATAAAGTTATCTTAATTCTGCTCATTTCCTTTAGTTAATATGTTATGTGTTATTGATTTTTCCCTCCTTTTAAATGAAAGGAGCACCATGTTTAGAGAACGGGACCTGCAATTCTAGTATCCCCGCTCTGCCACTTACTAATATGGGACCTGGCAAGTTACTAGGAGTTTTAGTGTCTTCCCCTGTAAGATGAGGGATAGTACTGTCTGTTTTGCTGACATCACAGAGATGTTTTCATGAGTTAGTGTACATTGTAGATGATCCGCGTTTATATGGTGGAGAGAGACAGGGGTAACCTGATAAGATTGCTGCCTTCTTTCAGGGACCAGTACATAAAACTGCTAGTCTCTACACACCGTGCACTCCTGTGCATTTGCCAAATTGAAGGTTTAAGGTGACTAGCTTGCCATCACTTACTGCAGATACCCAGCTTTGATCCTGAGGTGTGAGCCCTCTAGAAGCTGCTTATCAAATTGCTTGCCCTGGTGGACCAAGCCGCATCCCATACAGACTCTTGCTGCTAAGCTGTCGTTCCAGGCTGCAGCTGAATCTAGCTGTGGCAAAGTGGCCACAGTTCTTCAAGAGACCACAGAGATTAAATTTACCCTTCTTCACATCCCTGTTTTCCTCAACTGCCTACCGGACATGGGCCTACAGCATACTCGATATGCCCAAAACTGGAGTTGATCTTTCCTCCTCCCACACAGTTCCTCTCCAGTGTCCCCTATTTGAGTGAGCCAGTGAGCAACACTTCCACTCACTAATCTGCCCAAGGCAGCATCCTGGGGTAGACCTCTCTCTCACCAATATCTAGTTAAACACTGATGCTTCTTGTGTCTAGCTCCTTAACAAAGTTTTTTTTTTTTTTTTTAAGATTTTATTTATTTGAGAGAGAAAGAACACAAGCAGAGGGAGCAGCAGAAGCCGAGGGAGAAGCAGACTCCCTGCTGAGCAGGGAGCCCGATGTGGGGCTTGAACCCAGGACCCTGAGATCATGACCTGAGCCAAAGGCAGACTCTTAACTGACTGAGCCACTCAGGCGCCCCTCTCCTTAACAAAGTTTAGTTCTGTTCATTTTTCCTCATCTTCGTGGCCACCTACCCTTTACCTGAATGACTGCCATAGCTTCCTAAATTGTCCCCCCAGCCTCTACTCATTCCATACCTCTCTCAATTCTATCCATACATTTTAGCCAGAGTTATTCTAAAATGCAAAGCTGACCATGTCATGACCCTCCTTAAAATATTCTCCTTGATTTCCAATTGCCTTCAAGATACTGGTCAAATTCTATGATCCTGTAAGGTCAAATTTCTGTTATTGTCTCCAGCTTCCCTCTCCTCACTCATACTATTGTATGAACAGCTTATAAACCTGAGTAATTACTTTCAGTTCCAAGAATGAGCCATGAGCACCTTTATGACTTTGCATATGCTATTCCTCCTCACTTGGATTTTTTGCCTGAGCAGTTCCCAGTCATTCCTTGGATTTCAGTTTGGATGTTGCTTCTTTTGGAAAGCTTCCCCTGAGACCCTAAATTCTGAGAATACCCTGTCCTGCTGTCCTAACACTTGCCACATTGTTCAGTCCTTGTCTGTTTACCCGCCTGTGTCCCTCACTAACACCCCGCACAGGCAAGGATTCTGACTAGCTTGTTCAGTACTCCATTCCCAGTACTCAGCACAGTGTCTCACACAGAAAACTCTTAAGTCGTTGTTGAACAGAGGCATGAATAAATGACACCTTTGTTTATTTTCTTGGGAAAGCAGACTAATTCAGTTAAAAGAAATTGGCAGATCTCAAAGTCCTGTGTTTGAGTTCCACTTCCCATTGCTTGATTATGGATGTCACAAAACCTGTCTAGGAAATGCAATAATACCCGTCTCAGGTTACTTCAAGAGTTGCTTTTAATACTAGGGTGACAGTAACCATTAAATCTCACTGTAAAATGTTCAGCTTCCTGATAATAAGAATAGGTCATAATTACCACGTTCATTGTGTTTTCAATGGCATGTGCATTTCTGTTAGGAGAAACACCCAAGCAGCTTTGGTGTTTAATTAGATATTGGTGAGAAGGAGGTTTGCCCCAGGTTGCTGCCTTGGGCAAGCTAGGCCTAGTATTTGAATTAAGTCATTTGAAAAATTGTGTACTGAGTGTATCAGTTAGCTATTGCCACATAACATCCCTCTCCAAAAACTTAATGGATTCAAGCAACAACTACTTATTTAGGTCCTGATTCTGGAGGTGGGTAGTTCAGGTAATTTAGGTTGTTAGGTAGGAGGTTAGTGTGGGCTTGTTCACGTGGTGGCGGGCAGGGTTCCTGAGAGTAAACAGAAGAACATAGGAGCTCTTGAAGTTGAGGCTGGGAACTGGCGCAATACAGCTCGGTTGCATTTTATTAGGTAAAGGAAGTCCCAAGCCAACCCCTATTAAATAGGCAGGGAAATATTTAATCTCTTATGGGAACACTTCCAAAGACATAAAGAGGCGTGGGTACAGGGGCAAAAAGAGTTGTGGCTGTTTGCAAACAATCTACCATAGTCTGTCACTATCTTCATTTAATTATTTACCAAGTCACAAATCTGACCATGTTACTTTTTTATTTGAAATCATTTAGTGGCTCTCCATTGCCTATAAAATAAAGTCAAGCTCATAGCAAAGACCTCCATGAAATTCCCACATTGGCCTTATCTGCCTGGTCTTTTATGCTTTAGGGACAGAACATCTCTTATAGTTTCAACAGATCTTTTGGGCTCTTTGTGGCCTCGGCAGCTCATGCGGCTCCCTCCCTCCTTTCCTTGCCTGGATAATCTTACTCATCTCAACAATCAACGACATTAACAACACCACTGATTATATGGTAGGCACTGACTGTTTTAAACACTATCCCCATGAGGGAGGTACTATTATTATCTCCTTACAGATAAGGAAACTGGGACACTGTGAAGTTAAGTAACTCGTCCACGTTCACTCAGCTTAAAGTCTGGTTTCAGAATTGGTATCTAGAGTCTGCGAATTTAACCTTTGGGGTCTCCTACCTGCTAAGACTCAGCTCAGTTTGGCCTGTTCCCCTGTGTATCTTTCCATTTGCCATGTTCAATGATCTCTTTCAATGTCTGTTGCCCCTTTGGGTTGTAAGCATCTCAAGAGTACAGAACAGGCCTTGCCTTCGATTGTAACTGTCAAGTGTGGCACTGCATCCTGCCTCCATGGCCCTCTCCATACTTCTCAAGACGCGTCTTTTGCACCATTAAAAATCTCTGCTTCTTGGAAGAAAAAAACCAGAGTGAAGACTATTAGTCCTCACAGCATCTCCAAGAAAGAAGTGACGAGTGGGAAGCTCTATCTCATTTTGCAAACAGGAAATTCAGGCATGTGGAGATGAAATCACCCAGCGCTGTGCCAGGATTCTTTTTTTGGTTTTCCGATTCCTAGTTTTGTGTTCTATCTACCAAAAAGTGGTATTTGTCTATGAAGTGCAGCTGATGGTTGCTTAATTTTCCCCAGAACAAAGTTAAAAAACATAACAATTAAATTAAATCACCCAAGAGGGACGCCTTCTTCCTTTGTAAAGTTTGGAGGGAACAAACTTTTAGGGAAACTTTCTTTTCCCTGGGGTATAGTGCTCTCTTCTCTTTCAGCAGAATATATTGTGTCTGATGGAGCAAAAAATTGTTTTTAAGAAACCCTGCACCAATCTGTCTGCCCCAGCTCAGACACATGCTCGCACAGAAAATTAAATTCACAGAAATGAGAGAAAATCAAGGGAACCAAAGGAGCATGTCTTCCGTTTCTCAGAATCATTCTCTAGTGTATTTAGTAGCCTGTTGGGTGACAGGGTGATGAGGGGAAAGGTTTGGTTGAATGCAACTAATTTTTCATGTATCTTTGCTTATTTCTTCAAAGCACCATGAAAAAGTAAGCATTATGCACATTTCACCTGTAAGGCTTTAATCTGTAAGAAGCTTTATTAGAACTTAGTTAAAACAGTTTTTTTTTTTCAGCTTGAGTTTCATTACTATCATTTGCTTCATTAACAGCAGTAAGTTCTTGGGTGTGAAGCTTGCTTGAAATGGTAACTACTAAGAGAAAAGTCGGGGGAGAAGGAGAAATAAAAGAAGAGGCTTAAAGAATATTGCCACTGAGACACACTCTTGGGAAGGAGAATTGACTGGATGATCTCTGGCCGTCTAACATGGTTTTCTTCTTCAACTTTTTTGGCATTTGTCTTAAGTCCTAGTATTTCCTAAATCAGAATCTCCAAATCTCCTTATAATCAGCTGTCTTACACATATTTTGATCATGCCTTGGGTAGAACCTTTATTGATATAAACATGTGTTTTGTGAAATGAACAAAGGAACAAAGAGTCAAACCAATAAACCAGACTCTTAATTCTAGAAAACAAATTGGTGGTTACCAAAGGGGAGGTGTGTAGAGTAGGGATGGGTGAAATAGGGGATGGGGATTAAGGAGCGTGCTTGCCATAAGGAGCACCCAGTGATGTATGGAATTGTTGTGCACCTAAAACCAGTATAACCCTATATATTAATTATACTGGAATTCAAAAAATAAAATAAAATGTGTTTTGTGTTGTTTTGTGTCAGAGTGACTTCCCAGTTTTACAGCCTTCTTCTGTCCTATATCTCTGTGAACTTCCTTTGCCAGGACAACCGTGCATCTGAGTACTGGGTGGTAAGCTTTGTAAAAAGAGGGACTTTGGCATGTCTTAGAAACCATGCTTGTCATAAATGTTAGAGGAGTATGATGCTGCCACTGCGGGTGCTTACCTTCCGTAGTAATCTATTTTCCTCAAAGTAATAGTATTTGCCTCAGTGACTCAAAAAAATCCTCCCCCCCTTTTTGATTTCTGAAGAAGGACCACACACCTCCCAGATTTTGTTCCTTTCTCCTCCTGAATTAAGAGTTCGACTGGGAAACCAGAAGCCAAGTCCCTCCGGTCATCGTGCGCAGTCATGAGGATGCATATGAACTGGCAGTTAAAGCTCGCCAGCTCCTCAACACGTCTCACATTCTTCCACCCGATCTCTTCTCACCTCTATTCTCAGAGTGGCTGGTTTGTTATGAAACTAATTTTTTTCTAGGCCAAGTTTCCTTTGAGCAGGGTGCAAAGGCATATGATCCTGTGGATTAGAAGTGGGTTGTCATCAAAACGATATAGCTCTGTTCTTCTCCGTTCCTTTCTTGGAATGGCTGAGAACAGACTTGCGAAGAGAAAAACTTGTTGGCGTTTGGGAGCTGCCAGGTTTTAGAGAGCCCAATTATGTCTTTTTTGAACTAGCATTTCTTTAATAGAGTTTAATTTAAAAATGTTTTTTTTCATTTTTGACATTTCTTGTAGTTTTTAATTTGAAAGGATGAAGATATGTTTACTTATGGGGAAAGTAAAAACAGATTGCGTCTGAGTGAGTGGGGTCACCTGGTCACCAGCTGCGATGGTGTTGGAGTGGCCAACAAATGGCCTATGTATCCCAGAAACTACCCTTTTTAATGGCTCGGTACCTAAAATTGCCCCATTGCTTGTGCCCTTGCTTTAAAGCATTGTAGTTCCATGAGAGCACTAGTCTTGTGAGTGGCTTAGCATTTATTGCATCTACTTCTTATTACGAGTACCCACAGATTCTTTATGAAAATCTTTCCTCCTCCATTTTGGAAGAATGGATTCTGAGTTTCAGGACTGTGCCATAAGTCCAGTCCAGGTTCCTGACCAGGGAAATTGGTTCAGGTACGAGCACAGACCCAATTGAAGAGATGTGAAGAGAGTTTTGCTGGATTTAATTTTTTTTTTTTTTGAGAAGCCTTTTGTTTTCAATAGGAAGTTTTTGACTTTTGATTTATTTTCCACTGGAGTTGTTGGTGGGAGGATGGGGTATGTAACCAAGCCTTCGTTTTCTGTCATGTAAGTCTTGAACCGAGGAGACCACTGAATGGAGCCAGAGCTTGGAGCTGAATATGTGGAAGGCAAAACAGAGAGCCAAACACTAGGTTCTTGGTGATGTCCTTTGAACACAGATCAAGCCTCACCTGAACTCATTACTATCTAGGATGCATGTTATTACTTTTAGTCACATGAGTATCATCTATTCAGATTTAACTCTAAATAGTACCGTTAGCTCCAGAGAGTGTATGGGGTTAGCTGGAGCTTCTAGGCCTGCATCACAGCTTGACTTCTCTGTCTACCCATTCCTGCATTTTTTCTTTCACAGGCGTTGATCCCAAGGATCCTCCCTAATAAAAATCCTACACAGGAAATCCCATTTTAGAGTATTATTCCTGGGGAACCCAAACTGTGACAGGGGCAGCTCCTTCTAGGCAGACTGATTTTCCATGGTCTAACCAAAAAAACAACAAAACAGAATATAACAAATTTGCTATACTTTGCTTTTGTACAATTGTTTTGGTAATTCACCTGTTAGATTTTGCTCCAAGACCCAATAGTCCACCTAGGAGGTTGACTTATCCCAGAAAGGGGTAGGAGGGAAAGGAAATCAGGTAGACCACTATCTTACAGAATCTCTAATCAAAGTTATGGGTTATTTTTTATTTTCAATATATCTGTATACTCATGAAACAATCACCATGATCAAGATAATGAAAATATACTTTATTCCCAAAAGTTTCCTCCTCGCCCTTTGCAATTCCCCCCTTCCATTCCTTCCCCCTTCCCCATGCAATCACTGATCTGCTTTCTTTCACTATAGATTCGTTTGCATTGTTTAGAACTTTATATAAATGGAATCACAAAGTATGCACTCTTTTGGCTTGCCTTATTTTACTCAGAATAATTGTTTTGAGATTCATGTATGTTGCATACATCAATATTCCTTCCTTTTTACTGATGCGTAATTTTCCATTGTATGCAAATGTAATAACTTATTTATTCATTCACTTGTTGATGGACACTTGGATTGTTTCTAGTTTTCGGCTATTATAATTAAAGCTGCTATGAGCATTTAAGTACAAATATGTCTCTGTATAGACATATGCTTTCATTTCTTTTGGCTAAATACCTAGCAATGGAATGGCTGGATCATATGGTAGGTGTATGTTTAACTTTTTAAGAAACTGCCAATTTGCTTTCCAAAGTGGTTGTGTCATTTTACATCTCTACCGGCAGTGTATGAGAGCTCCAATTCCTTCAGTCCTTGCCAGTCTTTGTCTGTCTGTCTTTTAAAATTTTAGCCACTCTATAAGTATGTAGTAGTATCTCATTGTCATTTTTAATTTGCATTTCCCTAATGATTAGTGATGTTGAGCATCTTTTTGTGTGATCACTGCCATCCATACATTTCCTTTGGTGAAACGTCTGTTCAGATATTTTGTTAATTATTTGTGTTATTTATTTTTATTGTGTTAAAGTCTTTTAAATATAATATATTCTGTGTATAAGTACTTTATCAGATATGTGCCTTGAAAATATTTTCTCTGAGTCTGTGACTTATCTTTTCTTTCTCTTCTCATAATAGTGTCTTTCAAAGAGCAGAAGTTTTAAATTTTGATCAGGTTTCTACTTACCAATTTTTTTTTTTTATTTTATGGATCGTGCTTTTTGTGTCATAGCTAAGAAAACTTTGCATAACCCAAGGCCACCAAGATTTTGTTCTATGTTTTCTTCTAGAAGTTTTATAGTTTTAGGATTTACATTTAGATCTATATCCATTTATTTTTAATTTTTTATGTGATTCATTTTCAGTTAATTTTTATATATGGTGAAAGATATGGATTGAAATTCATTTTTTTTTGCATATGGATATCCAAGTGTTCCAGCACCATGTGTTGAAATCACTTATCTAATTTTAAAATATGGAGCACATAATTCCAGTGTGGTCCATAGACTATCTCAGCATAATCATTCCTAGTACTTGTTAAAAATGCAAATTCCTAGGTCTCACACTAGCCCTTTTGAGTTAAAATCTTATGGCAAATACCCTATGTGAGTCTTGTGGATACTGAACTTCAGGAACAGCTGGCATAATGCCATTATTATTAACACTTTACTTCAAGTCAACACTGTCTCCATCAGAGCCCAGAAAAGATATAGTTTAGAAAAAGTAAGTCTCCATAGGATGGAAAGAAACCAGAAAGGCTTCTGGTTTTTTTTTTTTTTTTTAAAATATAAAGACATTTGATACATATATAAAAGTAGATTGAATAATATAATAAATTTTCATGTACTCAGCACTCAATTTCAGCAATAATCAATATTACTTTTTAAAAACAAAACAAAACAAAATACAAGTGAATTTTTGCTTTGTGGGGAAGAACTTCCAAGCTTAAAAAGCAATGGGAAAAACCAACAGTAGAAAAAAAAAATCGAATGAGCAACTGAAAAAAAAATATCATAGATCAGTATATTTGCTAAGATAAATATTAAAGACCTCTACTGATCAAAAAAATCTTAAGTGATTTAAAAGACAAGTAATAATCAGGTAATATTTTTAAACAGAACAAGTGATTAATTTTTAATCTATGAAGACGTAAAATTTAAAAATGACAAGAAAACTCAGTAAGTGATAATTGGATAAAAGGACATAAAATATACCATTGAGATTATAGTGAGAGGATGTTATGGAGCCAGTCATATTATCTTTAAATATAATGTTTTATAGCAATGGGGAAACATTTATGATATGGTGAAAAAAAACTGAATACAAAATTGTACTTTTTTGTACCTTCTCATGAATTTAAAAAAGGCTTAGGGGAGAAAAAAAAGGACTGGAAGCAAATTTGCTTCTGCAGGTTAGTTTCTAAGTTATCTCCAATGAACGTGTTTGTTTTGGTGATGTAATCAGAAAATAAAGTCTAATTTTGAAGAAGAAAATGTCTGACATGGGACATTTCCTTGGCAAAGCCAGAGATTGGCACCTAGTACAAAGATAGACAGTGAAGAGGCACAGGGAAGGCTGAAGACAGGTTGTATGAGGCATCGTCTTAAGTGTAAAGGTAAAGGTCATAATGGTTTCCTCCTTTGCAAATACTACCAGTAAATGAAGACTGCCTTCACGTGAGTGCTACAGACTGGGGGGGACTGGCCAAAGTAGATAGATTCTAATGGCCATGCCACAGTTTGTTTTCCTGATCAGTTGTAGACCCTGCTCAAATCCATAGAGCCCCTTTACGTGACTCAAGGGGTGGGGTGCAGAGGAAATAAGTTAGAGCGGTAATTCACAGCCCTTTCTTCTTGTCCAAAGCCACCCAGTGGATGAAATGTCTGTTTGTTCGTAGGCTCTGAAGTGTCACTTTGTATCTTTTTTCTTCTACAGTTCAGACACTGTATCTAAAATATTTCGCCAAATTGGAAACCCACTCATATCTTCTGGGTTTGTTCTTCTGAACTGAAATTGAACTCTGGCACTTTAGTTCACATGATGGTAGAACAATGTAACTTTTTGTTTTGAAACAGAATGGCTTTTAAAGTCTCATAAATGGGTCTCGCCTGTTCTTGGAGATGAGGTAGCACTTGTAAGCTCTACTTCCTAAATGTTGTGTGGTTGTGAATGAATAAATATTAAGGAAGCAGAAATGTACAGATTATACATCTCGAATTATACACAGGTTCAAATAATAAAAATGTATGTTCTTTTCAAGTCCTATGGTTGGAAATCACATCAAGAATTGCAGAGAAAGAGAGATGAAGAATTGCAAAAAAAAAAAAAAAAAAAAAGATATTGAAGGACACAAACAGATTATGCTTCAGGACAATATGTTAATCCAAAAAAAGTAAATTAGAATGTCAGGTAATGCTGGTGAGATCTCAAAAGTACTACAAAGTTTACCACAAGAAATTTTTATATCCTTGTTCTTTGATGATTCTCTAATTTTATGGTTTCAGGTAGTAGAGATTAATATTTTCATGCAGTCTTCTTCTGTGATCAGTACTAAAATAACTATTATCAAAACAACTACTGAGCATCCTAAAGCATGCAGAACACATTTTATAAAATAAACTAAATTTGTATAAAAAAGTTTTTCTCAGGCTTGTCAGGGAAATAATACAGAGTGACTGTGAACTATAAAAACTAGGCAACTTCTCCAAAACTAGGCAACTTCTTCAAAATAGCAACATAGGACACCCTAAGGAGGTTAAAAAATAGATTTAAGGATTGATCCAAGTTCTTTTCACTACTTTTGTAGAGTCTCTTTTCAAAACCAAGAATTGAAACATGTAGTATGATGATTATGATTCTACTTAAAGGAAGAACAGAACAGAATATCTGAAATAAGAACAGGATCAAACAAATAGTATGTGTTTCATTGCTTCATATTCTAAAATACATACTGTTAGATTTCTCTGACATGAAATACACATTGGTTTCATTTACTTCTAACTATTAGTGTGAAGTATGCTTTGAAGTAGACTGAAAAATAAGGTCAGATTATTATAGGATTATTATAAGGCAGGAAAATGTAGGATTATTAATAGAGCATTGAGCTCTGGATCCCCAAGGACCTGAAGGAGTGGATGTCACACCCAAACTGCCAGGTCTGAGGGTCTTAACTTTTCATATACTTAACTTGTCATATAGTTTTTACTTAACTTAAGCAGTTTAATAATATAATATGCATGATATATTAAGTATCATAAATGTATAAGACATTCGGCAATGTTCTTTGTGGAGAAGGCTTATCAGAAAGGATATATAAATAGCATTTTGAGACTGTTTTGATCACGTAATTATCAAGATAAGCCTGATTTTTACAAGTAGTTGGCTAGATCAAAGATGTATTTTGCTCTTATTACTTAGCTAGTAAATTCTGTACTTTCTCAGATTCTTTACTACAATGAGCAATATGGCTGAAAGCTCCTCATTTGATTACTCAGAGGAACAGTAGCTAGTTAGCAAGATGTGAGCCATTGTTTTAGGAAATATGGACAGGTCTATTCTAATACGTTTGATTTGCCTGATTCCTTGAGCTTGAAAATCATATGGTCTCTTATGGACTCAGTCTCTTAGTGAATTCCAAAGTTATTGTTCCTATATCCATATTTGGAGATAATCTGTAGGAATATTCTTCCCAACCTTTAACCATGTTGTTCCTTGTAGAAAAACTTCCTGCACTCAATTTAAAAAAAATCGCTTATTTGATAATAAGGAAAGGACTACCTTCGGTTTTAAATCTGGAGGCACTTACTGAATGAATGCTAACTTCATGTCAAGTACTGTACACATGGGCCCTGACTTACAGTGATTTGATTTATGATTTTTTGACTTTATAGTAGTGCAAAGTGATATGCATTTAGTAGAAATTGTCCTGTGAATTTTGAAGTTTGATCTTTTCCTCGGCTAGCGACGTGCTGGTGATCCCCTCCTGACGCTGGGCAGTGGCAGCGCCGTCAGCCACACGACCACGAGGGGAAATAACCCACCCACTCACAACCACTCTGCACCCCTACAGCCATTCTGTTACTCACTTTCAGGACAGTAGTTGAAAATTACATGAGATCTGCAACACCTTATTATCGAATAGGCTCTGTGTTAGGTGATTTTGCCCAACTGTAGGCTAATGTAAGCATTCTGAGCATGTTTAAGGTAGGCGAGGCTATAAGCTATGATGTCTGGCAAGTTAGGCAAATTAAATACATTTTCAACCTAAGATGTTTTCAGATATAACCCCATCGTAAGTTGAGGAAGATCTGTGTTAAGTACCAGAATAAAAAAAAAGAAAAAGATGAGCATAATATAGTGTCATCAATACACTGTTTCATATCGGGCAGCATACTCATACATTATCTTGTGAAACTTCACAAGATAGATATTATTTTCCCCATTTACAGGTGATAAAACTGAAACAGAAATGTCACTTGCCCCAGATCATGTTTTCAGTAGAGCCAGGACTATAACCCAGGTATTTTTGGGCTTCAAGTTCTTTTCTCTCTTATCCAATAGGTATATTTCCCTAATGTTTTTCAGTCAAGATAAACCATGTAACTATTGTAATGCAGATATCCCTCTAGTCCAAAGGAAAATTTTCTATACCTTGTCTAAATTTCACTGGCCATTTCAATACCATAGGAGCAGGAAATTATTCAATTCATGAGAAAATTCATGCACCTGTGGATTTCATCTTTTGTGCCAGATGAATAGGTGAGGTTGGATTTGATTTACTCCTTGACTAAACTCTAAAATTGGGATTTAAAATGGATATGTAATCTTACTCAGATTCCATTTTTTTCCTGTAATGCTGCCTAATGGTTATGCAAGTCTCAGAAATGTATTTAAAGTAATAGCATGTCCTTTTATCCAGTAACATCAAACCGAGATCTTTTTTTTTTTGTTCACTTTTGCTAGACCTCTAACCTTTAAAGGTGAGTCAGGCAGCTGCAGAAAACCTGATCTTATTTTCTGCCCCTGGCAAGACTTTTTCAAGTTCATCTTTTTTCCCTTCTCTCAAAATCTGATGAAAAATGAAATGTCAGGAAAACAAGCTCTTGAGCTAAAAAACTTGTGTCTGTCTCTGTGACAGATGTCAGTTTGAAAGGTTTCAGGTCACCTGTCAGAAGTGTGCCAGTGTGATCTGTACTCACATTGACTCGACCTCACACCAACACCGAGTTCTGCTTCTAAAGATACCCTTGAAAAAGAATTAAATGATTTGAAGTCATTGCCTTTTCCTCTTTTAGCTCTAATTAATGTGACCAAGGAGAGAGAGAGAGAGACAGAGAGAGAGAGCGAGACAGAGAGAGAGAGACAGAGACCCTGACTTTTAAAAGGACAGTTTGACCTTTGGGTGCCCCTGGCAGTGAACCAATCAACATTCTTGTAATCCAAACACAGATGCCCGAAGCTAAACAAATCCTATACTTGTGAACGAGAATTCAGTTTGCTGTGAAAATACAGTGAAGATCAGCACAGTGCTGCTTTGAACAAAATATCATGAATTGAAGTTTAAATGTTTGTGATTAATAGAGAAGAGTCATATTGAGCAACATAATATCTCAATTGTGCCTCAACTCAGTAACAAATATTTCCAGTAAAAAAAAAATAAATCCTGTGTTTTGAATAGTCCTGTACCCTAACTCCATATCTTGGACATAACTCCCTAATATTTTTATGCCTGAAACACCACTGATGTTATTGTACAAGTCAGTAGCTTGTAATGACTAATTAATGGGGTTGCACTCTGTTCTTTTCTGGATTACTTACACAGTGTTCCAATTATTTATCATAGTGATAAAATTTTTTCTCTCTCTCGTGAACCTTTATCATAGCCCAGGAAATTTAAGGGTTGAAAAAAAAAGAGATGGATTTTATTTCATCAGTTTGGGAGTATTCAGGGCTTTTCCTTGTAACCAAGAAGATAAAAGATTACAGCTCCAAAGGCATGTTTGCCAAATCTACCACTCTAAACAAGAGGCTGGATCAAAAGAGACAAAAAAAGTCAATGGAATATAAAACCAGAAACTTTAATAGCACTTTGGAGATGTTAGTTTTTTTCTTTCCTTTCTTGACTCTTAAGTGTACAATTCTTGCCTTCTTTCAAGTGGGCCCACCCTTGACATGAAATACAAGTTAGTTTATTGAAGATAGGCTCATCGTATCATCGTTCATGTCTGGAACAACATTATTTTTGTGTGTGGAAAACCGGGGGGAAATAAAGAAGTGTGGGCCTGGAAGGTAATTCGTTAGCTTGAACTAGAGTTGGAAAGCTGATTCTTCGCAATGGTTTGTATTTTATCTGTGAAATTTTCCACAAGTGCGTTTTGGACCAGTGCTTCTCAGGCATTCATGGGCACATGAATCTCCCAGATCTTCTTAATAGGAGCTTCTGATTCAGTAGTGGGGGGTGGGGCTTGAGCATCTGCCTTTCTAACAGATTCCCAGGTGATGCAGCCCCCGCCGGGCGCGGACCACACACTGAGAGCTAGAGTTTTAGGTTCTCAGCTCTCCACCGGAGAGTCTGTCAAATGCCTCTAGGTCCCCGAGCAGTTCTGAAGTCCGAGCAGCATCTCTTATTTTGAAACATTCCCCTCCTGACATATTTTTCGCGTTTATGATCTTTTTCTATGTATCTGTAACTTGATCTCTTTTTAGGAACTTCAAATTTTAATGTAATAATAGTCCTGTGACCTCAAAATGTCCCTACTTTATTAAAAAATCAAGGTCCAGTACAAAGATGGTAATGGTGTTAGGTTTTTTCAACCCCTGCTTTTATTTGTTTACTTCCTGATTTATCTTTTATTTTCATTCCAGGATAGTTAACATACAGTGCTATGTTAGTTTCAGGTGTACAATGTTGTGATTCCACAGTTGTGTACATCACCCAGCACTCATCCCAAGTCGACCCTGCTTTTAAATCATTAGTTTTTTTCACTAGATCATTGCCTTGGTGAAGCATTTTACACACTACCAGGTGATTTACTGACTGACATCTTTTCCTTGCTATGCAACAATCAGACTGTTCATAATCAAAAGGTTGAAGTCTTTGAAGTTTTAGCCCTTGGCCTAAGAAGCACCCAGAGGAAAAACAGTTAAAAACAAGAGTAGTCAGAACTATCAGCAGTGTTTAGACCCAGATAACCACAAACATCCTGGAATTTACTTAACCATGTCTGATTTCCCAGTGAGTCATGTTTACATCTCTAGATGTTAGTTTACTTTCCCTTCATTTTTTTCCTGATTGCTCATGCAGTGGAAAGCGGAAACGAAATCTTCCACGGCAATTAAAGTGCCAATACTTGTGCTAGCTCTGTGTTCCTGCTACTGGTAGGGAGAGATCTGGTTATTAGTCAAACAAAGCTGTACCAATTTTCTCATGCTCATTATGTATTTATTATGTGGACATTCCTGTGACATAGCATGCAACTGCGTTAGCTGGAGACTCATATCCAATGAGAAGACCAGATTTAGCTTTACCAAGTTAAAACGCACCATGTTTAATGCTCAGTTTTCATTCCGTGTGTGTTAGATATGCATGTGATTGCTGAGATTTTCATACCAGTGTATTCATAACTGTGTATTCCACTCTAAGTTATTCTTATCCTTAGTAAAGATTCCTACTCTCTCTTCTGTCAAATGCCAGGCTCATTTAAGCAAGTGAAAAATATTTGCTAATTTTCTCAAAAGGCTCAGATTATTTCCTGCATGGAGGATATAACCCATGCTACCTTCTGTTAGAAGAACCAAAGCAAGAGGTGGGTTGCTTATCACACAGTGAGGCTTCAGGGCTACTGTATCACTATTGTCATGAGAAAGTTTGTTTTATGTTGCCGGCTTCGTGTGGTGTATCAGCCAGACAGGCGTGAGTGTGGGATTGTAGATTAGAACCGGAAATATATATTCTGTTCTTGCGATCTTGTAGATTCTCAATAACATGACTCTGAATAAACCTTCCCCATGAGAAAACTGCTTCAACCTTTTGATGAATATTGGTGGAGAAAAAAATGGGGGATATAGCAATTGTGAGAACAGGTTTTTCTGGCTGAAATTAATAATTCTGAGCAGTACTAAAATTAATTACTCTGTGGTTATAAGTAGGCAGCGGATTTATGGTAAATGACAGAGTGTTTGCAAATTTTCCTGACTACTCGATTAGAAAATGCACAAGTGGAGGCGTCAGCCGAGCATGCATTATTTAAGTGGTTGGTGTCTGGCGACAATCTGGAAACTGCAATTGTTGTGGTTGCCGTAGGAAAATTCGCACTTTCCGAGAGAAATTCTTTCACCTTTGTGTGCCCACAGCCTGGATCTCTCCTCGTGGCAGCTGTAGGAAACACAGGAACTCCGTGACCTGGAAAATGTGGGACAACTGCCACAAGGTGACCCTGGAAGGCTGGGGTAGGCCCAATTAATTTAAAATTTTGCTTGGCCTTGTCTCTTCCAATTTTCTAAATCCTCTGGAAAAATGATTAATGCGTACACTGCCAATGCGAAAATATTTTTGACCCTATTAAAGTCGACCAAGGGTAAACCAAGTGTAGGCTGGCATTGTATCAAACTAGCTTTATTAAATTTGATTGGAGGTTTGTATGAGGAAGGGACAGACAAGGACATTATTTTGCACAGCGGCTCTCTTTTAAATGAAAATATCAAGAGGAATACAAAGTAGCAATATGCCCTGGACAGGAATCATTTTAAATATAGGAAAATACCACGGAGAACTTTGTTTAAAGGGTAAACCATATTTGCTAGAAAATTTTCTTCTCTCTTATTGCTATGCCGGTCAGTTATCAACGAGGCTGTTTTAATTTATGGAAGAGGCTATAGAGGCCTTATATTTCTTCATTTATAGATGAACTAGTTCAACCTTGCTTTCTTTCTCTTATCTGTCATTGAATTCTACAACTTAAAATGATCTGTCTGCAGTTTGAACCTTAGCAGAACAAGGCTTAATCTCACAGTGTTTCCCCAATGTGTCCATCCTGTGCAATCATCTCATTAATTAACAGAGTGATAGGTTTTTTTTTCCTAGTGGTTATTCTGTTTTGAATAAAAAGGGCACACTTCAGGCACAATTTCAAAGGAGATAATTTCTCAGTAGTGTTTCTTCCTTCTCCAAGAAAGCAAAAATCCTTTAATTTAGGAGCCAACACCCAGATTTCACACATAAGGTTTCCTATAGTTTTCTTACACCTAGGAGATATTCAGCCATGTGAATGTCATCATGAAGAGTGTATTGTAACCATTTATCATGTAGGAAGTATAGCAATTTCCTTTATGGCAGGCATGGATCTTAGTGATGGTAGAATGGTAGAAATTGCCTGTGATCATCTACCATAAGGATGACTGGATTTACAGCTGGAATGGCAGTTTGGGTGGTGGTGGTAGCCCAGCGAAGGTTCTAAAATACACTGGTCATTCTAGTCATTTCAGTGTCCTGGGCCTGGATGTGGAGAATAGATAGTCGGATGAATATTAGCTTTGCCTGAGACTTTTTAACTGAAAGATGTGAATGAACTATCTTATTATCTATAAGACTTGTCACAGATTGTGTCACTCTTCACCCATGTCCCGTGGCTTTGTCTGCAGTGTCTTCCTACATGAAGGTTATATGTCTCTGTCCTGTTTAATGCAGGTATGGCCTTTTGATGTGGTTTGGGCAGTGAACTATGAGCAGACATGAGGTATGTCACTTCCAGGCAGAAGTTTTAAGATCCAGGGCATACTTTGCCTATTTTCTTTTTTTTCTGCATGACAACCTGCAAAATTCCAGATAAAGGACAAAGTGGAGCCAAGTTATGGCTGACCTGTGATATATACAATAGTGTGAGTGAGAAACACACCTTCGTTATTGCTAGCCATTGAGATTTTGCAATTGTCTGTGAACCCTGCAAACATAGCCTATCCTGACTGACACAGATGTAAGCCGCAGCCTTTCAGCATGAGCTAAAGAACATGGTGTTACACATGACTCTGAGCTTTGGCATGAAATGAGCTCTCATCTTCCTGCTCCCATTTGTAGGAACCTGCTTGCTTCCACACCCCGCTTCTTCCCTCTTTAGTGGGTAGAGTGAACCTACTCTGACCAACAGCCAAGATCTTTACTTGTGCTCTGGATCCTACCCTCCTCCCAAACACTTACAGCCTTGTTTCTTTAGTTGTCCCTTCTCTTTTGTGATACTGATCTTTCCTTCTCTAATGGATCTTTCATATCTTCTGTACTAAAACCAATTCTTTCTAGGCTTCACATTCCTTTCAGCTAACCCTTCCCATTTCTCTCTTCCCTTTTTCAACCAAAGTTCTCAAAATATTTGATTGTGTGTGGTGTTTGCATTTCCATTTAATCTCTAATCTAATCTGGTTTTCATCCCACCACTGAAAACAAATTGCTGGCCCAAAGTCACTGGAAGTCTCCATATGGTCCAGTCCAGGGGATACTTTTATGTGCTAATTTTTTTTTTTAAAGATTTTATTTATGTATCTGACAGAAATTGAGACAGCCAGCGAGAGAGGGAACACAAGCAGGGGAGTGAGAGAGGAAGAAGCAGGCTCATAGCGGAGGAGCCTGATGTGGGGCTCGATCCCATGACGCTGGGATCATGCCCTGAGCCGAAGGCAGACACTTAACCGCTATGCCACCCAGGCGCCCCTATGTGCTAATTTTAGTCGACTTCTTAGCAACATTTCCCTGAGGTGACAGTTTCCTCCCTCATGAAGGAATCTTTTCATGGCTTCCAGGACAATTCCTGGCTTTATTCTTACCTCTTTTGTGATATACTCTTTCTCCTTCTTTACTTACCTTTAAAATTTGTAAAAAGTAGAGCTCCTATGGATCAGTATTGAGTCTTCTTTCCCTCTCTCTGTGTTGGCTTTGGTCTCATGACAATTCTTACTGTTTCTGGAGTTGCCATTTTGAAGTCCCTACTTAGAAATACTCATAAAAACCCTATTTATATATACTTTTGTATTTCCCACTTCAAAACATTCTTCATGAAACTACAGGCAGAATTCATAACTTTGTTATTTTAATTCTCTCATTTTATTCTTAAAAAAAAATCTCTTGATCATCCACAGTGTGCCAGGCACTGTAAAAAATGTTAGGGATATAAAATTGAATCAGATATAATTCTTTATCTCAAAAAAAGTGCTTAGTGGGGAGGAAAATATGCACACAATTATGGTAAAATGAGTAAAATGAGAGCATTTCTAATAATGTATCTTGTATAACACATGGTGGGAACATAAAGGGAAGAGAATCTAGGTTTTCTGGGGCAGTAAGAGAAAGATTCCCAGAGGAAGTTATATTTGGGCTAAAACTTAGTCAAACAGGAATTTATCAGAAGCAGGGAAGAGGAAACATTATTCCAAAAGGCAAAGAGATGTGAGAAGGCCTGTCATGTTAAGAGAATTTAAAATAGTTCAATATTTTTGCAAAGGATGAGGGAAGTGGGGGAGGGGTGAGAGCTGAAGCTGGACTTGGGGACTGTGCTCAGGGCATGAGGGCTTTTTATGGAATCACACTCTTTTGAGGTTTGGGCTGACATTTCTGAGCCCTTGCAATGTTTCTGTTTCATCTGTCCCAACCCTCTCTGAGTGGGATTTATCATACCAGGGGGAGGAGCAACAGAAAAAATATTAAAAATTTTGAGACAGCACTGCATTCTGTCACTATTCTGGTCTTTATATTCTTCTGTCATATCTATCTGTTTACATCCTAGTCTTCTTTTATTCTCTTTTAACTTCATTTGGCTTTGAATAGCAGTGTCCTAAAAAGATAGATGCTAAAAGTTGGAACGTTTCGACAACCACTATTTATGTTAATGCAATCCCATTCCTTTATTTTTAATACTGTAAGGAAACAATTCTGAATATCGAATCACTGTTTGAGGACTAAATTTCCTCTGTTTCAGTATGGACAAAATCAGTTATGAAGTGTTCAAGAGTTTGGTACTGGAAGAAAATCCCAACTGATGTTGGGTGAGTTAGTGTAAAATGTAGTCTATCCAGCAGAATTCATTGAAAGGGCGTGCATCCGGGTAACTCAGCACTGTTTTAGTAACGGCAAACACAACAATTTCTATTTTATTATATTTACATTCTAAGCCTCAGCTTATTGGTGTTTCTTGTTATGCTCATGATGACCAACAGTTCTTTAAAAATTAAAAATAGCCAAGCAAATATATATATACACGGATTCTTGAATATTTCACACTTATCAGAACAATACAACAAAGAACTTCATTTGAAACTAACTCAGGGAGGGTAATTTTGCTTCTAAATATTATAATATAAATAGTATTTAAAATATTTGAATTTTGTAATGCAAAATTCAGTTGAGTAGTGTGAAAAATGTTTTGACTTTGTTTTACCTTTTAAAAAATCCCTCTATTTTAATTTCTTAATTCAGAACAAGAATGAATAGATTATAAGCAGGGCATTCCAGATGAGATCTTTAACTTCATGGATAAATATGTTGGGGTGAATCAAATCACTTCAGGGACAAACCTTCGCCATGGAGTGCTAGCAGGCACCATTGTCTTACTTGAATTATTTTATAGTTGCGACTGAATGGACTCTGATAACTTCTCCAGTAAGTTAGTCATTCTAGTGAAGTGCCTACAGCATTTTTGTGAAAGCAGTAGAACCAAGAACAAAGAGACGGTAATGGTCTGAATCAGATTCTGCCCTGTGACTTCCAAACTAAGTTGAAAAAAAATGGGTTGGTAGAAAGGAAAGTGCACGAGCCTCATTTTCTGAAGATAGAGGCAGTTTGTAAAATGACTAAATATGCAGTGATTTCTTATCTGTGGAGCTCTAGCCCATTCAAATGCTCAGTATAATTTTCCATTAGCATTTGATAGACCAGAGCTGGGTGGGTGGCCACTGAAATATAAACTGCCTCCACTAAAGTAAAGACTCATTTCTCACATGGAACTTGAGCTACTGGGCACAGGGGTACTTTCTAAATACCTCTTCTTCCCTACCCCTCCGACCGTGTGTGTTGGGGCATGGGACATCTTTAACACCAAGACAGGTTCAGGAATGAAGAAGTCTATACAGCAAATTATGTAAGGAGAGACTAAACAATTTGTAAGGTGATTTAAATAGAAAGCTAAGTAATTATGGGCTTCTTTTTCCCCACAGCGCCCATGTCTCTTATCAGCATTAGGTAAAGTGTTTAGGGATGTTCATTAAGGATTCCAGGCCACTGGAGTACTACGAAGATCATTAATTTCTACCACAAAGCCTCAAATGTATTACCCTAGTCAAGTGGGTACTGGGGAAATATGGTTCATTATTTCTGATAATGGAAAATGTACTTTTGTGCAGCTACACAGCTTACAGTTGTGGATATTAAGGAATTAGGTATTAGTTTTTCCAGGTATCTAGGGTTCCACTCTGTATCTCACTTTATAGGTTATGGCTCTTATAAAGCAGCCAATACACTGACACAGAACTTAGCTTGTTGGAAGATGCAGAGAAAATGTTGACTCGGGCCTTACAACGAATTTAATAGTAATTAGATGAGAAAAACAAATACTCCCCATTTGTCCATTGAGTTAAAATAAAGTTATATACATAAAAATGTTTTATTAAAGTATTTATTTCTTGTTTCTCAAAACTGTCTTAAAGGCTCAATTTGTGTGGATCAGGGTTTTATTTATTATTAAAATTAGATGAATACAAAAAGAATTATGGGTATCTGGTATGTACAAGATACTGTCTTAAATACTATGAAGGATGCAAATGTTTAAGAATAAGGAGATGTTCTGATCTCTCAGTAGAGTTTCACTTTTGATCATGGCATGGTACCAAATCACCACTAAGCAAAGCGCATGAGACTTACAGATACGCAGTGAAGCGGAGGGTCGTTCTAATCGCGTGTTCTGATGATTGACTATCTCTTCTTTGTGGTGGCCTACCTCAAATGAACTGGAAGTACCAGAAATTCTTCACTATTTTATGGAGGAAGGGATACTAAGACTTGTTTGGCTGGAAATGGTACAGTGGAATTAGGTATCACTGCCCACACATTTTTTTTTTTTTTTAAAGATTTTATTTATTTGACAGAGACAGCCAGCGAGAGAGGGAACACAAGCAGGGGGAGTGGGAGAAGAAAGCAGGCTCCCAGCGGAGGAGCCTGATGTGGGGCTCGATCCCAGGACTCCAGGATCATGCCCTGAGCCAAAGGCAGACACTTAATGACTGCGCTACCCAGGCGCCCCCACACATTCTTTAATTATATTTCTCAAGTATATTTCTCAATTATATATTCTCAAGAGAATGTTCTCTTCAATGAAGCATTGAGTAACACATTGGTGAAGGAATACCATAATTCTTTAGAAAATCAGTAGTGGCTGCTCTCCTTAAGTGGGGGTCCTGGTGGATGAAGTTCCAGTAAAGATGGACTTCTCCTTTTCATCTGGGGTGATAGGATTTCAGAGTAGCAGAAGCATTTAATCTCCACTTTAAATCAGTAACGGGGGTTGAATTTTATTAAAAATTCTTGGCCTCTATTGAGATTATCATATTTTTTCCTTTAATCTATTTCTTATACTGAATTACTGTATTAAATTAGCTACCTAGGGTTACATCAGCCTTCCATTTCTATGATAAATTTTATTTGATAACAATGTTTTATTTTGCGGCTGGCTGTGGGATTCATTTATTAATAATACTTGAATTTATGTAATAAGTGAAATTGGACTACAATTTTGTTTTATTGTCTTATCCTTGTCCAATTTTTGGTATCAAGATTTTGCTAGCCTTGAAGAATAGGTTGGGCAGGCTTCCACATTTTTCTATTTTTCTTTGCTCATGGGGATTATCTGTTCTGGGAAGTATTTACTAAAACTTTTCCACAAAATCATCTGCTTTTGCTACCATTTTAGGCATAATCTTTAACACTTTCTTCTATAGAAATTATTCTCTTTAGGTTTTCTACTACTTCTTACAGTGTTTGGGGTCATTCCGCAATCGACTTTATTGAGGTTTTCATTGGTATAAAATAGAACATTCTCAAGTAGTTATTTTTAGAAAAGATATGAGGGTGGTGAATTTTCTGATTCTTTGCTTTTCTGAATATGCCATTATTTTCCCCTTATAATTGATTAAAAATTTAGCTGGGTCAAGAATTAGATTTAAAGAAATGTCCTTCCTTTTCTTTGAAAGCATTGTTCCATGTCTTCTAGAATAAGTTGTTGCTAAGAAGTCTGATACAAATATAGTGGGTCTCACTCCTTTGTAGGTCACCTGGTTACTTCTCTATGGAAACTTTAGGATTTTCCCTTTCTTTTGAACCTCTCCTATGATTTGATTTCATGTGTATCTCTTTTCTTTCATTCTGTTGAGCCCTAGGTAGGCCCAAAGGCATGTGTCTTTTTTTTTTTTCTAAAGCCCTGGGAAATTTTTTAATATAATTTTCTTCATTTATTTCCTTTCTTTCTTTGTGTTTGTTTTTCCTTCTGTAAATATAGTGTGACGGATGTTAGAACTTATACTTCTATTATTTATGTGTCTTAGATTTTGGGGAGGGGTATGGTGTTATTACTATGTCCTTTCGTATCAAGTTTTGGAAGAATCTTTCAGGTTGTCCTTCCAGCTTGTGAATTCATTCTTTAGCAATGTTTTCATTCCATTAAGCTTCCAGAATTACTGCTTAAAAATTTTTTTTGACAATCATATTAAATATTTCCAAGATCATTGTTTCTATTTTTGTATATGAAAATTCCCTTTGAAGTTCTCTAAATATATCAAGTATTTATATTTGACATGTTTGCTCTGCTAAGCAAACTGTTAATTTTCAGCTGTTATTCTTAGATGATTTTATTGTCTTTCTCTATCATGCTGATGACTTCCTCAAATGTTTGGTGATTATCTTTCTGCTCATCTTGGTACTTAAATATCCCTGTTCACAATCTATAGATTGTGTCTGGTGATTCCAGGGGAGAGACCATACATCGTGTTGCACGGGGTTTGGGAGTTCTTCTAGAGACGAGAAATTCCCATTCTTTCTGGACTTTGCTAGCTGTCTGGTCTGAAGTGCTGCCTTTTCAGACCTAGTACATGTATTCGTTGCATTATTGCTGCATCTAGGTAAACACCTCTGATGCCCACTGTTCTGGGCACCGGGCACTGGGCAGTCAACCTAATGATGTTTCAGGAACCTTTCTTGCTGAGCCTGGAACACCCCTGGGATTGCTTTCTTTTTTTTCGCCTATTTGATTGGTTATGGTCTTTTTCTCGGTAATTCCTGAGAATTTCTCGTCTGTTAACGACATTCTCATTCTCACTGATGTGTATTAATACATTTTAGAAGTATATTTCCTATCATTCCAGGGACTTTAGGTGAGAGGAGAGAAAAGTATGTGTACTGAGTGTGCTGCCTTGGCCAAATATTATCTCTATTACTTTAAACATTCTGCTGTCTTGGTCTGGTACCACCAGTATTCTCAGGTCTGCCAATGCATTCTTTTTTATCTTTCAGAGTCCTGAAAAGCGAAGTCAGGCTGTGGGAAGGATGGCCACATCATGCATGAGACCATAATCCTGGGGCTCTTTCCTTTAGAAGGCTACTATTGAATAGATTATTACCTGAGGCAATAAATATAACAGGCAGGTAGTTACCTGAGATCAAAAGCAGGGAACTGCCTGTAGAATCAGAGGATGAAGGAGATGTTCTCTGTAGTACATCAGCGGTCAGAAACGGGGGACAATTTTGGAAAGTATTTGATTCCTGTTTCAAATGAGATTCAAAAAAATTTATTATACTAACAAATAGTTAAGAAAACAAAAGAAAAGTGAGACCCAGAAGGATTTTGTAGGTATGAAACATGCAGCTATTATATTGGCATTTCAAGGGAAGCAGGGTACAAAAAATTGACAGGAAGAAAATTAAATTAACAAAATAAAGAATAAAAAATAGATGCGATTAAATGTGAAAATTTCAGGAAAAATAGAGATAATTGAGAATGAAAAAATTTACCAATATGGAGAGAGCTCTAGGATTCAGTCTATGTATATTAAAAATAATGGTAAATGAACAGAAGTAATAAGCAAAGATGTAACAGAAGAAGATTCATTAGCAAAAGTAAGATTTGATTTTTTAAAATATAGAAATAGCTCACAAGGTCCTGGGCAATATTAATTTTATTACTCATAGAGTGAAATTATTGTATTCTAAAAATCGAGATAATTCTCAGATATTTAACAAAAAAACTATGTAACTTGTAAAGAACAAAATTTAGGCTGGTTACAGGCTTCTACAAAAAAATATGTTTAGACCACATCTGAAACAACATGAAAAAGAATTTTAAATTTGACGTTATGGACAAAGATATATCAGACTTACAGAAAAAAAAAGAACAGATTGAGTGAGGTAACTTTATTATTTTTTTTAAAGATTTTATTTATTTGAGAGATAGTGAGAGAGAGAGAGGGAGCCCTAGTTGTGGTAGAGTCAGAGGGAGAAGCAAACTTCCCACTGAGGAGGGAGCCTGATGCAGGACTTGGTCCTCACACTCCAGGATCATGACCTGAGCCGAAGGCAGACACTTAACTGACTGAGCCACCCAGGCATCCTGCGAGTTAACTTTAATATAAAAATAGAATTCAAGAACAAAAAGCATGTAATGTGCTGCTTTTATATTGATTAAAGTTAATATCCACAAAAAAGTTGCATCAGTCATGAAACATTATGTAATTAAAAAGACACTATCAAACTATACACAGCAAAAACTGTTAGAAATACTTCGGGAGACAGACAGAAACACAGTTGTAATGGGATGCTTTATCACATACTATTACTAGTCTTTAACAGATCCAAAAGTTAAAAAATAAATAAGGACTGATGGACTTGAAAAAATGCAATCAACATACCTATGTCTATATTTTTACTTATATATGATATATGGTATGTATACATATAATAAAAAGCTTTATAAAATATGTATGTATGTAAAAGCTCTATAGTCTATAGAAACATCTTTTCTTTGCAAATGCCTCAAACATTTATAAAAAGTAATCGTACCCACATCCCCTCAAAATTTTAGTCAAAAGCAAGGAGTAGAAACTTCCTAAGCTGTCGTTTTTGATGGCATTACAATAAAGTGAAAACTTAATTACAAAAGTCTAAACAAAAAATTCAAACCACCTGGATATTAAAAGCAAAATAAAGCATTTTGCTAAAGAGCTTTTAGATTCAAGTAACACAATAGACTTCAGATAGTGTGTTTAGAGAGACAGGGAGAAATTTCTAAACTGAAGTCTCTGTGATGTTTCCAAGGTCATGGCTTGAAGGCATATTTATAGCCAAGAGTTCCTGGTTTATTAAACAACAAAGAATGAAAATGAATTAATTTAATGTTTAACCCAGAAAGTTTGAAGAAAAACAATAAAGCAAATATAAGAAACTCAAGAGGAAAAATATGCTTTAATAAGTAATTTATTTTTAGGAAACAACAACAACAAAAAGGCAGAATAATACCTAAGAGAAAAACTTCTGATGTATACAAATAAGAACAAAAGAAAGGGAAAGCTGAATGGAGATATTTATAATTTTAAAAGGGGATATATCAGTAGAAGGTTTAAAACATTTGAAGAGAATTTTATATACCCGTCTGTGCTAATAAATTTAAAAAATCTCAACAAAACAGGTGAGTTCCTGACAGGGCATGATCAAAATTGGTCTCAAAAGAGGTGGAAAATTTAAGAATAGACCTACAACTGTTGAAGAAAATTTAAAAACAAAATTTTATCTTTTGTGTCTTTAAAGTTGCAATGACTAAAAATTCCCATAGTATACAAGCTGACTGAAAGCATATAAAGAGAGAGAATATTTCTCTAGTCACATTATGAAGCTAGTGAGCCTTGATAACAAAGTATGACAAAGTTAAGTATTAGGAAGGTATCCAGCTCGCAGTGGCAGATAGTAGTTCTCTAAAAATCTCATTTTTGTTAAAAGCACTAAGGTTTTGCGATTGAGTGCTACTGCAGCCTAAGCCAAAATTATTCTGACCAATATGGAGGTCCGGAAGGCTTGCAAGCTGGTCGTTTTTATCTTTACGATCAATAGTTCATGAGCCATAAGAAAAATAAACCATCAGTGATGCATATGTGCGTCTCTGACCCATCGACAGTTTGTACAAATTATAACAAACATTTGAAAACTATGGCAAGGATTACAATATTTATTTGGCAGGGTATGGAAGAATGGATTGGAAGTGAGGATAGGAAAGGAAAATTGGAGGGAATAAGGAAGCTGTTTTAGTCATTTAATTGCAGTAGGTCCCAGTGAGGGTGAAGCTAGCAGGAATGGAAATGATGGAGTGTGTTCAAGGCATTGCATATGTACATCATACAGTTTTTGTCATTGTTGTTATTGCAAATAATGGGTTAAAAGAACTTGATCAGAGATTGAGTACTGGTATAAAAGGTAGAGAATTCATAGATAATCCTAAGATTTTAATCTGCAGGTAGAAGCAAATTTTGGTATTGATATTGAGATGGTTTAAAGGGTCTGGATTAGAGAAAAATGAATTTGGTTTTGGACATGCCAGATTGGTGAAAATTGTGCTCTGGAGTTACATGGAGATGTGAGTTTATAACTCAGATGAGAGTCCCCAGACCTGTAATGTTCAAAATGGGATACGCTAGAGATGATTTAGAAATGTTCTCTAAGCAGAAAAAAAAGACAGCTTCTAGGAAACATCTACAGGTAAAACAAGAAAGGGAAATGACAGGGGCAGTCTCAACTGTAGGGAGAGGAGCGTGCTATTCCAGTGTGGGGGCGTGAGTCTCTAGGGCTACGAGTGGCTCAAAGCCCAGCCTGATGGGAGCTTTGAGGAGAGGCCACTACAGTTCCTGAGAAGGAGAGAGTCTGTGTTCTCAGATGGGGGCATTTTAGGGACACCGCAGTAGGAAAATCATCTTACAGGAGATTGCAGAAATTGAAACAAGGGGTCGAGATCACCCACTAGAGAATGGCAAAAACAAGAAAGAAGAAGACATTAGTAATTGGAATAAATCCTGAGGTCAAGGGCATATTTGTTTAAAATGGCTTTTCAAGTTCCTGTTGATTGGAAGGCAGATGGGAAAGAACTAGTAAAGAGTGAGAAAAGTTAGAGATTTGGGGAGAAATAAAACAAGTATTATAACTGGATCCCCCAGGGTATGGGAAAGGATAACATCCAGTTTGACTTTAAAGAGGAATGAAGACTTAGATTCTGTTATATTTGGAAGGAAGATGAGAATAAGGAATAGAGTTTGTTTATGTTGTGATTATGGGAATGTTAGGAAGTACATACCATCAGGTGTGATGGACTTAGTGAAGATGGAGGCTTTAGGTGAGCTTGTCCTTGGGCATATTTTGTCTGCCATCTGCCCATGGGGAATTAGGCTGGATTTGCCCATGGAATCTAATTTGAGCACGGCAGAATCACATCTGGTTTTATTTAATGCTACGTTGCAATTTTAAAAAAGATAAGAATAAGTCTCCATTGGGACTTCACTGTTAGGGGGCTCTTATGCAACAATGTCATTTATGAGACTGTCTGAATGGAAAGATCTTTAGTAAGGAAAGCTCCACATACTAGTTTGACATTTGGCCCAATGTTAATGAGGCTGATTTTTTTTTTTTTTAAAGATTTTATTTATTTATTTGACAGAGATAGAGACAGCCAGCGAGAGAGGGAACACAAGCAGGGGGAGTGGGAGAGGAAGAAGCAGGCTCATAGTGGAAGAGCCTGATGTGGGGCTCGATCCCATAACGCCAGGATCACGCCCTGAGCCGAAGGCAGACGCTTAACCGCTGTGCCACCCAGGCGCCCCAAGGCTGATTTTTTTTTAACCATCTTTTAAAATGATGTATTTAGAAATTTTCTTCATTAAATTGTATTACTAAATAAGATCATTTTTATTTTGAGAATTGGAATGTAAACAGAGGTAATACTAATTAATTTATACATTGTTTATCCTTTCTTTAAAAAATGTGCCTTTTGATTTATCCAGGCTATAAATTAAAATTGGAATTTTTAATGCTATAACCCACTGATTCTACCATGCCTTTCCTTTCCCACGTTTTATTCTGTGGGCTGTTATAATCATTCCCTTGCATATGTAAACCCTTTGGTCTTCTCTCCTACCATCAGAGGCACCTTGAAAAATCCCCACCCTATTTAATTCCTACTCTTCCCCCATTCTGTGCTCTCACAGTAGTAATTAAGGCAGCTGAAGAAAATCACATGTATATTAAGTGTAAACTGGAGTTTTAATGATTTGGAGTAAAAAAAAAATTCCATTTTCTCTGTTAGATTTACTTACCAAATTTGTAAATAAAAACCATTTTGGTTTCCTAAATCACTTGGCATTCTCACCTCTGCAAAGTCAAGTGAGGTTTTTCAAGAGCCCTAAAAACTTTTTAAAAGAATTTAATGAATGAGCATCTACTGCTCTTTTTTGCTTATCTTTTGCTCTTAACAATTGATTTAACTCATTTGTGTGGCATTTTGGGAAGTGTTCAGATTCTGGTTATGTTTTGAAAGCTGAGTGGATAGAATTTGCTGATAGATCACCTATGAGATGTAAAGAGGGGAGGAAAACAAGGATAACTACAAGATTTTTGTTTTGCAAAACCATTTTTTAGAGATGGGGAGGAATATGGGAGGACCTGGCTTTTGGGGAGATGCAGATGAGAAGGAATCAGGAATTCTGTTTTTGACACATTAAGATGCCTTTTAGACATTTCTAGAGATGTCATGTAGGCAGCCAGATATGTGAGTCTGGAATTCAGGGGAGAGGTCAAGATTGGAGTTACTACATCTGGAGGTCTTCAGGAATAGATGGTAAATTATAGCCACAGGAACTGGATGAGGTTGCCTCAAGTCTGAGTGCATGTAGAGAAAAGACATCACCAACTTGAGGCCTGAGGCCTTCAAAGTTTAGAGATTGGCGAGGTGAAGAAAAATCAATGAAGAGAATGTGAAGGAACAGACAGTGAGAGAAAAGGAAAATTTAGAGGGAATGTTGTCCCAGAAGCCAAGTGGAAAACAACAAACCAAGAAAAGAAACTTAAAAAGGAGAAAGGTCATCTGTATCAAATGCTGTTGATGTTTAAGATGAGGACTGGTAAAGGACCACTGCACTCATCAGGGTGGTAATCATAAACACTCTTGAGAAGAGAAGATTTGGTGAAGACTTGTGGATAAAAGGCATCTGGGAGGAGGTTCAAGGGAGAAGGAGGGGGCAAGAAGCTGAGGAGGCATTCTGCCAAGGGGAGCAGAGAAATGAGTTGTTAGCTAGCAAGCTATGGTCTGTTGGGCTAGGTGCAGTCAAGAGAGGGTATTGTAAAGATCAGAACATTCTCATCTGTCCGTATACTGTATACTAATCCAGTAGAGAAGGAAAACTGGTGACAGAAGGGAAAGAGAAAACAGAGAATGGAGCAATGTCTCTTAGTAAGCAGAGGACATGGAACCGGGGACGGAGGGAGGTCAGAGCATTCTGAAGAACAGACAGTTCACCCGCAGAAACGGGAGGGAAGGCAGACGTAGGAGCAAGCTGCCGGAGGTGTGAGGCTGAAGCCCTGAGAGCTCGATGAAATTTTGTTCTTTCTGTTGTCTCACAGGGTTCTGGAGAGAATAGTGAGGAAGTTGACAAATGTAGGTGAATGATGATGACACTGGAGCATGGAACCCAAAGTGAGAAGTGGGAAGGATGGGAGGAAAGTGAGAGACCTGAAAGAGTGGTAGGATGAGCGAATGACAGCATTAAATAAACGGAGATTTTGGCAAGAAGCATGGTTAAGACCCAAAGCAAATTATTTATTGAGTGGGTGACAATTGTGTAAACTTAAATAATTTTACCTGTGTTTACATCTCTTATTTCACAGGTAAATTCTTAGTGAAAAGTTGTACTTACAGAGGGATTAATGAAAGTTGTTTTAATTTTCACAAACCCTTCTGATTGTGTGTTTGTTTCAGCAGTCTGGCTCAGTGTAAACACTGGGCGGGCTCCCCTTCAGGTACTGCTGGTCTCTGTTGTCTTGTCCCAGCCTCCACGGCAGTTGACAGCTCTAGAGAGACCCTGGCCGACTTCATCGGGTGCAATGCGGCAGCACCCTCCCGCTGCCCCCTGTGGGCTTCTCACCTCCTGCACCAGCTTGTTGGCTGCCAGGCATGGGGCATCAAGTTTGTGCTGAAGGGCTACACTGTGCAACTGGGAAATCTGTAGGCAGTTAATTGGGTGACATTTCAACCCATGGAAGGGAGGAGCTGGTAGAAAAGTTCTTCTCCCCTTTTGCTTACTCCAACAGCTTGTTCTGAGAAGCTGAGTATAGAGCTTCTAGGGAGCTGCAGTCCTCAGTGCACTTAGCAGTGCCCAACTTCAGCCATGTCTGGGCATCCTTGTTCGGGCTTTCTCTTTCCTGGCTACACCCTCTTGGCCCTCCCTTCTGCTTCTGGGCTTGTTCTTCCTGATAAAATAGTAGCTGATGGGCCTTCAACCTCAGGCTCTACTCTCAAAAGGCCAGATTGAGATAAGCATCATAATACTTTCTTTTTTTATACTCTACCAACTCTGGTAGGGGACTAGAACTTTACACAAATAATTCATCCCATGAGTAATCATGAGGAGAACTTGAAAATTTTTAGCTTGAGATTAGAACCTGTAATTTTTCTTCCCTAACATAGACTCCCATTGACAGATGAATTTAGTCACTGGCTCTTGTTTATGAATTTAAGTTCTAGTGTTGCATTTTGTGATAATGTAGACACTATACATGATTATTTGGATCTCAGAAGTTAAAAGAAGTAAAACAAGATATAATTGTTTTTATTGTCCTTTATATACTATGTGCTAAGAATTCTAATTTTTCATTTTCTTAATTTTGCTTTTTAAAAAATTAGGCCTTGGGCGCCTGGGTGGCTCAGTTGGTTAAGTGTCTGCCTTCAGCTCAGGTCACGATCCCAGAGTCCTGGGATCAAGTCCCGCATTGGTCTCCCTGCTCAGTGGGGAGCCTGCTTCTCCCTCTTCCTCTGTGTGCATGCTCTCTCTCTCAAATAAATAAATACAATCTTTAAAAAAAAAAAAAATTAGGCCTTAATGGTTCTTTCTTGGATAACTGAAATAGCTTCTTTTTTTTTTTTTGAAGATTATATTTATTTATTTCACAGAGAGAGAGACAGCCAGTGAGAGAGGGAACACAAGCAGGGGGAGTGGGAGAGGAAGAA
This sequence comes from Ailuropoda melanoleuca, assembly GCF_002007445.2. Lineage (NCBI taxonomy): Eukaryota > Metazoa > Chordata > Mammalia > Carnivora > Ursidae > Ailuropoda > Ailuropoda melanoleuca. Next base: position 65,863,393 of record NC_048220.1, on the reverse strand, counting down.
GCACACTCCCAGTGGAGGAGCTTGATGTGGGGCTTGATCCGATAACACCGGGATCATGCCCTGAGCCGAATGCAGTCGTATAACAACTGAGCCACCTGGGCGCCCCTATTGAAATAGCTTCTTAGCTCATTTCCCTGCCTCTGAATCCCCCCCACCCCCCCTTGCAGTTCTACATGTTGTTCTCAGTGATTTTTCTAAAACAAAGATTGATCAGCTCATATTTCTTGCTTAAATCCTTCAATAGTTTTTCATTACTCAAAAGCCCAAACTCTTAGGATGACCTATAACTTCCTGTTCTCTTCTTTTCAGCCTCTTGTGCGTCCCATGCTCTATACATATTCAATTATTCATTGCTCTTCCCACTGGCCATACTGTTTCAGTTCTCAGGCAATGGCCTGTGCACATGTCTTGTCTTCTGCAAAATTCGGTTCATTTAAAAATTAATACATTTCACACACAGCAAATCTGGATTTCCTTCTCTTGAAGAGTGGGAAGATCTGGGACACTGGGCCCACATTTTTTCCCCAAGCAACACCCTGGCTAGAGCAGAACAGAGTATGATGCATGCATTGCCCTGTCTATTGTTATGCTAGCCCAGACTTCTCCTGTCATTTGTTTATTTTGACCACTTGGCAGTTGTTAGCATTTGGTTTGCAAATCTTGGCTCTTGGTTGTACAGCACCTTAAATAACATTCCTTCTTTATTTGTGTTCTCGTCCTGTGAAGCTATGATCATTATTCCATTCTAAGTCAAAATTCTACACAATTTTTTCATAGTTTGAGTTATTTGTAAGTTATTTTCAGATACCATCTGATTTAATATAAGCACGTCCACTATACCATGTTATCACTTAACATTTTTAACTGACAAGCTTACGTTGAAGTCTGCGATTTCTCCGTCAGCTCTTTTAAGAACCAACTTTAATAAAGTAAACCAAGTTGTTCAAAAGAATTCAGATAACTCAAAATATCTGTACCATATTGTCTGCTAAAATTGAGGATTTATTTTTTGACGTCTTCCACGTGTCAGTGCGTTTCTCTTGTGTCTTGTTGTGTTGTACCAGTTTATGGTGGGAAAAAGCGTAACAGGATGCAACATGATGAAGTGATACCCTGACATGTATAATTTAAAGACAACGCTCCTGTTGGAAGCAGACACCTGTAATTAATTCAGATCTCAGAATTTAAAATGAAACCAATGAACAAAACTAAAAATGCCCATGAACTGATGGCTGCATGATGTGGTTTACCAACCCCAAAGTAGATTCTGGTATGTGAGTATATCCTGATCACTGCAGACCTCAAAGCTTACTAACACCTAGTAGGAGTCATTTGCTGCTTTCCAAATTTGATCAGATTCTTTAAAAGATGGTCTTGGTAGCAAACATTTAAGGAGAGAATTTTCATTTTTTAAATTTTAATAACTTGGTCATTTAAATTATTTAAATCCCAAAGCAGATAATTTAATCCAAAGCTCTCTTTGCCATACTTCTCTGAATAAATTATGTTAAAGATGTTTTTTGTTTTAAATAGTCATGATCAATATATTTTTCTCTTTTAAAAATGACATTTTCAGATAAAGGCATTATATGTTTATCAGTGAGAACTTAGTAAGGCTATAAAAGAATATTAAAATTTTTTGATAAACATCCCATCCAAAGATAACTACTGCTTATATTTTGGAGTGTTTTCTTCCAGGCATTTCTTCTAGATTTATATCTACCAATCTTCATTTATCTATATCCACATCAACATCTGTGTCTAGATCTATACTTATCATTTATCTATATATTAGCATATTAACAATCATTTTACTGTATCTCAAAATTGTGTGGCTCTGGGATTTGGTCAGGGCTCAGTGGGCATTTCTTCTTCTCACATGGTATTGCTTGAGGTCACGTGGTGATATTCAGGTGGCAGAGAGGCTGGTCCGGAAGTTCTGACATGGCTTTCCTTGTATGCATGGTACCTTGACAGGATGGCTGTGTAACACTCGGCCCAGCTGGAGCTGTTGGCCAGGTGAACTAGCTGTCTCTTTGGGCCTCTCTCAGAGACTGCTTGAGCTTCCTTATAGCATGGGGGCTGAATTCCAAGAGCAAATGTTCCAGATGTACATTTATTTAAAAAATGTGCTTGAGATTCAATTGGATACCCAGTTTTGACTCTTGCATTTAAAATTTATAAGCATGTTACAAGCATTTTCCCATTTCACAAAAAGTTCTTGACAATTCATTTTGATAGCTACATAATATTGCACATTATACTATGTAATTTACTTAGCTACTATCCTATTTTCACACAAATAATAGTATTTTATTATGTTAAGAATATGTAATAAAAATTTTTGTGCATACATTTTTGCCTGAATTTCCTATTGATTCCTTAATATATAGTTCAAGAAACAAAACTAGCAAAGGATAATGAAAAATTTTAAGACTGGTGATATAGATTGTCAAATTGCTTTCCAGGGATGTAGTACTTATTTATAGTATCACCATTATTGTTGAATGCCTCTCAGCATACCTTCATCCGTATTTTCATTTTCAAATCCTTATACTTTTGAGTGTTGTATATATCTTATTGTTGTTAATTGCATTTATGTGATAGCTAGTAAGCTTGAAATATTTTCATGTTTATTATTAACCTATTTTTTCTCATATATTTGTCCATTCATCTACACTATTTTAAAAATCAGTTTATCTGAACTCTTTATATATTATATAGCTATTTTTAAAGATGTAAGCTGTGATAATATATATCTAGGTATTTTCAAGTACCTAGATACAGATTCAAACTGACAAGATTTACATAGTTTAAGGTTTCTCTCTCTGTCGTAAATATGAATTAGATTTAAAATACCCTTAAAGTAATTTTGCTTATTTTTGGCACAGTTTTGCTCACTATTCCTACTGAATCTGGGCTATGCAGAAAGATAATAAAAATTAGGATGATTGTGCAATTTAAAAAGATCCCCTTCTCAAAAAAAAAAAAAAAGATACAAAATATACTCTGGAATCAGCATAAAATTTGATTACTTTGACTTTTAAAATAGCAAACAATTTTTTAAAATGTTCCTAAAATTCTGAAAGTTAATAAAACTATGTATTGTCCTTTTATTGTAGAGTGAAAAATCATTATTTCTGATTTATATGTTTATAAAATAGTAACAGTTTGAATACTGTTTCGCATTATTGTTATATACATAGTTTCTCAAGACAGAAGAATGACAATGCATTCTACCTAAAAATATTTTTATTGCTTAATTTAAAAAGCTGTTTGAATAACTTAAAGGATATGATTTTACACTTTCATGTTCATTTCAGGACACTGTATTAAGTTTATTAAAGTAGCAAAAGTAAAATGGCTGATATATAGATAGGGGTAATCATGTAATAGGTGTGTATTTTGAATGTGAAGGGTTGTGAAACATTGTGGAAATTCAGGGCACAATTTCAGCAGTATCACAAATTGCCTTGGAAAAAAACAAAACATAACAAAAAGAATGCAGGAAATCTCAACAAAGAAATGTATTTTTCTTTTTTTGCTGTAAAATGAAAGCATTTCATCATGATGTCCTGCCAAGATTTGTCCTCAATAAATTCAAAGTCCTTCTTTTTACTTTCCAAAATTCTGTAAAATACATTGCTATTGATTTTGAAACATATATTTTCTCACATAATTCTTACTCAGAGCCAGCTTGTTTGATGCCTGCTAATTTGCCTATTAGTCATTTTCCTATATCCTTCCTTTTGTGTCATTGCTTTGCTATACAAGTATTCCTCTAAACTAGCTTGACCACTTACACTAGCCGTTTGTTGATTTGTATTACAAGGCTAGTTAATACACAAATTAAGATTCTGTGTGTGTGTGTGTGCATGTGTGTATGTCTTGTTTTTTTCTTTTTTTTCTCTTTTCTTTTCCTTTCCTTTCCTTTTTTCTTTTTTTCCTTTTCCCTTTCCCTTTCCTTTTCCTTTTCCACCTTCCCTTCCTGCCTTTCCACCTTCCCTCCCTTCCATCCTTCCTTCCTTTGCTGTATTTGGCAACCCCAAAAGAAATGCTTGCAGTAAAATTACACTACCAGCTACATAACGTGATGCCATGTTAAACTGTAATCACCCTCTGCTGAACCTAACAAAGGCAACATGCTAATTTTTGTGTTAAGACACAGGGCGATGGCACACAATCACATGATGCTGCTTCATCCCCTTTCTTCTCGAGACTTTCATAAAAGTCCTCTTTATTGCTCATGGGTTTCTAATAATGGTGTCCATGTGGCTTTGGAACAACAGCAGAATGTTAATTTATTCCCCAGTGTTACCTAGAGGCCCTGATGTGGGTCCAGGATTGGTGATGCCCTAATTTAAATACTGGGTAGGATCAGGCTGACCAGGTGGCTCAGCGCTAGCACAATAGGCTGGGAAGGGAAGCCCCACGCCCCGATCAGGGCAGTCAGGAGGATTCCAAATGTAATTGGCCTCCGGGGAGTGTGTAAGTCAGTCTGTACACCCCCTTCAGACCTCCTTAATGCCTTGCCAGCTGGAAGGAAAAGTGCCTGCTTGTATTGCCCACAAAGGAAGCAGGGATGGAGGGGAGTAGAACTGGAGAAATTAAAAAGGAGGAAAGAGACAGCGACACAAATGAAGAGGTGGGTAATAATATTGTACATCTAAAAGCCGGGTGAGTGTGTCATAAACAAATGGGCTTGCAGTGGTCAGTAGACAATTATATCCTGTTACCTCATTTCAAATGCTGACTAATTATATAGAGCAAGAGGAAATTAGCACAGGAACCTCATTCTTTGCCAAGTCCACATCAAAATGCTGTAAAAGAAAACATGAAATCAATCTTCCGTGGTTTTAAAGAACTCCTAGTTCTTGAAGTTTAAACCTCTGCACAGAGTCCTCCAAAATGCTATAAGACTCATTGGATGTTCAAATTTCAGCAATTAGACTTATAAAAAGAAACCTATGGCTTGCAGCTTTTTTGTGATCTGGACAACAAATTTAACTTTTAAATTCTTGTATTATTGCCTAAATCCCCAACTTTCATCCGACTTGCTTTATGTCAAATAAAGATTTGCTGAAGTGGGAAATTGTCTTCTTGCACAGCGTTGTCTCCTGAACTTCTCTTGGGGCGCATTTGGCTTGTTTCGGCATTTAACTGAGTTCTTGAACTTCCTATTCACAGACATGCTGGTCAGTAGTAGAGCTGCATTAATAACTGTTCTGACTCTAAAAACTTTGAAAATTGGAATGCTTTCTTCTATTGCTTTACAGCTTATAGATGTATCACCATTAAAATAACAAACAAAAAACCTCAGTTCCCAAAATTACTTAAAAGACATTTAAATAGGCACCAAGCAAAACACTATAAGTAAAGCACCAGACCCTTGTTAAAATACTCCAAAATGGATGGAAGCATGATATCGTGGCGGGAGTCAATAAGCCAAGCCTGTAATGACCTTTGGCAGTGAGAGGCCTCCCTGATTCTAAGTTTTCTGGTCCCTGACGGTGGTCATCAGTGCTTAACAAAAGATGCCTAACTTTGGGATTCTGCTGTGCCATGTAGCAGAGGTCACTGCAGGTCAGGCTCCCGGACTCCATCCTGGTTTCAATCAGAGTAGTATCGTTGCCTATTCGGTATGGGGTTTTGAAGCAAGATTTCTCTTGGGGGAGAGAAAAATATTTCATAATTCTGCTAGTTTAAAAATATTTTAAAAGGACTGGACTAGAGGATATTTTGGGACTCAGTCAGCTCTCACATTCTGTGCTTCTATGTCAAATACTGTCGTGGAAAACCCACCACAAGCTACAGTACTGTGTCTGGAATGGAAGTTATTGGTGGGGAAAATGAGGGGTCTTATTATACTTGACCATAAAACTCAGGTTTTCTTCTGTGACAAAAAAAAAGTCTTTTTAGGAAACAAATTTAGATTATCCTTCTTAATGGAAGTCATGTAGGTATCTTCCACTTGCTTTTTCAATGGGCTAGTTTGTTGCTGGCAAGGTAGGGGGGAGACGATCTTTTAACTATCACCTTCCTTCAGGTATGAGACTCTTACTGTCCTCCTGTTTCCTTCCTGTGCCATGCTGGTGAAGGCAACGTTGCCATAGATTCACTTGCTATCATAGTAGTAAAAAATAGAGGAAAAAAGCAAGAAAGCCAGCACCAAATTAAGACAACTAAAAAAGCATAATGAGGTTAATATTTTTGAAAGTATTGCTGATGTCTTTAGCAAGTTGCTTAGTAACTCCTCATCCATTGAACCAATAGCATTTATAGTTTCCATCTGAATCCCTGGGAATAGAGGCCATTGCTCAGTTTAGGGTAGCGACCTCAATTCTTAAGTAGAAGGGTGTTCTAAATTCCATAAGCTTCATTCCACATGCAGAGACATGGAGAACATGCAGACAAAATTCCCATTGGAGGATGTATTAAGCCTTCTAATGGTGAAGGGGAGCAGTAGAGAAAAGAGACAAGGGGAAAATGCAAGAATTGAGACGTTAGTGTCCTGGCTTACCTTTGGGCTTCAAACCCCTCGTGCCAGTAGGTTGGGTTGTGAAATTGAGGGTCTTGCCTTGAGAAGAATGACTCAGCAGAGAGACACTGTGCATATTTGGGATTTACAGTTCTGAGAGGAAGCTCATAGAAAATGCTTCTCAATAGAAAGTGGCTGCATTGGAGGAGACATGGCTGAATGGCTTGTTGAGGCAGACACAAACCTGAGACATGATCTCAGATGGCTGGGACACAGATAAGGCTGTTGGCTGGCCAACTACCAAGGCGGTCAATGAGGTGACGGCCATAGTGACCTGTGGCAGAGGCCTGCAGCAGAACAGACTGCCCACGCTCAAAAGAGAGCCACATCAGAGCTCAGGTAATCTATAGCTTAAAGAGAGGCAAGGGGGTGGCCTTGTCCTTAGCAGAGAAGGCTGAGCTCACCAGACAGCTCCCTCTGTGTGCTATCACTGCCAAGAAAAGGGACTACAAATTTCCCCAGCACCGGTTAGCAGTGGGAGTCAGGAAGACAGAGATGGGTCCCCAGAAATGAGCAGGGTTGGACCTTCTTCCACTGACGTGGGCTCTATAAGCTCCCCATGCGCTCAGATGCCAGACTGAGCAAAACAGTTGCCTGGACGGTCCCAGTTTTAGTGCTGTGAGTCTGAAACCTGGGGAATGCCTCAGTACTGAGCAATCTGGTATTGGTCACCTCCCTTCAGGTTCAGAAAGGCAAGAGTCATAGAAAAAGTGCATTAGCTTATAGCACAGCAGCAGGAAGTAGTGTTAACCAAATTTTGCAGTGTCCTGAGGGTAATGCCCATCCAGTAACTAAATGCATCAGTCATCATGGAGATTTGCCCACTAAAAAGGTAACATAATTTTTTTTGAGTGTTCCGCATGAGTTAAATGAGAGGTGTTTTGTCCCAGTATTATAAAAGACCTTTTAAAAAAAAATCTGGGTTATTGTCCTTTCTGGTAATTTCTCTCACTTTAAATTAGATTTCACTCTTTCTTTTAATCTAGGTTGAAAGGGCCCATGATTTAGGGTTAAGAGTTTTAAGTTACAAATCCAGTTCTTTAGAACGGAGAAGGTAATACTGTGTCTTTCTCTAATCTCATTTATATATTTCCTGCCACATGTCCTATCCATAGTTCATCTTGGCTGTGTAGCATGGTGGTGAAGCAAGGGGGGACAGCCTTCAGACTCCCTGGGTTCAAATCCATTTCCACTGGTCATACCTTGCAGACCTTAACTCATGGTGACTTGGTGCTTTCATCTATGGAATGTGATGATGCCAGTAAAGGGAATAATATGTACCTTGCAGTTTTTTGTTAGGATTCAATGAGATAATGAGTTTGGAGCTTTTTCTGTGTGTCTGGGCAAATAGGAAGCACTCAATAAATGTTAGTGTATATTTTTTAAAATGAATGTCTGACTCCTCTACTAGGTTGTAAGCAATTTGATCATAGGGATACTTTCCACTTTTGCCTACCTTTATATCCCCAATATCTGGAACAGAATAAGCATTACATAATTACTAGCTTTTATTAGGATTTTTTGAAAAAAATATCCAAAGCTTTCATACTCTTATTCTGTCTGGATTTCTCTTTCTTACTATTTCTCCATGGACTTAAAAGAAAAATGGAAAAAGAAAAACTGAAAACTCACTGGGGGTAAAATACTTGGGCTTTTTATGAAGATATGGGGCATATATGCAATCCCAAATGTACTGTCTCCTGGGATATCTGAGACAGCAATCTGGGAATCTGAAAATCTGGCTCCTGGTATTTTTCTCTGCCAGAAAACTTTTCCACGGTGTTCTCTTTAAAATTGTCAAAATTAGAGGGTTGGACTACATGAGGGCCAAGTTCATGTCCAGCTCTAGACTTCAGCAATTCTAGTAGAGAACAAAACAACACAGTATACAATTAAGTGCTAACTTGCGAGCTGAACAACAGGGCAGTGCTTTTTAAAAACTTTACTCTTTTCTCTAAAAAAAAAAAAAAAAAAATCTTTCAAGTGTTAATATTCCCCTTTTCCTTTTGAAAACCTGCTTTCCTTGTGTGGGCCTGTTCTGGTTTGGATGAACAAAGAGAACACGCCTGTGTAGCTTGTGTAGAAGATTCCCACGCAGCTGAGAACACCTGACAGCCGAGACACAGCCAACATTGTTGCGCACCACGCGCCAATGAGAGAATAAGCATAGCTCCTACCTAGAAGGTTCATGAGCTGAAGGAAGCTGGCAAATTACTCTGTAATTACAGCCATCCTTGCGGCAGGGCGGAAACGACAGGCAGCATTGTCTGTGTATCTTGAGGTAGCTGAACATCGCACCACCTTTCAGTTGGCCTCTTTCCTCTTGTCTGTCTACTTTTATTCCCCACGTAAGACAAATCGCTCTAGTCCTCTTGCTGAGAAAGGAGGACGTGAGTTGCACAGCTCCAAGTGTGATGGCCTAGGACCCTCTCCAACCCTCCTTTGCTAAGTGTAGGCAGGAGATCATTTCATTTCTTCTGAGCTCCTCTCTAAAGAGGAGTCTCATGAAAATCTTTCATAGGCTCTAAGTTCTAACTTAGGATGTACTGTCCTTCCCCCGATGCCACTGACTTTCCCAAGTATCACTGTTAAGATCAGGCCAGTTTAAGAAGGAAGACAGATACTCTAGCCCTGAAATCTCACTCTATTTGGAGAGGCAAGGTCACTGTTTGTTCTGGCACTACCTTCTCTTACATAAACCACAGTCTTTTTGGAGTAAGGATACATGCGTGAAGGTAGAAAATTTGGTTCTAGTAGAAGTTCCCCTTGGTACTTGAATTTTTGAGGGATTTCTTTGGTGAGTGTTGTGTAGACACAGTTGTTTCTTTTACCTAAGGCACACTAATACTTTTCTGCAGAGCTATGGGCCGTGTGGGCTCTATATGGGCTCTAGGGTATATTGGTGGCACCTTGTCATTCTATCAAGTACCTTTCTTACTAGAAGTAGGAAGGGGTAGAAACAAAGCCTGCATCAGACAGGAGATTGTGCACAATTTTATTTGTCTGAACACTGATGACAAATAGAACTTGATTTTGACCAAACGGCAAATCTCCCATATTTCTTTTCGGTGGCATCCTCATGACTCTCAATCTTACTCCTTTACTCTGAGGAGCAGTTGGGTAGAAATCGACGCACAGTGGAACTACTGGCTTCTTAGAGTGGCAGACTAGTCAGAGGTCAGAGGGGCCTTGCCTCAGGATGTGGCCTTTCAGAAGACTAGCCCCCACCCTGTCCCCTTGTCTTCCTTTGGCCTCATCCAAACTCCTTGCCACAAGCACCTCTGTCCTTTCCCTCAAGACCATGTAACCCAGTCCTTTCTCTCTCATGTTGCTTATGATCCCGTGTGTTAATTATGATGTTGCCTTCTCTCCCGTAGGTGGGCAGGTGGGCATGTATGGTTTAAGAATCTCTCAGGGTTTTCGGAGGGAAGCCAGAGGTAATTTTGTAGACTGGTAAGTGGGAAAGGGAAGTCTGCAGTTATGGAGTGAAATCTAGAAATAAATTCTTCCTTATTCTTCAGAGCACTTTGTATTTTGTGTTCGTTAATTTGTTCATTAGCTTCCAGTTTCTGCAATGGTTTGTGCTTTGTGACAACAGAGACTGTAAATAATACACTGAGTGTCTAGCCTCTAACTCAGTGTCTAGCTCAGTAAATACGTATTGAATGGAAAAAAGGAATGAAAGGAACAAATGCTTTTAACTTCTGTGTCAGAGTGTATGTGTGTGTGTGTCTATGTGAGAGAGAGAGAGAGAGAGAGATAAAGGGAGGAAGAAAGCGGGGGTGGGGAGAAATATATCTGGGAAAAGTTTGCATCTCAAGTTTTCAAACTTTTTTGGTAGACAGTGTTCTCAGTGTCTCAACATTTTTTTTCACCGCATTCCTAGGCCAAAAGAAATACATAACAGTTCCATTAAGTGGCTAGGTACAAATAATTTAATAAGCATTTATGTCCTAACAACTTAGTGGCCATTAAAAAAAACATGTTTCATTCTATACTTGTCCAATATTACATACAAATGGCATATGCATGCCTATTTGGCACTGCATAACTCCTCAGACTTTGGAATCAGGTTAGACATTGTTAACCTCTGTTCCTGTTCTGCATTCCACAATGATTTTCATGTGATATTTGCTCACAGCAACTGCCAAAAACCCAGCTTCACAAAGACATGATGTCATCAAAAGGAATCTAGCACAATATCATACTGAAACTGGGAACAACCGCAAGCAGGTAGTTTGTGGAATATGTGACAGATATAGAATGTCTCTGTGTTTCCCTCTAAAATTAAAAAAACAGATATCCCATGATGAATATGCTGTGGCATCTTGGGGTGGATTGGCATGAAGATTGGGAACTGTGTGGTTACATTCATGTTGATTTCAAATACTGGAGGAATCGTAGTGAAAGCTATGTTTTGACGATGTAAAGGTAATAAAAGTTTTAATCACATTGTGAACTACTGACCCAATATGGCTAATTTTCTTACCCTAACAGTCATCATTATATACGTCTTGGGTTAACTTTGTAAAGTTGAGTTGATTACGAACAAAGGCCGTGGCACTAGAGCAGTGAGACCAATTTCTCACATTACTCACATGAATTGGTCTCCTTACTTTGCATCCCTCAGGTTTAACCCTCACGCTTTGTGGCCCATGGAGCATGTTGTCTGCTTGGGACTTAAAAAGGGTGTGGGGGTCACACTGCTGGTCTTGCTCACAGCCGAGCCTTNGTCGAGTGTAACAGGGCTTACGACATCTGCAACACATCACAGCATTGTGTCAACCTACAAATTATGTGTTGGAACTGGAGGAATTTACTTAAAAGGCTTCCGGTGAAATACTATGACAAATAGGTACAATCTAACATCAGCCTTCGCACTAAATGCTTTATTCTTGGCATGTATAAATGTTCATTACCGTTGTGCATTCTTGAGCAAATTTAGGTCTTAGAAGATAATTTGTAATCCTTATCACTCCTTCTTTAGAATCCAGCTAACCACTGCTCTTTCTTAGCTGAAATGTGAGACCTCAGAGAGTTAAGTGAGTTTCACCCACACACAAAGTCAACATCAAGTATTTCTTTAAATGTGGACTCCTTGACAAACACATCTCTCCATTTGCAAGGCCCACGAATTTAAAGCATCCGGTAATAACAGGCCTGTTCTCCTCGTCGGAGCTGGAAGCTCCTTGTGAAATGGTATCCTGCCAAAGTGCCATTGCAGTAAAGCTTTGCGTCCTAACATTGGTATCAAAGTGCCAGCGAACCAAGACTGGCAGCCGGCTAATTTGGGAGACTGTGTGCCTCGGCACCTCTCCTCCCCCCACTCCTACTGATCAACTCAGCCACACGAGCTATTCAGCTTGTCAACCATTCATGGGTAGGGGGAGAGGGAGTGAACGAAATTAGGATGTGCCTTCCTCTCTCATTCAATACCCAGATTCCTCTGGGTCACTGATCCAGCCTCTGAGAACACTGGGAAATCTGTTCCTCCCAGTAGATTAATGGCTCCATAAGCCGACCCTTGAAGTAAGAGATATACCCTTTGCTAAAGGTGGTATTACTCATGACATGCAATGTTTTGACAATATCTAACACTTTCACAGATATCTTTCAATAAATTGAATACTTAGATATATGAGCATCTGTACTAATAAATATCTTGCCTGATTATTTCATTATCTTTCCTTTTTATTAAAAATGATCAATAAAATTGAAGGGAAGTAAGCAGTTGCATCGCTAGGGACGGTTGGGGGGGGTGAGAACCTTTCTGCAGTGTCTGAGGTTTGGGGCAAGGGAGCCGTAAAAAAGCAGTCTGTGAACTCCACGTGCTTCCTTTGTGGTGGTAGACTAAGCCTTGGCTCTCCATGGCCAATCACAAGTATACAAATTTTATTTCCTTCTCTCAGTCCGTCACAAATCTATAAAACTGGGACAAAAGTAATCCTGGCTTTGTTGGTGTGAGGCTCCAGTGAGCTAAGGCCTTTAAAGATCTTAGCGTCTAGCAAGCAAGAAGTAAATGGTTTCTCCCCCTCCTTCTTTTTCCTGATTTAAACAACGCTGTGAAGTAGGTGTACCACAATATAAATGGGCAAATTGGCCGCAAGTGTTTGCTCTTAGTTGAATATAGCATGAGAAGAAAAATAATTAAATAAAGAAATCCTAACTATCGGGAAGGAATTATGGCAAAATGAATATGGCCCTCAGAGGCCCTTGTAGTAAGAAGGACTCCTGTAAGAACGACTTCCCTCCAGGCAGTGATACCATGCAGCTTGTGAACTGTTCACAACCCTTATCAAGTGGTTGGGGGCTCACAATAGCCTAATTTACTATACGTACTCTGTGTGAGTGCGCCTGTCCCTCTCAAAAAGTGCTTCAAAGAAATGTGTAGGTTCCACTCTTTTGGCACGTGGGTGTTCTCACCACGAACAGAGAGCACCTGGTACCTCAGGTGATGCCTTAATTCTCCCTAGCAGTCACGAAGGGCAGATGTACACCATCCTGGTCAGTAGTTCAGTGAGTTATAAACGTAAACATTTTCCTCCAGCAGTAACAGGAGAGGGAGCAAGGCTTTACAAGTAATGCAATGGTGATGGTGGTGGTGGGGAATCTGCACACTCCTGTTGTCGGAAGGGTCCCACCGAGGAGAAGAGAAAGCTTGAGATACATGTACTTAATTCAAGAGCTTCAGAGATGGAGGGAGCAAGGTAGCAAAGGTGTGTGCCTCAGAGAGAGAGGCTGAGAAGGAGGGAGGGAGTTTTTACTGGTGTTAAAGAGTGCTCTCTCTCTCTTTTAAATACACAGAGGGTGTTCTGCTCTGGACTCCTTTCTGAAAGCTCTCTCTTGTGCAATATGCATGTAGTAGTTAGATTTTCTCTCCTTCGAATGCAGTTCCTTGTAGAGAATGGCGAAAGAGTTTTTGAATCTCCTAGAGGCCAGCTTTTTCTGCTAGGTTTTTTAACCTTATTTTGCTGGTTCACACTGTCAGGCTTCTAGACTATCTTCTTCAAAAGACACCTCATTTTCATTTTCAATCAATTTCTCTCCACGATTTTTCACATAGCTTCCTTCACACTACTAATTTCACTTTAGAGCGGGCATCCTATCCCACATCCCTGGGCTTGCTGTGCTAACATGTTTAAACATGATTAGTCTTTATTAATGTAAGAGAGACAAAGCTCCAAGAATCACACACCTCTTAATTTGCTAGAGTTCCAAAGGGGGTCTTCAGCCCTGGAAACTGAAAATGAATGGGTTCCTTGAGAGGCAGACATACTGGGCATTCTGCTAAGTGCAAAGTTTTGCTTTTTGGCTGCAGACAGGATCTTCTTTAGGGTGCATTCCAGTCCAAATCTTTGATATATCAAATGCCATGAAATATCCACATAATCAAAAACCATTTCCTGGTCACAGATAATGCTTGATTTACTTTCAGCAGTGTTTGTCAGACATTTAGTTCAGAAAATGAGCTATAAAATATACTAAATATAAAATGTATATTAGGGTTGCATTTTACNGGAAGGAAAAGTGCCTGCTTGTATTGCCCACAAAGGAAGCAGGGATGGAGGGGAGTAGAACTGGAGAAATTAAAAAGGAGGAAAGAGACAGCGACACAAATGAAGAGGTGGGTAATAATATTGTACATCTAAAAGCCGGGTGAGTGTGTCATAAACAAATGGGCTTGCAGTGGTCAGTAGACAATTATATCCTGTTACCTCATTTCAAATGCTGACTAATTATATAGAGCAAGAGGAAATTAGCACAGGAACCTCATTCTTTGCCAAGTCCACATCAAAATGCTGTAAAAGAAAACATGAAATCAATCTTCCGTGGTTTTAAAGAACTCCTAGTTCTTGAAGTTTAAACCTCTGCACAGAGTCCTCCAAAATGCTATAAGACTCATTGGATGTTCAAATTTCAGCAATTAGACTTATAAAAAGAAACCTATGGCTTGCAGCTTTTTTGTGATCTGGACAACAAATTTAACTTTTAAATTCTTGTATTATTGCCTAAATCCCCAACTTTCATCCGACTTGCTTTATGTCAAATAAAGATTTGCTGAAGTGGGAAATTGTCTTCTTGCACAGCGTTGTCTCCTGAACTTCTCTTGGGGCGCATTTGGCTTGTTTCGGCATTTAACTGAGTTCTTGAACTTCCTATTCACAGACATGCTGGTCAGTAGTAGAGCTGCATTAATAACTGTTCTGACTCTAAAAACTTTGAAAATTGGAATGCTTTCTTCTATTGCTTTACAGCTTATAGATGTATCACCATTAAAATAACAAACAAAAAACCTCAGTTCCCAAAATTACTTAAAAGACATTTAAATAGGCACCAAGCAAAACACTATAAGTAAAGCACCAGACCCTTGTTAAAATACTCCAAAATGGATGGAAGCATGATATCGTGGCGGGAGTCAATAAGCCAAGCCTGTAATGACCTTTGGCAGTGAGAGGCCTCCCTGATTCTAAGTTTTCTGGTCCCTGACGGTGGTCATCAGTGCTTAACAAAAGATGCCTAACTTTGGGATTCTGCTGTGCCATGTAGCAGAGGTCACTGCAGGTCAGGCTCCCGGACTCCATCCTGGTTTCAATCAGAGTAGTATCGTTGCCTATTCGGTATGGGGTTTTGAAGCAAGATTTCTCTTGGGGGAGAGAAAAATATTTCATAATTCTGCTAGTTTAAAAATATTTTAAAAGGACTGGACTAGAGGATATTTTGGGACTCAGTCAGCTCTCACATTCTGTGCTTCTATGTCAAATACTGTCGTGGAAAACCCACCACAAGCTACAGTACTGTGTCTGGAATGGAAGTTATTGGTGGGGAAAATGAGGGGTCTTATTATACTTGACCATAAAACTCAGGTTTTCTTCTGTGACAAAAAAAAAGTCTTTTTAGGAAACAAATTTAGATTATCCTTCTTAATGGAAGTCATGTAGGTATCTTCCACTTGCTTTTTCAATGGGCTAGTTTGTTGCTGGCAAGGTAGGGGGGAGACGATCTTTTAACTATCACCTTCCTTCAGGTATGAGACTCTTACTGTCCTCCTGTTTCCTTCCTGTGCCATGCTGGTGAAGGCAACGTTGCCATAGATTCACTTGCTATCATAGTAGTAAAAAATAGAGGAAAAAAGCAAGAAAGCCAGCACCAAATTAAGACAACTAAAAAAGCATAATGAGGTTAATATTTTTGAAAGTATTGCTGATGTCTTTAGCAAGTTGCTTAGTAACTCCTCATCCATTGAACCAATAGCATTTATAGTTTCCATCTGAATCCCTGGGAATAGAGGCCATTGCTCAGTTTAGGGTAGCGACCTCAATTCTTAAGTAGAAGGGTGTTCTAAATTCCATAAGCTTCATTCCACATGCAGAGACATGGAGAACATGCAGACAAAATTCCCATTGGAGGATGTATTAAGCCTTCTAATGGTGAAGGGGAGCAGTAGAGAAAAGAGACAAGGGGAAAATGCAAGAATTGAGACGTTAGTGTCCTGGCTTACCTTTGGGCTTCAAACCCCTCGTGCCAGTAGGTTGGGTTGTGAAATTGAGGGTCTTGCCTTGAGAAGAATGACTCAGCAGAGAGACACTGTGCATATTTGGGATTTACAGTTCTGAGAGGAAGCTCATAGAAAATGCTTCTCAATAGAAAGTGGCTGCATTGGAGGAGACATGGCTGAATGGCTTGTTGAGGCAGACACAAACCTGAGACATGATCTCAGATGGCTGGGACACAGATAAGGCTGTTGGCTGGCCAACTACCAAGGCGGTCAATGAGGTGACGGCCATAGTGACCTGTGGCAGAGGCCTGCAGCAGAACAGACTGCCCACGCTCAAAAGAGAGCCACATCAGAGCTCAGGTAATCTATAGCTTAAAGAGAGGCAAGGGGGTGGCCTTGTCCTTAGCAGAGAAGGCTGAGCTCACCAGACAGCTCCCTCTGTGTGCTATCACTGCCAAGAAAAGGGACTACAAATTTCCCCAGCACCGGTTAGCAGTGGGAGTCAGGAAGACAGAGATGGGTCCCCAGAAATGAGCAGGGTTGGACCTTCTTCCACTGACGTGGGCTCTATAAGCTCCCCATGCGCTCAGATGCCAGACTGAGCAAAACAGTTGCCTGGACGGTCCCAGTTTTAGTGCTGTGAGTCTGAAACCTGGGGAATGCCTCAGTACTGAGCAATCTGGTATTGGTCACCTCCCTTCAGGTTCAGAAAGGCAAGAGTCATAGAAAAAGTGCATTAGCTTATAGCACAGCAGCAGGAAGTAGTGTTAACCAAATTTTGCAGTGTCCTGAGGGTAATGCCCATCCAGTAACTAAATGCATCAGTCATCATGGAGATTTGCCCACTAAAAAGGTAACATAATTTTTTTTGAGTGTTCCGCATGAGTTAAATGAGAGGTGTTTTGTCCCAGTATTATAAAAGACCTTTTAAAAAAAAATCTGGGTTATTGTCCTTTCTGGTAATTTCTCTCACTTTAAATTAGATTTCACTCTTTCTTTTAATCTAGGTTGAAAGGGCCCATGATTTAGGGTTAAGAGTTTTAAGTTACAAATCCAGTTCTTTAGAACGGAGAAGGTAATACTGTGTCTTTCTCTAATCTCATTTATATATTTCCTGCCACATGTCCTATCCATAGTTCATCTTGGCTGTGTAGCATGGTGGTGAAGCAAGGGGGGACAGCCTTCAGACTCCCTGGGTTCAAATCCATTTCCACTGGTCATACCTTGCAGACCTTAACTCATGGTGACTTGGTGCTTTCATCTATGGAATGTGATGATGCCAGTAAAGGGAATAATATGTACCTTGCAGTTTTTTGTTAGGATTCAATGAGATAATGAGTTTGGAGCTTTTTCTGTGTGTCTGGGCAAATAGGAAGCACTCAATAAATGTTAGTGTATATTTTTTAAAATGAATGTCTGACTCCTCTACTAGGTTGTAAGCAATTTGATCATAGGGATACTTTCCACTTTTGCCTACCTTTATATCCCCAATATCTGGAACAGAATAAGCATTACATAATTACTAGCTTTTATTAGGATTTTTTGAAAAAAATATCCAAAGCTTTCATACTCTTATTCTGTCTGGATTTCTCTTTCTTACTATTTCTCCATGGACTTAAAAGAAAAATGGAAAAAGAAAAACTGAAAACTCACTGGGGGTAAAATACTTGGGCTTTTTATGAAGATATGGGGCATATATGCAATCCCAAATGTACTGTCTCCTGGGATATCTGAGACAGCAATCTGGGAATCTGAAAATCTGGCTCCTGGTATTTTTCTCTGCCAGAAAACTTTTCCACGGTGTTCTCTTTAAAATTGTCAAAATTAGAGGGTTGGACTACATAAGGGCCAAGTTCATGTCCAGCTCTAGACTTCAGCAATTCTAGTAGAGAACAAAACAACACAGTATACAATTAAGTGCTAACTTGCGAGCTGAACAACAGGGCAGTGCTTTTTAAAAACTTTACTCTTTTCTCTAAAAAAAAAAAAAAAAAAAATCTTTCAAGTGTTAATATTCCCCTTTTCCTTTTGAAAACCTGCTTTCCTTGTGTGGGCCTGTTCTGGTTTGGATGAACAAAGAGAACACGCCTGTGTAGCTTGTGTAGAAGATTCCCACGCAGCTGAGAACACCTGACAGCCGAGACACAGCCAACATTGTTGCGCACCACGCGCCAATGAGAGAATAAGCATAGCTCCTACCTAGAAGGTTCATGAGCTGAAGGAAGCTGGCAAATTACTCTGTAATTACAGCCATCCTTGCGGCAGGGCGGAAACGACAGGCAGCATTGTCTGTGTATCTTGAGGTAGCTGAACATCGCACCACCTTTCAGTTGGCCTCTTTCCTCTTGTCTGTCTACTTTTATTCCCCACGTAAGACAAATCGCTCTAGTCCTCTTGCTGAGAAAGGAGGACGTGAGTTGCACAGCTCCAAGTGTGATGGCCTAGGACCCTCTCCAACCCTCCTTTGCTAAGTGTAGGCAGGAGATCATTTCATTTCTTCTGAGCTCCTCTCTAAAGAGGAGTCTCATGAAAATCTTTCATAGGCTCTAAGTTCTAACTTAGGATGTACTGTCCTTCCCCCGATGCCACTGACTTTCCCAAGTATCACTGCTAAGATCAGGCCAGTTTAAGAAGGAAGACAGATACTCTAGCCCTGAAATCTCACTCTATTTGGAGAGGCAAGGTCACTGTTTGTTCTGGCACTACCTTCTCTTACATAAACCACAGTCTTTTTGGAGTAAGGATACATGCGTGAAGGTAGAAAATTTGGTTCTAGTAGAAGTTCCCCTTGGTACTTGAATTTTTGAGGGATTTCTTTGGTGAGTGTTGTGTAGACACAATTGTTTCTTTTACCTAAGGCACACTAATACTTTTCTGCAGAGCTATGGGCCGTGTGGGCTCTATATGGGCTCTAGGGTATATTGGTGGCACCTTGTCATTCTATCAAGTACCTTTCTTACTAGAAGTAGGAAGGGGTAGAAACAAAGCCTGCATCAGACAGGAGATTGTGCACAATTTTATTTGTCTGAACACTGATGACAAATAGAACTTGATTTTGACCAAACGGCAAATCTCCCATATTTCTTTTCGGTGGCATCCTCATGACTCTCAATCTTACTCCTTTACTCTGAGGAGCAGTTGGGTAGAAATCGACGCACAGTGGAACTACTGGCTTCTTAGAGTGGCAGACTAGTCAGAGGTCAGAGGGGCCTTGCCTCAGGATGTGGCCTTTCAGAAGACTAGCCCCCACCCTGTCCCCTTGTCTTCCTTTGGCCTCATCCAAACTCCTTGCCACAAGCACCTCTGTCCTTTCCCTCAAGACCATGTAACCCAGTCCTTTCTCTCTCATGTTGCTTATGATCCCGTGTGTTAATTATGATGTTGCCTTCTCTCCCGTAGGTGGGCAGGTGGGCATGTATGGTTTAAGAATCTCTCAGGGTTTTCGGAGGGAAGCCAGAGGTAATTTTGTAGACTGGTAAGTGGGAAAGGGAAGTCTGCAGTTATGGAGTGAAATCTAGAAATAAATTCTTCCTTATTCTTCAGAGCACTTTGTATTTTGTGTTCGTTAATTTGTTCATTAGCTTCCAGTTTCTGCAATGGTTTGTGCTTTGTGACAACAGAGACTGTAAATAATACACTGAGTGTCTAGCCTCTAACTCAGTGTCTAGCTCAGTAAATACGTATTGAATGGAAAAAAGGAATGAAAGGAACAAATGCTTTTAACTTCTGTGTCAGAGTGTATGTGTGTGTGTGTCTATGTGAGAGAGAGAGAGAGAGAGAGATAAAGGGAGGAAGAAAGCGGGGGTGGGGAGAAATATATCTGGGAAAAGTTTGCATCTCAAGTTTTCAAACTTTTTTGGTAGACAGTGTTCTCAGTGTCTCAACATTTTTTTTCACCGCATTCCTAGGCCAAAAGAAATACATAACAGTTCCATTAAGTGGCTAGGTACAAATAATTTAATAAGCATTTATGTCCTAACAACTTAGTGGCCATTAAAAAAAACATGTTTCATTCTATACTTGTCCAATATTACATACAAATGGCATATGCATGCCTATTTGGCACTGCATAACTCCTCAGACTTTGGAATCAGGTTAGACATTGTTAACCTCTGTTCCTGTTCTGCATTCCACAATGATTTTCATGTGATATTTGCTCACAGCAACTGCCAAAAACCCAGCTTCACAAAGACATGATGTCATCAAAAGGAATCTAGCACAATATCATACTGAAACTGGGAACAACCGCAAGCAGGTAGTTTGTGGAATATGTGACAGATATAGAATGTCTCTGTGTTTCCCTCTAAAATTAAAAAAACAGATATCCCATGATGAATATGCTGTGGCATCTTGGGGTGGATTGGCACGAAGATTGGGAACTGTGTGGTTACATTCATGTTGATTTCAAATACTGGAGGAATCGTAGTGAAAGCTATGTTTTGACGATGTAAAGGTAATAAAAGTTTTAATCACATTGTGAACTACTGACCCAATATGGCTAATTTTCTTACCCTAACAGTCATCATTATATACGTCTTGGGTTAACTTTGTAAAGTTGAGTTGATTACGAACAAAGGCCGTGGCACTAGAGCAGTGAGACCAATTTCTCACATTACTCACATGAATTGGTCTCCTTACTTTACATCCCTCAGGTTTAACCCTCACGCTTTGTGGCCCATGGAGCATGTTGTCTGCTTGGGACTTAAAAAGGGTGTGGGGGTCACACTGCTGGTCTTGCTCACAGTCGAGTGTAACAGGGCTTACGACATCTGCAACACATCACAGCATTGTGTCAACCTACAAATTATGTGTTGGAACTGGAGGAATTTACTTAAAAGGCTTCCGGTGAAATACTATGACAAATAGGTACAATCTAACATCAGCCTTCGCACTAAATGCTTTATTCTTGGCATGTATAAATGTTCATTACCGTTGTGCATTCTTGAGCAAATTTAGGTCTTAGAAGATAATTTGTAATCCTTATCACTCCTTCTTTAGAATCCAGCTAACCACTGCTCTTTCTTAGCTGAAATGTGAGACCTCAGAGAGTTAAGTGAGTTTCACCCACACACAAAGTCAACATCAAGTATTTCTTTAAATGTGGACTCCTTGACAAACACATCTCTCCATTTGCAAGGCCCACGAATTTAAAGCATCCGGTAATAACAGGCCTGTTCTCCTCGTCGGAGCTGGAAGCTCCTTGTGAAATGGTATCCTGCCAAAGTGCCATTGCAGTAAAGCTCTGCGTCCTAACATTGGTATCAAAGTGCCAGCGAACCAAGACTGGAAGCCGGCTAATTTGGGAGACTGTGTGCCTCGGCACCTCTCCTCCCCCCACTCCTACTGATCAACTCAGCCACACGAGCTATTCAGCTTGTCAACCATTCATGGGTAGGGGGAGAGGGAGTGAACGAAATTAGGATGTGCCTTCCTCTCTCATTCAATACCCAGATTCCTCTGGGTCACTGATCCAGCCTCTGAGAACACTGGGAAATCTGTTCCTCCCAGTAGATTATTGGCTCCATAAGCCGACCCTTGAAGTAAGAGATATACCCTTTGCTAAAGGTGGTATTACTCATGACATGCAATGTTTTGACAATATCTAACACTTTCACAGATATCTTTCAATAAATTGAATACTTAGATATATGAGCATCTGTACTAATAAATATCTTGCCTGATTATTTCATTATCTTTCCTTTTTATTAAAAATGATCAATAAAATTGAAGGGAAGTAAGCAGTTGCATCGCTAGGGACGGTTGGGGGGGGTGAGAACCTTTCTGCAGTGTCTGAGGTTTGGGGCAAGGGAGCCGTAAAAAAGCAGTCTGTGAACTCCACGTGCTTCCTTTGTGGTGGTAGACTAAGCCTTGGCTCTCCATGGCCAATCACAAGTATACAAATTTTATTTCCTTCTCTCAGTCCGTCACAAATCTATAGAACTGGGACAAAAGTAATCCTGGCTTTGTTGGTGTGAGGCTCCAGTGAGCTAAGGCCTTTAAAGATCTTAGCGTCTAGCAAGCAAGAAGTAAATGGTTTCTCCCCCTCCTTCTTTTTCCTGATTTAAACAACGCTGTGAAGTAGGTGTACCACAATATAAATGGGCAAATTGGCCGCAAGTGTTTGCTCTTAGTTGAATATAGCATGAGAAGAAAAATAATTAAATAAAGAAATCCTAACTATCGGGAAGGAATTATGGCAAAATGAATATGGCCCTCAGAGGCCCTTGTAGTAAGAAGGACTCCTGTAAGAACGACTTCCCTCCAGGCAGTGATACCATGCAGCTTGTGAACTGTTCACAACCCTTATCAAGTGGTTGGGGGCTCACAATAGCCTAATTTACTATACGTACTCTGTGTGAGTGCGCCTGTCCCTCTCAAAAAGTGCTTCAAAGAAATGTGTAGGTTCCACTCTTTTGGCACGTGGGTGTTCTCACCACGAACAGAGAGCACCTGGTACCTCAGGTGATGCCTTAATTCTCCCTAGCAGTCACGAAGGGCAGATGTACACCATCCTGGTCAGTAGTTCAGTGAGTTATAAACGTAAACATTTTCCTCCAGCAGTAACAGGAGAGGGAGCAAGGCTTTACAAGTAATGCAATGGTGATGGTGGTGGTGGGGAATCTGCACACTCCTGTTGTCGGAAGGGTCCCACCGAGGAGAAGAGAAAGCTTGAGATACATGTACTTAATTCAAGAGCTTCAGAGATGGAGGGAGCAAGGTAGCAAAGGTGTGTGCCTCAGAGAGAGAGGCTGAGAAGGAGGGAGGGAGTTTTTACTGGTGTTAAAGAGTGCTCTCTCTCTCTTTTAAATACACAGAGGGTGTTCTGCTCTGGACTCCTTTCTGAAAGCTCTCTCTTGTGCAATATGCATGTAGTAGTTAGATTTTCTCTCCTTCGAATGCAGTTCCTTGTAGAGAATGGCGAAAGAGTTTTTGAATCTCCTAGAGGCCAGCTTTTTCTGCTAGGTTTTTTAACCTTATTTTGCTGGTTCACACTGTCAGGCTTCTAGACTATCTTCTTCAAAAGACACCTCATTTTCATTTTCAATCAATTTCTCTCCACGATTTTTCACATAGCTTCCTTCACACTACTAATTTCACTTTAGAGCGGGCATCCTATCCCACATCCCTGGGCTTGCTGTGCTAACATGTTTAAACATGATTAGTCTTTATTAATGTAAGAGAGACAAAGCTCCAAGAATCACACACCTCTTAATTTGCTAGAGTTCCAAAGGGGGTCTTCAGCCCTGGAAACTGAAAATGAATGGGTTCCTTGAGAGGCAGACATACTGGGCATTCTGCTAAGTGCAAAGTTTTGCTTTTTGGCTGCAGACAGGATCTTCTTTAGGGTGCATTCCAGTCCAAATCTTTGATATATCAAATGCCATGAAATATCCACATAATCAAAAACCATTTCCTGGTCACAGATAATGCTTGATTTACTTTCAGCAGTGTTTGTCAGACATTTAGTTCAGAAAATGAGCTATAAAATATACTAAATATAAAATGTATATTAGGGTTGCATTTTACNAAAATGAGCTATAAAATATACTAAATATAAAATGTATATTAGGGTTGCATTTTACCTCCACTGTAATCTTGAGAATAATATTCTCTCAAAGTGGTGTTCATTTATTCTATTATTTGGCAAATATGGGCCAAGAACTGGGGTAAGCACTTAAGAAAAGGCAGAGTTGTAGGAGACTGTCCACAAAGGAATTCTATAGTTCAGAAATGAATACTTCATTTCTTTAGTACTGTTTTGAAAATCCTGTCTAAGATTCAAAATATTTAGTATTTATATACGTACAGATACCTGATACTTGATGTTGCTTATTTTAGAAACATTTGATGTGGGTTGCACATATACATTAAGACATTAGAATGTGGCTAAATTACTAAGGGCCATATAAAGGAGTGGGGGAGAGTGGGGGAGATTACTGGATCTGAAATCTAAGCTAAGGATAATTTCTACGACTGCACATTACATTTAGTTCCTGTTCAGGTCACAAAGGCCAATAAAGAAATTCCATGAGTCATGTAGTATTCATTTTCTAATAAAAGGATATATACTAGTAGGCAAGAAGAAAATGTTCCCGGAAATAAACTGTAACAGGAATCTAACCCTGGATTACTATAATAAAAGAAAATATCTTTAATAGCGGCCTTTGGAGAAGATGAAGAAAATGTATTCATATGGTCATTTCTTACACTGACCCTGGTACAAATCAGGAGAAAAATACTATATAGCAATTATATGAATGTGCTTCTACAGGGAACAAAATGACATAGTCATCAGGCAGCTGGGGCCTCATGTTTTGTTGCAGCTGGAGGAAGCTGGGTGTGCAGCCTGTGCTCTTGGCTGGATATGGGTCTGAAAACTGGCATTTCTCGGATGACTCAGTCTCAAGAGCCCAAGCCCAGACCCCTCCTGACAGCGTTGACACCAGTGTCACCCTGTGTAGCACCATCAACCGGGGCTGTTCCTGAGCAGTGGGCAGGCCCTCCACCTTTTCCCCCTGCTGCCTTGGCAGCCGCATGTCTATGCAGCAGCTAGCTGGGTGCCCTTCCTCTTGACCAGCAATGTGCCTAGACACTTGTATCTGCTGCTGGGGCTCATGGTGGGACATCATAGGTGACTTATAGCCTAAAAAATGGAGAATTTGGAAGTATTTCAAAATGTCAACAACCAGGATGGTTATCCCAGTATATGTCACATGGTTTTCCATGAGAAAGGCATCTCTCCTCTCACTGAACTCACTTAGTAATGCAATTTCCTTTCTCATGGACATTTATCATATACATTTGTTATCTTCTCTGCTAGACTGTGAAGTCTATGAGGGCAGTATCCATCTCTGGTTTATTTCTACACCCCACACCCCTTAGCACAATCCCTGCTCACTAAATATCTATTGAATGAATTCAATGAACGGGAGGCATTTAGCCCAATCCTTTGGGTCTACAAACATGGATGGAGAGAAGGGAGGTGTCTGGTAATATTTTCAATCTCTGTTGATTTTAGCTAGATTAAACAGTCGGAGTAGAGTACTCCATCCCCTATGGTATGAAATGATTTTTGCATTTAATTATAAAGATCTGATTCTTGAAAGTGAAAACCTGGGAAAAACTAGAGCTATCACCCGACCCCGATCCTTGAAATATTTCCTTTTTGAGATTGAGTGCCAGCAGAAACCTCATATGAACTCAGGTTACTTTAAGAAGCTCGAAGGGTTCTCTTTACTTATTGACAATAAATAGGATCACCATATAACTTACTGTCTAAATTGGAGCATTTTTGAGAATGAACAAGGGCATGTTTAATAATTACATCNCTCAGGTTACTTTAAGAAGCTCGAAGGGTTCTCTTTACTTATTGACAATAAATAGGATCACCATATAACTTATTGTCTAAATTGGAGCATTTTTGAGAATGAACAAGGGCATGTAAAATAATTACATCAGGACCACAGGCATTAGCTGAGGCTGTTTAGGGCAAATGAGAATGTATGTTCACTTAGTTATAAATTTATTTTTATTTTATGAACCATTGGTTGCCAATGTGACGATCTGCCTTCCATCTCCTTCCATGTCCACGAAAGAGGCAAAAAATTTTACATCCCCCAACTTCCCTTTTTTTAATGTATGCAACAGATTGGGATCTTTCTGATACTCTCTATCCTACCGCAAAGCACATTTACCATTCTTAGGTGTAAAATAGAATAAAAGAAAAATAGCATCTTTTTCATCCTTGGATACAGAAGGTAAAAACCGACACAAAGTACCATCAAGCCAAGTCGCCAGGAAAATTCTCAGAGAAAAAAGTTACTTCCCAGCAGATGACACTTTGAACTGTAAGCTTCAAAATTTGGTAAGATTCTCGTGGAGAGGGGGGATTCAAGTTCAGTGGAACACTCAACACTTTTTCCTTCATTGAGAGGGATATTTAATCTTGACTTAGAGGAACATAGGAGGAGGCAGAATGGCTGATATGAAATAAAATGGAAGCCTAAATACATGGGGGTGCAATTCTAGCTATCTAACCGATCAGTCATTTGCTTGCAGTATGAAGTGTCTGGATTTATCACAGTAATATTCTTGTTGGTATTTCATAGACCATGCAGGTCTCATTATATCTATGCTGATGGCCTTGTCATCACTGCTGAGGATCAGACCTCTCTTTGTTGGCCTTATGTGACTCAGCGACCTTCAGTAATTGAGGCTGGAACATGGCATTAAGTGCTGAGGGTAAAGCAAGTGTCTATAGTGAGATCTTCCTCCCCTAATAAGGGACCAAAAGTTTGTCAGAAACGGTCAGCAGGTTTTCTTGGAACATTAAGTGGAATGGAAATAAAGGGGCCCTCCCTGTCTTCATAAATTACATGAGAGTATCCAGTCTGCTCATCTTCACCCTGTAATTTGGAATGGAAAAATCTCCTGTGCATAAATTGCCTTTTTCCTGAATCTAACACAATTAATCCAGAAGAGAAGTGGGAATGGGTAGTAGGGTTTTTTTTTCCCCCTTCAAATTTTGTTGTTAATTAAAAAAACAATTATCAAGGATTTCTAATTACTTTATAAGTGCTGTATGGTCTGTACCTGCTTCTCAGCAAATTAGTAAGATAATGCTGGAAACATCTTATTAAACAGAATTACTCTTTCTCTGCCTTCAGATTCACACATTTACTCAATAGGCCTCTTCTCATGCAACACCTTTGTGAAACATTCATATCCATTAAGTTATCTCACAGTTATTAGCATTGTGCATTGGTTTCTCCATGGTTTTTTTTTTTTTTTTTAACCCAGGACCTAATAAATTGATAGGCTACTATAAGGGTGAGTATCTTTAAAGATACTTCCTTAGAGCAAGCAAGTATTTTGGAAATAATAAAATATTTCTGGTGGACGAAGACAGTACTTAAAAGTACTTAAAAGAAAAAACAGTACTTAAAGGGAAATAGAGCCCAGAGGTCTACAGAGAGTCCCTGGAACAAAATGGGAATATCTGTAGCCAGGGGCTGGCAAGTGTAGGACTAGAGCAAAAATGTAAGTCATTGCAGAGTGCTGACAAGGAGCGTGTGAGTGGGAGAAGCGCCTGTGCATTAGTCAGCAGATCTGTGAGAAATACGCTGTTCAAGGACGGTGCTAGAAGGGGATTCACTTACTTGAGCGTTTCACAGAATACGTTAAGGTTTATAGCACATCTTTTTGAATGTGAGTGGAACCAAGTCGAGGATGAGGAAGCATGTGGCTGAAATCTAGGAAATCGTGATGTCATAGTGTTTTTTAATTGAATAAGCGTGATGTGTAATATTGTGCACATTTAAGGGGCACATTTAACATACATTAAGGTGATACATGTGTATATTGTAATATTGCTGATGTAGTGATATCACATTGCATAATTATAGTACAATATTATTGTTTATACTCCTTATACTGTGCACTAGATCTCTAGGGCTTATTTACTACTTGTACAAGTTTGTGCCCTTAAACACTCTTAGCCCCCACCCCATCCCCTAGTAACCACCATTTTGCTGTCTGTATTTTACAGGTTTAACTTTTTTAGATTTCATGATTTCACATATAAGTGATATACAACACTTGCCTATCTGAATCTGACTTCCCTTGCTTACCATGATGCGCACAAGGTCGAACCGTGTTGTCACAAATGGGAGAATGATTTCCTAGGGCTGAATAATATTCCAATGTGCCACATCTTTTTAATCCGTGAATCTCCTGATGGGCATTTGGGTTGTTTCCATATCTCGGCTGTTCTGAATGATGCTGTGATAAACATGGGAGTACAGAGATCTCATTGAAATTCTGTTTTCATTTCCTTTGGTTATGTACTCAGAAGTGGAATTGCTGGGTTGAATGGTAGATCTTTTTTAAATTTTTTGAGGAAGCTCCATATTGTTTTCCGTAGTGTTTGGACCACTTCGCATTCCCAGCAACAATGTATATGGGTTCCCTTTTCGCCACAGCTTTGCCTGTTGTCTCTAGTTTCCTTGATGACAACCATTCTAGAGCGGTGAGGTAGATATCTCACTGTGGTTTTAATTTGTATTTTCCCTGGTGATGAGTGATATTGAGAATCTTTTCATGTGTGTGTTGCCTTTTTGATGTCCTCTTTGGAGAAATGTCTTTTTAGTTCTTTTGCCCATTTTTAGATTGGATTGTTTGTAGTTTTGTTATTGAGTTGGCTGAATTCTTTACATATTTTGGTTATTAACTCCTTATTGAAAAATGGTTTGCAAAAAATTTTCTCCCATTCTCTAGGTTGTCGTTTCATTTTGTTAATTGTTTCTTTTGCTGTGCAGAAGCTTTTGAGTTTGATGTAGTGGTATTTGTTGATTTTTTTTCTTTTGTTGTTTGTGCTTTTGGTGTCATGACTAAAAAATTATTGCCAAGACTAATATTGATGAGATTTCCCCTACTTTTTCTTCTACAAGTTCTGTGGTATCAGGCATTATGTTTAAGTCTTTGATCCATTTTGAGTTAATTTTTGTGAATGATGTGAGACAGGGGTCCAATTCCATTGTTCTGTATATATTTCTCCACTTTTCCCAGCATGATTTGTTGAAGAGACTGTCTTCCCCATTGTGTATTTTTAGCTCCTTTGCTGAATATTAGGTGACCATATGTCACAGTTTAATTCTGGACTCTCTATTCTCTTGGGTTGGTCAGTGTGTCCATTTTGGTGTCAGTACCATACTGTTTTTATTACTATGGCTTTATAGTACAGTTTTCAGCCTGGAGGCATGATACTTCTGGCTTTGTTCTTTGTTCTCAGAATTGCTTTGGCTGTTTGGGGTCTTTGTGGTTCCACACAAATTTTAGGATTGTTTCTTCTATTTTTGTGAAGAACGCCTTTGGTACTTTGATGGAATTGTGTTGAATCTATAGATGGCTTTGTGTAGAATGGCCATTTTAACAGTATTAATTTTCTTATCTGTGAACAATATATGTCTTTTCATTTGTTTGTATCTTCTTTGCTTTCTTTCAGCAAAGCTTTGTACTTTTCATTGTACAGATCTTTGAGTTCCTAAGTTAAATTTATTCCTAAGTATTTTACTGTATTTGACGTTATTGTGAATGGGATGGCTTTTCTTATTTCTTTTTCAATGCTTTCTCATTAGTCTAAAGGAATGCAATTCTTTTCTGTATGTTGATTTTGTATCCTGCCACTTTGCTGATACTGTTGATTAACTCCCACAGTTTTTTGACTGAATTTTTAGGGGATTTTTTTAATGTACAGGATCATATCACCAGCAAATAATGACAGTTTTACTTCTTCCTTTCTGCTACCAGTGACTTTTATTTCTTTGTGTTGCCTAATTGATCTAGCTAGGCCTTCCAGGACCATACTGAATAGGAGTGGTGAGAATGAGCATTCTTACCTTGTGGCTCATCTTAGGGGAAAACTCTTTTCAGTTTTTCTCCACTGAGTTTAACGTTAGCTGTGAGTTTGCTGTATCTGTCCCAAATTATGTTGAGATATGTTATTTGTATACCTAGTCTATCAAGGGTTTTTATAAGAGGATGTTGTATTTTGTCAAATTTTTTTCTACATCTATGAGATGATCATGTGATTTTTATTTTTCATTTTATTGATGAGACGTATTATATTTATTCTTCTGTGTTCATCAGGAGCATTGGTCTATAGTTTTCTTTTCTTGTGGTATCTTTATCTGGTTTTGGTATTAAAATAATGCTGACCTCTCAGAATGAATTTGGAAGCATTCCCTCCTCCTCAAGATTTTTGAAAAGTTTGAAGAGTATTGGCATTAATTCTTCTTTAAATGTTTGGTAGAATTCTCCAGTGAAGCTCTCTGGTCCTGGAGTTTTCTGTATTGGGCGTTTTTTGATTTCTGATTCAAATCTCTTGTTATTGGTCTGTTCAGATTTTCTATTTCTTCCTGATTCAATCTCGGTTGGTTGTATATTTCTATAAATGTATCCATTTATTCTATATTATGTAATTTGCTGATATATAATTGCTCATAGTAGTCTCTTATGATTCTATTATTTCTGTAGCATCAGTTGTAATGTCTCTTCTTTTGTTTTTAATTTTACTTATTTGAGTCGTCTCTCTTTCTTATGGTCAGTTTAGCCAAAAATTTGTCAATTTTGTTTACCTTTTCAGAGAACCAGTTCTTAGTTTTGTAGATCCTTTCTGTTGTTTTTCTGGTCTCTATTTCATTTATTTCCCCTCTCATCCTTATTTCCCTCCTGCTAACTTTGAGCTTAAATTGTTTTTTTTTTTTTTTCTAGTTCCTTGAGGTATAAAGTTAGGTTGTTTGAGATCTTTCTAATAAACTTTCCTCTCAGAACTACTTTTGCTGCATCCCACAATATTTGGTATGTTTTGCTTTTATTTACATTTGTTTCTAGACAATTTTTTTATTTCCCTTTTGATTTCTTTTTTGACTCAGTGGTTGCTTAGAAATGTGTTGTTTAGTTTCTACATATTTGTAGATCTTCTCACTTTCTTTTTGTTGATTTCTAGTTTCTTACCATTGTGGTTAGAGAAGATAGTTGGTATGCTTTCAGTCTTATATTTGAGAAGAATGAGTATTCTGATGCTATTGGATGGAATGTTCTGTATATATCTATTAAGTCCATTTGTTCTAAACTGTGGTTTAATTCTAATGTTTTTTTGTTGATTTTCTGTCTGGATGATCTATCCATTGCTGATAGTGGGGTATTAAACTTCCCTACAATTACTGTATTATTGTCTATTTCTCCCTTAAGATTTATTATTTATTACTTAACATATTTCAGTGCTTGGTGTTGGGAGCATATATAGTTATGATTGTTATATCTTCTTGATGTATTGACCCCTTTATTTTTTTTAAGTATAACTTATTTTATTTTTAAAATGTAATTTAATTTAATGCAAATTCAGTTAATTAACATATAGTGTATTATTAGTTTCAGAGGTAGAGTTCAGTGATTCATCAGTTGTATATAACACCCAGTGCTCATTACATCATGTGCCTTCCTTAATGCCCCTCACCCAGTTACCCCATTCCCCACCCCTCTTCCCTCCAGCAACCCTCGGTTTGTTTTCTATGATTAAGAGTCTCTTATGGTTTGTCACCCTCTCTGATTTTATCTTGTTTTATTTTTCCCTCCCCCTATGCTCCTCTGTTTTGTTTCTTAAATTCCACATATGAGTGAAATCATACGATAATTGTCTTTCTCTGATTGACTTATTTTGCTTAGCATACCTAATACCCTCTAGTTCCATCCATGTCATTGCAAATGCAAGCAATATTCCATTGTGTGTGTGTGTATATATATATATATACCACATCTTCTTTATTCATTCATCTGTTGATGGACATCTGGGATCTTTCCATAGTTTGGCTATTGTGGTCATTGCTGCTTTAAAGACCCATTTATTGTTATGTAGTGACCTTCTTGGTATCTTGTTACCCATTTTAGCTTGAAGTTTGTTTTGTCTGGTAATAAGTATGGCAGTGCCTACCAACTTTTCATTTCCATTTGCTTGGAATATTATCTTCCATCCTTTCATTTTGAGCCTATGTCTGTCTTTAGACCTGAAATGGGTCTCCTGTAGGAAGCATATAGTTGAATCTTGCTTGTTTTTTTCCCCTCCATCTAGACTCTCTGCATTTTTTTTTTTTTAAGTAGGCTTCACACCCAGCATGGAACCCAGTGTGGGGCTTGAACTCATGACCCTGAGATCAAGACCTGCGCTGAGATCAAGAGTCAGATGTCTAATGAACTGAGCCACTCAGGGGCCCCACATTCCGTGCCTTTTGATTGATGAATTCAATCCATTTATATTTAGTGCTATTATTGACATGTAAGGATTCATGACTACCATTTTACCTTTTGCCTTCTGGTAATTTTGTCTCTATCATTTCTTTTTCCTTTTGTTTCTGTCAACCTTTGCAAGTTGGTGGTTTTCCATGGTGATTTGCTCAGTCTCCCCCATTTTTAATGTTTTGTGTCTCTGCTCTATGTTTTTGCTTTGTGGTTAGCATGAGGTTTACATAAAACATCTCATAGATAAAATAGTTCTTTTTCTGCCAAGAGCAATTTATCTTCATTCACCTTTACTTTAAATTTCCATCCTTTTTTGCTTCCCCTTTTATATTTTTGATGTACAAATGATGTCTTTTAATGCTGTGATTTCATTACTAAGTTGTAGTGGCTATAGTTATTTTTAATGCTCTTTTCCTTTAAGCATTATGCTACAGTTAAGAGTTTAATATACTATTCTAAAAATGAGTTACAATATTCTAATTCTGACTGACTAAATTTAATCAGAGTTTGTGTGCTTTTTGTCTTTTCATTTCAAACTCGGAGAGCTTCTTTCAACATTTCTTGTAAAGCAGGTCTAATGGTGGTGAACTCCCTCAGCTTTTGTCTGGGAAAGCTTTTGTTTCTACTTCATATCTGAAGGATAACTTTGCTGGATAAAGAATTCTTGGCTGGCGGGTTTTTTTTTTTTGTTGTTAAAAAATTTTTTTTTAATTTGAAGTAGAATGGCTGCAATTTTTATCTTTTAATATTTTGAATATGTCATTCTATTCTCTCCTGGCCTGTAGAGTTTCTGCTGAGAAATCTGAGAAACCTGCTTATACCCTAAGAGGGGTACCTTTGTAGGTTACTATCTTTTTTTCCCCCTAACTGCCCTACAATTCTTTCTTTATCATTAACTTTTTACAGTTTTAATAAGATGTATTTTGGAGAAAGGCTTTTTGTGTTGAAATAATAAGGTGTTCTATTAGCTTTATGAGCTTATATATTTGATTCTTTCCCTGGATTTTGGAATTTTCAGCTATAATTTCTCTTCTTTCTGTTCAAGTATTACTAACATGCAGTCTTATATTAGTTTCAGGCATAAAATATAATGATTCACAATTCTATACATTTCTCAGTGTTCATCAAGTTAAGCGTGCTCTTAATCCCCTCTATCCCCCCACCCACCTCCTTCTGGAAACTGCCAGTTCTCTACAGTTAAGAGTCTGTTTTCTGTTTGTCTTTTCTTTTCTTTTCTCTTCTTTTCTTTTCCTTTCCTTTTCTTTCTTTCTTTCTTTCTTTCTTTCTTTCTTTCTTTCAATTCCATGTATTAGTAAAATCATATGGCATTTGTCTTTCTCTGACTTATTTCCCTTTGCATTATATCCTCTATGTCCATCCATATTGTTGTAAATGGTAAGATTTCATTTTTTTTTAAATGGTTGAGTAATATTCCATTGTGTGTGTGTTTGTATTATATATATTTATACATATACTTATATATAAACACACTCACACACACATATATATGTGTATATATGTATATATATCTATATATACACACACACACATATATATACACATACACTGTATCTTCTTTATTCATCTATCAATGGACACTTGGATTGTTTCCATCTTGGCTATTGTAAATAATACTGCAGTAACATTGGGGTGTATATACCTTTTGGAATTAGTATTTTCATTTCCTGTGGAAATACTGGATCATACGGTAATTCTGTTTTACATTTTTTAAGGAAACTCCATACTGTTTTCCACAGTGGCTGCACCAATTTGCATTCCTACTAACAGTGCATAACTGTTCCTTTTTCTCCACATCCTCGCCAACGCTTGTTATTTCTTATGGTTTTTATTTTAGCCATTCTGACAGCATAAAGTGATATCACATTGGTTTTAATTTTCATTTCCCTGATGATTAGTGATGTTGAGCATTTTTTCATGTATCTGTTGGCCATCTGTATACCTTCTCTGGAAAAATGTCTGTTAAGGTCTCTGCCCATTTTTAATCAGATTATTTGCTTTTTCAGTGTTGAGTTGTATAAGTTCTTTATATATCTTGGATAATAACCCTTTATGAAATATATCATTTGCAAATATCTTCTCCCATTTAGTAGGTTGCCTTTTTGTTTTGTTGATAGTTTCCTTTGTTGTACAAAAGCTTTTTATTTTGGTGTAGTCCCAGTAGATTAATTTTTGCTTTTGTTTCCCTTGCCAGACATATCTAGAACAATATTTCTACAGCTGATTTCAAAGAAATTACTGCCTATGTTTTCTTCCAGGAATTTTATGGTTTCAGGTTTCACATTTAGGTCTTTAATACTAATCTATTATATCTTCAAATACATTCTCTTCTCTTTTTCCTCTTCTTTTTCTAGGATACCCATTATTCTTATGTTGGCTTTTGTAATTGAGTCAAATAGTTCTCATAGGGTTTTTTCACTTTTTAAAGATCTTAGTTCTTGATCTTCTTCCACCTGATCATTTCTATATTTTCATACTCAAGCTTGCTAATTCTCTCTTCCATATGATCTGGTCTATTTCCACTGCATTCTAATGCATTCTTCATCTCATTTATTGAGTTCTTTAGCTTCAGAATTTTCATTTGGTTTTTAGAATTTAAATCACTTTGGTTAAGTGCTACTTCTTTTCACTAATTTTACTGTTGAAGATCATTCTATTGCTTTCCTGAATTTACTTGTAACTTGTTGAATTTCTTCATTATACCTATTTTAAATGATCGGATTACAGTAGTCCATGTTTTTGAGTTTAGTTGTTGGAAAATTGTCATTTCTTTTTGTTATACCGTATTACCATGATTTTTCATGATGTTTGATGAGAAGTGCCTCTGCGGCAGCATTTGGAGTAGTGAACACTTCTCTTAATTAGGCAAAGTTTTGTTTACATTGATTCTAACAATTCAACAGGTTGGTAGTTAGAAGCCTTTCTTTTGTCTTCCAGAAGGTGGCGCTATAGCACAAATTTTTGGTTTCTCTTATGGCAGCTAATTTGGGCTAAGGTTGCGTGAGGGCGTAAAAAAACCAAAAAAAAAAGCAAAGAGTGGCAGCAGGGAGGGTAAGGTATATACTTAGCACCTGGGACTTTGGATGTACCCACTGCTTGGTAAGGAGATCTCCAAGTGGAGAAGTCCCAGAGGTCCATGGGACATCCTGTGGCCTCCTGGGTCTGACAGCAACAGCCGTTTTCCTTCATTTCTGTTTGCCTACTTGTCTTTCCTTTTCCTCTCCCCAGTCACTGCATCTTTCTTTAGAGAGAGCAAGTGGTCTTTCCAAGTACAGCACATGTGGTTGGGCAGTCCCCCTCTTGCCGCCCTCACCCTGTGCCTCCTTTGACAGAAAGCTTGTGCTGGTTTGCGGCCAGTCCAGCGCTGCCTTCTCTGCCATTACCGCCTCTACTGTCCCCAGCTATGCCGCCACTTCCTTCCCTCCGGCCACTTCCATGCTCCCAGAATCTCCTGAAGTCCACTCCACCCACTTTCAGGTACATAGATGGATGGATCTCTTGGGTGTCTTGATATGCTGTGCAGAAGTGCTTTTTTTTTTTTTTTTTTGGTTATGGGTATCCAATGAGTTGTAAATCACAGGGGGGCAGAAAGGAAGAAGGGCTCATGTCGCCATGAGACTCAAAGAACTCCCATGAACTCACAGTTTTAAATAATTTTTAAGACCCTTTGCATGGTACAGTCCATTCTATAATTGCATAATATTGGAGATTTAGTATGAAGTTAAGATATATTCAAAGGTTTTGTTTGTTTGTTTTTTGATTTCCTAAATTTGAAGTGACTTTCATTTAATCTAAATATATTTTTATTCTTTTATATAGCAGTTCACATAAGGTTCATGGTGAGGGTACTCCTTGCAATTTTTTTTGCTTTGTTTTTTTTTTTTAGTTCAGTACTCTGTAGTCCTAGGAGCTGTGTCAAGATCACAATATTGTTATACTAAATTGTTATGTGGAGTTTGCTAGCTTGTCAAAGCAGCACAATATATGCAGGGGATCTGGGATTAAGCCTAAAATTTCCTCCCTTCTTATCTGCATCTGTGGTAATCAGTCCATCCTGCCCTGGGTATCTAACAGATATTATCAAGTCTGTAATGCTTTGATGTCACATGTGCCAAGCTGCTATTTACCAGAATGAGAGTCTCATTTTGGCATGTATTGCTCATGAAATATTTGTGGAGTGTTGGGGAAGCTATGGAAATCCTTTTATTTGTAGGAATTTTAAAGAACAACAACAACAATTTGTCATGAATAAATGGTACTGTTAGAGATTTTAAGAGAACACTGGGACACAGTTTGAATTTCAGGTTCAACTCAGAGAAATTTCACAGAGATAGAGGGAAAAAACATGAATATACTTTAGCAACCACGAAACAAGCATGATGACTTAAAGATTTGGGATCACCAGATAGGAAGTGAGAGTTGAAAAGTAGTTTATAGACTTCTGGGGAAGAGGGTGGATTAAAAAATGTAGGGTCTCTAATAGCTTAATAACCATACACACCATTGGAAAGGTATTAAAAGTAGCAATTTAAAAAGGAAAAGAGTAGGGTACCTGGGTGGCTAAGTCAGTTAAGTGTCCACTTCAGCTCAGGTGGTGATCTCAGGGTCCTGGAATTGAGCCCAGCATGGAGTTCTGCCTGGAGCCCAGCCCAGAGCCTCGAGCTCAGTGAGGGGATCTGCTTGACTCTCCCTCTCTCTCTACACCTGCCCCTGCTCACAGGACGAGTGCTCTCTCTCTCAAATAAATAAATAAATCTTAAAAATAAAAAAGGAAAAGAGCACAACAACGTGAATTTACTTTAGTGAACTGTACCCTTAAAGATGGTTATGATGGTAAATTTTGTTATGTATTTTTTGCCATAATTTAAACATTTTTAAAGGAAAAAAAAGTAGTTTACAAATGACTTTCATTAAGACAATGGATAAGTAAATGCTGGGAAGTCCTGACAAGCCTCATTGCAAGCTTCTTTGTGACTATTTAATTTCAGCAGTCATTAGATGGGTTTGGGTGACCTAGGATGGGTTTCTTTGTGCCGAGCACATTTGGGAGAAGGGTTTGTGGTATTTTCATGAGGTATACAGCTGGGAGCAGCAAGAGCATCGGCAGAGCGGGACAGGGAGCAGGGTGGCAGCAAGTGCACCAAGACTGGGAGGGGGAGCTGTGGGTACTGGGTGGGCGGAGAGGACCAGCAGTGAAGACTCTTCTGGGGCATCCCAGAAATGTTCACCCTGGACTCTGCAGGGTCCTGGTAAGGCAGGACACTCATATCACAGTAATTTGGTACCATCGGCATGTTCCTAAGTCTCCGGGGGGCAGTAACAAAAGCAGTCTTCTCGGCCACTGTGGAATAAGTGCTCCTTTCATCATTGTGCTCCACCCATGGACCTTGGGCAGCATGGAGGTAGTTATGATGAAGGCTACCTGAAATAGATGCAAAACAGAGAGTGAAGAGGGCACCAACATATTGAATTTCCTTACATAGTTTATGAAGGCCAAGCAACTCATCTAGATTATTTGGAATGTACTTTGTCTCCATCCTCCAGTTATAATTCCTTCAAGACTTTCCCTAGAAAGCCTCCACTCTAAAATGTAATCCCCCTAGCATACATACATCTCCTTATTTTTGCATACTGATGTGCACTAGGCCCTCCTTCCCTATGGGGTGGAGCCTCCATCTTTTATTTTTTTGGGACCTAATTTTTTACTCTACATTTGATTGATAAAATTTATTTATAAAATTTTAATGCTACTCTAAATACTTTGGACAAGATAGAATCTCAATAAGTACTTACTTAATAGATGAATGAGATGGAATTCCCCCCCTTAACATCTTTTATCTAACAAAGAATGGTTATGTGATTATAAGTGTAATGCTTATATTTAAAATTTTTGAGATTTTAAAATTGTCTTCTTCATGCAAGCCTCATTTGTTATTGTGTTTCTTTTTTAAATCACATCATAAAAAATATGCGTATTTCCCTCTTGGCTAAGGAGTGTATTGTATTAAAATAAAAATGCACTATAAAATTAGTGATTTGTCTATAATGCAAAGATAATTCATGGAATTCTTGTTCTTTTGAGAACCTGTGGGTATAAGCTACACTAATGCAGGGTGGAGTGAGTTCAAAGTTTTTTTTGTTCCAGTAAAAGTCTTTTCTTCAAAATGTACTTATTTCTGAGTTACAGTTTTCTTATTTTTATGGGCTAGGGATAATAACATCTCTTCCATTGATCTCTTGTTTATTTTGGTTCTCAAATAATGGCTTAAATTCCTTTGTAAAGTGTCAAGCCCCATACAAGGATTCTTCGTTTATTCATTTATTAATTCAAAGCATTTTCAAGCCCTTACGTGGATGAATGCCAGGGCAAGTGCTGTAGAGACCTCAGAGAGACATAAGAACTGCATTTGCCCTCCACCTAAAACAAGTGCCCCTTCACTTCATAACATCCAGAATTGTTAGTTCAGTTAGACAGTCTTAGAGTTTAACCAGCCACCCAAAGAAGAGAGGGCACATTTCAAAACTTCAGAGAAAAGATAAGTCTGAGTTCATGACGTATGTCTCTGGAATGAGGAAGACTTCAGGAGCTTTGGAAAGCTTTCAGTAATAGTATTGCAGCTATAAAGCTGCGGATGAAGCCAACACGGAAGAAAAGGTGGTGGTATTCAAAGAAAACTATCTTCCAATGTTTGAAGGCCCATACTCTGAAAGAAACATTAATTCATTCGTGTGGTTGGCTCCAAGGGGCAGAATAAGACCAATGAGGGAAAATCACAAGGATGTGGATCTCAGAATATTATAAGAGAGAAATTTCTAATATGCTAAGTTATACAAAACTAGAAAGGGATATCTGAGGGGTAATGAGTTTCTTGTCACTGGAAGAATTCAAACATAAAATGCACTACCTTTAGCTTGAGCAGGAGAACTTCAAGGTATATTCCAATGCTGATATTCTGACTCAATGGTTCTACTCTCAGAGTTGGTTTCATTAAGCTGTGAGAATCCCTTCTGCCTGCCCTTTTTGGACCCCCTCTCCTAGCTCCCTCCTCCTCAGAAGGCATTGGAGTAACAGGAAGAATAAGGCTCCTTTAATATTAATTCTGCTATTAAGCATGGAGAAATTCTCCCTTAAGATGAGGTTTCTATTTAAGGGTAAACCCAGGGTCACAGATTTATGTTTTTACTTATCTCTCTTTTCATTTTAAATGGAACCATAAGTGTTTAATATGGTGCTCATATCATTTCATTTCATTTTCCAAATGTAAGTATGTAGGGATGGAGTGAGTCTGTTTTGCCTTGATACAGCAATTGGTTTTCCTTCTCTGTTTTCAATCAGACAGTTTTAAATTTTGGTTAGGCGCATAAACACACTGTGATGGACGACATTAATAAATAAGTATTACATCGGCTCTGCTTGAGCATTCCCTCTTCATCTTTATCTTTTTTGTTTAAATCCTGTGGGGTCTCAGAATGCTCTTTATGGAGATCCAGAAGATTAAGCAAAATTAGCTCTCAACTACATAATGGGCTTTCCTCTCCGGGCATGTGTCTCCCCTCTCTGCATATGGTGACTTCCTCTGATAGCAACAGGAGATTCATAGATGGGGGGAAATTATGTTCTAGGAGGGCACACCATGAAATTTCAGAGTTCTTGGTCATTTCTAGTAGTGTGTATGCTTGAATTGGAATAAAAATGAAAATGATAAGTAAATCAGCTGGCTACTCAAAGACACCTCCAAATTCATCTATCTCCTAGGGCAGACTGACCTTTTCAATCTTGGAACGAAGGGTAGCTTTTCTAGTCTTGAGAACATCTAAGCTATAGCTTCATAAATGGATGATACCTTAAAAGAGGTTATTTTCAGAGAGAACTATACTTCACCCATGTCAAACAGTGAAATTCATGCTGTTTATAAAGTTCTCCAGAGAGAGGCTGGCTTACTCATGGGCAGAGTTGGCAGCTGCCTACATGGAATAATTTGAGGATCAATGAGAGGCCCCCATGCTTTAAAATCTATCTCCCTCATCAGTCTGCAGTGGTGCCTGAAATTTCCGCCATTACTGTCATTTCTTAAAAGCCTTTAAGAGGACATATGCCCTATTATCTTGAGGGAGGTAACATTAATTAACTATATAGCATATTAGAATGGATGAGTTTTCTTGTTAATAACCCATTACAACCATTGACACCCAGTAAAGATCAGGGATATGAAGAAATAAAAGCAAGGGCAGGTAAGTTTTAATGGAGAAGTAGGAGATGGTGATTCATAGTGTGAGTGTAGGGGGTAGTTCAGGTCCTATAGACGGAGGAAGGGGGGGTTGTAATACGGGGATAACCAATGGGGAGAAAGAAGGAACTGGGTATTTTGTTACAGGTAGTAGGGTGTGCATGGCTCCAAAATGTGACAAATGGAAAACCAAAGGGAAGGTACAGAGGACAAAATTTACTTGCCTTATCATATTGTTAACCTGGGCCCTACCCCTCCCAAAGAAGTTCATAGTCTTAATAATCCCTTGTAGAGTGATTTCAAACTAAATTAAATGCTCTTATTTGAGGGTGAAGGATGTGTCTTTAATCCTATCTCAATAAAAATGGAGAACAGGTTTTCATAATTTGTGTGGCAATACTTCACTAGGATTTGTACTGACCCTTTAGCTATAGTATCCATTGGCTAAATAAATTTTTATTTAGTGGTTTCTTCAGAGGAATTCCTTAAAAAATTTTTTGTCCCACCTGCAATATAAGGTATCTATACTGTTTAAGTGGAATCAGAGAAGTTTAAGAGCTGGAATGAATGATTTGAGATCTCTCAGTTCAATCTGTTACTTTAGAGATGAGAAATTAAGACACATGTCATGAAGTGTCTTTATTTATTCCTTCATATATGGAGTATTGACTATGTGCTAGGCACAGGGATACAGTGGGAAGTACATATAGTGTTTTCCTCATGGAGGTTATACTTTAGTGGGAGAAATTACTAACTAAATAACTTAATTAAAAATAACAAAAATACATTTAAATAAAAGCTATGGTGAGTGTTATTAAATGCTATGAGAGTATTGAGAGTGTATTATGGGGAAACTTGACCCTGGTGGGGATAGTGTTAGAAAAACTTGTTTGCAGAAATAATGCTTGAATTAATATCTGAAGGTGAGTGGAAGTTCACTAAGCGAATAGAAGAAAGGAGAAAAAGAGTTCTAGGGAATTGTAGAGACTGTGCAAAGGTCCTGTTACAGAGTCATGGCAGTGTTTAAAAAATTAACAAAAGGCCTGGCTATTTGGAGCTCAGAGAATTATAGGGGGAGAGTTTCTAGAAGAGGCTAGAGAAGTAAACCGAGACTGATCAAGGAGAGCTTTGTTTAGGATTTTGGACCTTATTCTAGGAACAGCACATAGAAGGAACTGGAGTGGGATACATGTGGGTAAGGAGGCTAAAGCAGTGATCCAGAAGTAAACTGTGGGTGACTTGACCAAGGCCAGAGAGCTTTGGTAGAATTAACATTACTTCTAGGTTCCCTGATTAACATTTTTTTTTAAACTCATAGTACGTATTTGCTATGTTTTAAACTCCCCGTCATCCATATATCCCACTACCATTTTAGTAGGGGTATTTTATTCCTTCCTACAACGAATTCCTGTAATTTTATTGGAGCTGACTTGAGCCTCAGCTCCAGGAATAGCATGTGACTCAGACTTGAACAATGAGACACTCAGATTCTCTTGGAAACATAGCATTTGGTTCAGGATTGGGATGTGAGCCATTGATAGCAAATAAAATGCCACAGAACTGTCACTAGGACTTTGAAGACAGAGAAAAGTAGTAAAGTGGGCCTGATAAAGTCATTTAAACAATAGGTAGAGAAGAAACTGAAGCTAGCACAGCAGAAGCCTGATGTGAGAGGTGGGAAAAAAATGCATTCAGGTGACATTGCTTGAGCCCTAAGGCCAGTCATGGCAGAAGTCAGCTGCGCCTTGAATTTTTCAGTTATGGAGTCAGTGAAGTCTCATTTTGTTAGAACTGGTCTTTTTTGGTTTTTCTACCATGGGAAACCAAGAGTCCTAACTAATAGAGGACTAAATTCTTTGCTCCTTTCTGAACTGACTTGTAGGACACCACCTAAAAAAAAGAGGAAAGCTATGAATTTCAATACAACCTTTAAATTTATATATGTATATATATGTGTGTATATATATGTATGCATATATATAAATTTATATATGTATATATGTGTATATATATATATACATATATATATCTTTATATAGAGAGCATACTTTCACTATAAAATCAGCTACTCTGGATTCATTTGGATCTAGGACTAGGAACTTTAGTCTTAAGTCACTTTGAAGCTTTTGAAAAAGGCTAAATTTTCACATGATATTTTATTCTATATAGAGGTGTTTTCCCACAAAATAATTATATACTGGAAATGTTTTTATCATATTTAATATCTAGATAAGTAGTATTTATTAAATTTAATGTCGTTAAGGGAAAACAGCCAATTGGCAAATATTTCTCAAATAATATAATGTCATATGATATGCGAGTAATTTCAGTGTCCCTCTAAAACACCCATTCATTCACACTCATTGGTAAATCATTATAATATATCTATTACAACATTTTACCTATTATTTTTGATGTTTCCTTATATGTAATACATAAATAGTCTCTGCTTTTGTTCTCTCACCGATTTTAGTTAATTTAGGTAAGTGATACATAGTTTCCTTAAGTCTTTTGGGGAGTACTTAAAGACTTTTTATGTTGTTTATATGAATGGTTAAATAGCTTAACTGTTTAAAAATGATAAAATTTGTTTAAAAATAATATTATAAAATTAAATTAAAAATGTAAGATAAGGATTTTGTGGGGAATTTTAGAACTGAGGAAGACTCTTCAATTAAGTGCTTCTTAAAAATTTCTTAAAAAATTCTGCTTTACCTTCTAAATCATACAATTCCATACAGAACAAAAGCATCCATTCATAAACTTTAGAATTTGATGGGTTTCAAGAAATGTTGCTACTGACAGTATTTGCTCTGATGTGTTTTGTCCCCAAACAGGGATGTAATAGGTAGTAGTCACAGCTCACTGTTAGTTCTTCTTTAAGCTCTGACTCACCAGTTTCAGAAGTGAGCAGAACAAATATTTTTATCAATCTGAAAGGCTGAAGATTAGTATTAGTCTAACAAACATTGATTTTTCTTTTTTGCATTGATTTTTCTGCTGGAAATCTGAGATCTATGGCATCTGTGGGTGAAATGGGTGCTTATGTCTGATAACCTACAAAACTGAGCAGTGTTGGTAACCAGTACAGGGGTAACATAACAGTATTTGTCTAGTAAGCCCTGGAGGAGGTCCTCCAAATAGGGAACAACCCCACAGATCTGGAATACTAAACTTTGGCTTGTAATCTTGCTGTTGGTCTAGAAGAGATGAGCCTCCAGGGCTGGCAAAGGGAGCTGAGAATGAAGTGGCAGATTTTCCTTATCTTATGAAAGTAGAATAATTAGCCTGGGTAGGACATAAGGGAATGTACAGTCCTTGAATATGTACACAGTTGAATAAATGGTGTAATAGTTA
Source organism: Ailuropoda melanoleuca (assembly GCF_002007445.2). Lineage (NCBI taxonomy): Eukaryota > Metazoa > Chordata > Mammalia > Carnivora > Ursidae > Ailuropoda > Ailuropoda melanoleuca. The sequence continues at coordinate 65,819,961 of NC_048220.1, read as the reverse complement.
TGCTAATATTTAGTGAAACCAAGGAGAAAATAGAATTGTGAAAATGCCCAAGGACCAGTTTTCCATACATTCATTCATAATGATCAATATTTGCTGATTATCTATTATATGCAAGGCATATTGATAGTTTATCATGTGAGGAAATGAAAATGAATTAACCAGAGATTTTGCCATTGATGTACACATGATCTAACAGGTACAAAAGTTATGAGAATAAATAACTGCAAAATTTATTTAAAAATGTATAGAAAAGGTTTTATGTTCACAGAACTAGCTAGTATGGACTGAGGGAAGCTATGTGGAAGAAGTGATATTTTGGGTGTGACTTCATGATTGTGAAGGATTTATATGGGCATTCCAGTGGAAGGAAACAGCATGAGTAAAGTTTTGTAAGACAAAAAGTGAGAGTTTAAAATAGTGAACAGCAAATAGTTTATAAACAAAAGGACATAAAGATTGGAAAAACAAGTTGAGTGAAGGCAAATCATGGAGGTACTTGAAATCTATTTAAAGAGTTTTGTAGTTTATCTTCGAGGTCATAGGGAGCCATAGATTCCTTCAGCACATGAAGAAAAGACTTAAGGAAGATTGAGATGGCTTAGGGAATGAATGGCTTAGGGGGTCTACTGCAATAATCTAAGTGGGAGGCAATAAAGTCTATTTTAGGGAAAGCAGAAAGAAGGGATAGTTGGGAGAGATAGTAGAATGATGAAAGTTAACTAAATGAATCTGGGAAAAGGACAAGAAAGAAGTAAAAGATGACCCTGAGGAGACAAGCAAATGTGGCTATTAAAAAAGCAGATGTAGTAACAGAAAGAGTCAAAAGAATGTGATTCTCTAAAGAATTGCAGTCAACTCTTTATGGAAATAGTAGCTCTGGACAAAGCTACTACACTAATTTATAATTTTATGTATATCCTGCTTAGGAGTGTTATACTTAGCACCATCCTACCATAGCATCATTATAATTACATACTCATATTTATAAAGTTTTAATCGAAATAAATTGATTTTTTTTACTCTGCTTGTGCCAGCTGCCTGCACCAAGTGAAGAAATGACCTCTTTCTTTCAAAACTACTTATTATACAGATGTAAGACCTATGTATTTCATTTCTATATGTGCTCTGTCAATCCATGAAACATTTCAGCAATAGGATTTCTTTTAGTAGAGATAAAAGTCAATAATGTATGAAATAGACATTATTACCAACATGACATTAAAAAATATGAGGCAAAGAGTATATTCAAGTTTAAAGAAGCTATGTATGTGTATATACTCTATATGTATATACATAATTACATATATTATTTTCTTTAAAAAATGTAGTTATTTTCTCTATTGTTAATGTTTCTGAACCCTCACCAGGCATGTGGCCAGCCACCCAAAGGAGAGTTTTAAGCTATGGAATCAAAATCATCTAGTAAGGCCAGTGAGTGTCAAACAGGAGAGGTGGTTTTATATATTTTTATAAGGTCCTCAAGAGTCGAGGGGCTCTAAATCTCTCTTAAAAGTCTCCAGTAGACACAAATAAAGGGAAAGGTATTCTGTACATATGGATTGGAAGAATCAATATTGTTAGAGTGTCCATATTAGTCAAAGCATTATACAGATCCAGTACATGGCCTATCTAAATTCCAATGCATTTTTCACAGAAATAAAACAAAGAGTTCTAAAATTTATATGTAACCACAAAAGACCCCAAAAAGCAAAAGCAATCTTGAGAACAAAGAACATAGCTAGAGGCATCACGCTCCCTGATTTCAAACTACATTACAAAGCTATAGTAAACGAAACAATGTGATATTGACACAGATCAATGGAACAGAATAGAAAGCCCAGAGATAAATCCATACATATAAGGTCAATTAGTTTATGACAAAGTAGCCAAGAATATAAATGGGGTAATATAAATGTCTTCAGTAAGTAGAGTTGGGGAAAATTGGACAGCCACACACAAAAGAATGAAACTGGACCACTGTCTTTCATCATACACAAAAACTAACTTAAAATGAATTAAAGACTTAAGGACAAAACCTGAAACCATAGAACTCCTAGAAGATATAGATGTTAAGCTCTTTGGCAAAGGTCTTGTTAATGGTTTTTTTAATCTGACGCCAAAAGCAAAAGCAACAAAAGCAAAAATAAAAATAAATAAGTGGGATAACAAACTAAAAAGCTTCAGCACAGCATAAGAAACCATCAACAGAATGAAGAGGCGCCCTGCTGAATGGGAGAGAATATTTGTAAATCTTATATCTGATAAAAGGTTAATATCTAAAATATATAAAGAACTCAATCAGCTTGACACCAAAAAATCTGAACTGATTAAAAAATGGGCAGAAGATCTGAATAGACATTTCTCCAAAGAAGACTTACAGGTGGCCAACAGACACATGAAGATGCTCAGCGTCACTGATCAGGGAAATGCAAATCAGAACTACAATGAGATTTCACCTCACACCTGTCAGAATGTCCTTTTATCAAAAAGATGAGAAATACCAAGTGCTGGTGAGAATGGAGTGGAAAGGGGATGCTTATACATTGTTGGTGGGAGTGTAAGTTGGTCCAACTACTGTGAAAAACAATACGGAGGTTCTTCAAAAAATTAAATATAGATTCATCATATGAATCAATATATGATTCACTGTATAGATTCATATGATCCAATTCCACTTCTGGGTATTTACCCAAAGAAAATGAAAATGCTAATTCAAAAAGATACCTGCACACCCATGTTCATTGCAGCATTTCTCACAATAGCCAAGACATAAAAGCTACCCAAATATCCTCAATGTTTAAATGATAAATTGTGTGTGTGTGTGTATATACACACACACATATATACACATATATACATATATATACACATATATGTACCCAAATATCCTCAATGTTTAAATGATACACATATATGTGTATATAACATGTATAATATACATATTATATATGTCATATAATTATGTGTCATATAATATATGTGTAATTAATGTACACATAATATATAATATACATATATAGTATACATATATATAATATATGTATATATGTATACACACATACACACACATAAAATGGAATATTATTCAGCTATAAAAAAGAATGAAATCTTGCCATTTGTGATGCTATGGATCGACCTCAAGGGCATTATGTGAAGTGAAATAAATCAGAGAAAGACAAATACTATGTGATCTCTCTTATATGTGGAATCCAAAAGTATATATTTATATTTATATTATTGATGATTGCCAGAGGTGGGTGGGAGAGATGGATGAATTTTTTTTGTTTTTGTTTTAGTTTAAATAAATCGAGTTAAAGAAAGTCTCCTGTGTTTTATCATTCCTCTAATTAAGAAGTTCCTGCTTACATCCTGTTGAAATTTTTCCTGCTCCATTTTCCATTAGTTCTCCAAGCAGCAATTACATTTACCTCCCTGATTTTGGTGAGGCCTCAGGTGTTGGTCCTCCCAAAATATTTTGTGGTTGTGAGCTAACTTGGGAAGCACATTCTTTTCCTCATTATTCAGTATTGTTTGATGAAGCACCAGGGAATATTCTGGAACTTGCAGCATGAATCAGGCATGGTGTAATCACAGCAGGAGAGAGCAATGTATAGGGCCTGAGGAGTGAATTGGGCAATCCCTCAAAATCATGGAGTGTCCTTGTTAGCCTCTGTTGCTCACAGATCCTCACATCCAAACCAGGACATTGTAGCATCTGGGAAAGAATTGTGCAGTATGAAATCCTGTGCGCCTGTAGCCAGAAACATTTCCTCTTAGAAGACTCAAACCTCTGTAAAAGAGGTGGACAAGGGTGAGACAAAGAAGCGTGTGTAGCACTACATTTTAAGAGACAGTCTCAGCAGCTAAGCCTGTACTTGTGTGACCATGAAAGCAAGTGCCTTCTTACACTGTGTGCTCTAGATGCCTGCTTGCTTTATTCTAGTCACAGACCCTGGATGAAAACAAGTCTTTTGAGGAGAGCACCATGCTTCTCAAGATGTGAATGCATTTCTATTATGCTTTTGCCCACAAAGCATAATAGCAAGTGCTTGGGATGGGAAGAGAGGATTCTGCTGTCCGGGGGCAAGGGTTGTGTGTTAATCAGGACCCTATGGTTGTAAGCAACAGAACTGACCTTTTCCAACAAAAACAAAAGGAACGTTTCTGGAGAAAATATTGCGGCAGCTCTTAGGGTAGAAAAGAAATCTGCAGAACCAGGTTTAGGGAGGATAGGGAACCTTTGGTTGGTAAAGATGTGGAAACATTGGAGCCCTTGTGCACTGTTGATGAGAATGTAAAACCGAGCAGCCACGATAGAAAGTGGTATGGAGTTTCCTCAAAAAAATAAAAATAGAACTACCATATGTTTTGGCCACTCCACTTTTGAGATTATTCAAAAGAACTGAAATCAGGATCTCGAAGAGATAGGAGCACTGGCATATTGATTGCAGCACTGTTCGTAATGGCTAAGATGTGGAATAAGCGAAATGTCCATTAGAAGATGAATGGATAAAGGAAGTGTGGTATATACATGCAATGGAGTACTAGCTTTAAAGAAGAAGAAAATTCTACAATATGCCACAACATGGATGAACCTTGAGGACATTATGCCAAGTGAAATAAGCTGGTACAGAAAGACAGACACTGCACAATTCCACTTTTATGAGGTATCTGACATAGTCACATTCACAGAATCAAAGGGTGGAATGGTATTGCCAGGGGCTGAAGGGAGGGCAAAATGAGGAGTTACTAATTAATAAGCCTAAAATTTCAGTTCAGCAGGGGGAACAAGTGTTAGAGATCTTCGCTACAACATTGAACCTATAGTCAATGATACTGTATTGTACACTTAAAAATGTGTTAAGAGGGTAGCTCTTATGTTAAGTGTCCTTATCACAATAACAGGAAATTTAAAAAAAATCATGGGATGCCTGGGTGGCTCACTCACTTAAATGTCTGACTCTTGATTTCAGCTCAGGTCATGATGTCAGGGTGGTGAAATCGAGCTCCGTGTTGGGCGTGGAGCCTGCTTAAGATTCTCTCTCCCTCTCCCTCTGACTCTCCCCCACCCCTTTCTCTCCCTCAAAAAAAAAAAATTATGTCTTCTTCAAATTAAAAAGAGAAGAAAATGGCTTTGTGATTGGAGTGCTACCCATTTCATCACCTCATAGGGTATATGATTAAATGAGACATCATCTACAAATCATTGAGGACCATGTCAGCACAAAGAAAAGGAAAATAAGTGTTAGCTATCATAACAGTGTTTAAATATCAACTTGAATCATTTGGGAAAGTAATTTGAGCCAAGCTTCTCAATCATTTTTTTACTCATTTCACAAATATGAGCACTTACTATATAATTGATTGCTACGTATTATGTTAAGCAGTGGGCATTGACGAATTAAAGATATTGTTTCTGCCTTCTTGGCACTTACTGTCAAATGGGAGTGGAATTTGGGGGGCAAGTGTGTAAATAATGACTAGCCAATGTGGTGTTACAGATACTCTCAGGGTGGTTGAGACTGATAGGGAGATTTTGGGGAGAAGAGGGTGGAGGGCAGCAGAAGGGTAGGTCATTCTGGGTTGATTCTAGGACTAGGACTTCATGGAAATGTATTATAATAATAAGAGTTCATGAATGCAGCACCTCCACAAAGCAATAAAAATCTCTTTGAACCAAGCTTATCAATCCTCCATGTGAAAATGCTTCATGAATCACAATCACAGGAATCAAAACTTTATTCAAATTATTACTTGCGTTCCCACATTAAGCAAGGCAGTGTTTTCTTTAAAGCGATTTTTAGAAGATCAAATATGTGCCTAATGCCTTTTCATTTTTTCCCCACACTTTCAAATTTATTCTTATTTAGTTCTCAAGAGAATTTTTAAAGCAAGTAGTATTTTTCTATTCAAACTGGGGCTCCCTTACCTAATCCAGGCTGTAAGGAAGCCTACTGATCACTTAGGCTGAATTAATTTCTTTCTTTCTTTCTTTCTTTCTTTCTTTCTTTCTTTCTTTCTTTCTTTCTTTCTTTCTTTCTTTCTTTTTTTCTTCCTTCCTTCCTTCCTTCCTTCCTTCCTTCCTTCCTTCCTTCCTTCCTTCCTTCCTTCCTTTAATAGATAAAAAATAAAATGAGCCCCAGTTAGGTTAAGGGTCTTGTCCTGGGTCATGTACATTTGACATACGAATAAGACAAAGGCCTAAGAGTGTAAATAATATAAGGCAGGTAGGGGCGCCTGGGTGGCACAGCGGTTAAGCGTCTGCCTTCGGCTCAGGGCGTGATCCCGGCGTTATGGGATCGAGCCCCACATCAGGCTCCTCCGCTATGAGCCTGCTTCTTCCTCTCCCGCTCCTCCTGCTTGCGTTCCCTCTCTTGCTGGCTGTCTCTATCTCTGTCGAATAAATAAATAAAATAAATAAAATCTTTAAAAAAAAAATAATATAAGGCAGGTAATGCATCCAGGTGTTGAGCAAGCTGAACTGGGCATTGCTGGATAGCTGAAGCCCAGGCTCAGGCTCCTTTCTTGCAAAGCAAGCAACAAGAGTGGTTAGGGATAAAACCCTTTACCCCTACAAAATGTGTATATTTTGAATGACAATCATTTCTCTTTTTTATCCAGTTATTGTGTTGGAGAGGCAGTCTATCCTATCCTAGCAGTGGAGAGATCAGGCTCTGAAAGGGCCAGACCTGGGCTTGCATCCTGTTTTTATCACTTACTAGCTATTTGGTCTTGGACTGTTTGACCAACCTCAGTAAGCCTCAGTCTCTGTCAAATGAAGATAGTAGTATCCTGTATGCACCTGTAATGCACATAGCATAGTACTTGGTATATAGTAAATATTAGATGTAGCTTATATTAATTAGCAGAAAAAATGGGATAGAACCAGAATATTGATTTAGGGTTCTCCAGAGAAACGGAACCAATAGGTTTGACAGATTGACTAATTGATTGGTTTTAAAAAATTGGCTTACATAATAATGAAGGCTGGGACATCCCAAATCTGAAGTTTGGGCAATAGGCTGGAGACTTAGGGAAGAGTCCAAGTTGCAGATCAAGTCCAAAGGTCATTTACTGGCAGAATTACCCCTTGTTCAGGGAAAGTCAGTCTCTTGTTCTATTAAGGCCTTCAGCTGACTGGATGAGGCCCGCTCACATTACAGAGGGTAATCTGGTTTGCCCAAAGTCCAC